>NC_090924.1:865676704-865979734 GCF_040938575.1 Ambystoma mexicanum | reverse complement strand
CACTGGTATAACCAAGAAGATACTGCCATGCATATCCCAATAGAAAAGAATCAACATAGAAGTGTCATATGACCCTGAGGCTCCGCTTTGGTGTTTCCCCACGATATCCCAGACTTTTGACGAGGAAATACAGAGAACATGGGACCCAGGTAGACAGTTGAAGATGCAAGACATGTATCCAGAGGGTAAATATGTAAGTCTTGCAACTTCGTAAATACTGTTGGTGGTGGGCAACTGCACATGTTACAATACTATCGCATGAGGGCTGCCTTCGGGAGGAAATGGCCGATGTCCCCTCGATGATCTCGCACGAATGTATACGAGCAGTGACCATGGGGGAGGGCACTAAGATAGGAGTTTCCAGACTATACGCCCTAGTACAAACACCCTCCCAATCCCTGAACACTATTAAAGTGACATGGGAACTAGACCTGGGCACAAGCATAGACGTGGAAAAATGGCATAAATACTACCAATTGACAAAAACGGTATCCATGAATGCCGGCTTACGTTTGAACCAGTTCAAGATCCTTAATCAATTGCACTATACCCCTGTTAAGATGGCCAAGATTACAGAAAATTGCTTCGGGGAATGTTTGAAATGTGGAGACCTGCATGCGAATGTGTTTCATATGTATTGGTCATGTCCTCCAATCGCCTAGTTCTGGAGCAAGGCTGCTGATATTGTTCAGAAAATAACACTTGTCCCGGTCTCTCTCTCTCCTGAAATATCTGTTTGGAGACATTGGAAAGGTGGCTGAAACCACCAGAAGACTTTTTAATGTAACATGTGCTGTTGCTAAACAGTGTATACTGAAATATTAGAAAGCCACTCATGCACCCCGAATGGATGATTTTCTCTGTGAGTTGTCTTTCGTAAACAAACATGAAGATCAGTATGCATTGTCCATGCCAGCAACAAACCGCCCTAAAGACATATGGGCCCCCATTTAGAAGCCATCTGTGTGACATGATATCCGATGATGACTTTTCCTTTGCCTCCACGCCATGATCGTGTATACTTTATGTGTGTGTATATTGCTGATACTGCGCTGCATTGTATATGAATATTAATGTACTGTATGAATATTGACATGACCATCAATAAACAAAGTATAAAAAAACTGTACGGACAACCTTGTGTCTAAAATCGACACGCAGACATGCAGGGTGGAGACCTCAGGCCATCCAAATAGATAAATAATGCGGTCGGATGACTGAGGCTGAACAACACATTGGGGAGAATGAGGACAGGGTGCCCTCACTACAGAGGGAGGTCGAGTCACTACAACAGGCGGTAAAGCGTGTGGAGGCTAAAAATGACTACCTCAAAGGGAGGTCGCGTAGGAACAATGTGCGCATTGTGTGGGTCCCAGAATCCATCCACATCCACAATATGGAAGTTTTCGTGGAAAAGCTCCTTGTGGACATACTCGACCATCCTCGACTATCTAATATGTTTTTAATTGAGAGGGCTCACCGCTCCCTTGTCTCCAGGCCGCCCCCTAGCACCCCAGACAGGCCCTATCATTGCAAGGATCCTAAACTACAGGGATAGAGATACTCTCCTCAGAGCAGCACCAAAGGTGAATTAAGATTCAGATCAGCAATCAAACTGTTCCTGGATTGCACCCCCCAGGTGCAGCAACAGATTAAGACGTTCCAAGAGGTCAAGAGTAAACTCGGACAGAAAAATCTAAAATATATAATGATGTTCCCTGCCAAGCTCTGTGTGGTCCACAATGGCAAGACCTGGTTCTTTACTACTCCCTCAGCTGCGGACCATTTTATATCCGAAATACCAGACCCCACCGAGAACCATGTGGACCCCAACTGCTGATTGCCACACCTCTCCTTTCTTTGGGGGAACAGCCAGCCAAGGGCAGCGGCCATCTACTACACTTGTGAAGTGCCTTGCATTACATGGGGGTCCTATTATCCCCCCTTATTCACATGTGCTTTATAACAGCCCTAGCACCTTATGAAATCATACTGGCCTTGCTTACCTCCTGATTGGCAGGAATCCTGATTCAAACCCAGATGCTCGAGCTACGAGGCCATGACTGGTACCATGACCAGCAATCATGGATCCTCGATCCCCTGATCAGGGGGGTAAGATGCCCTTGGTGAGAAGCTGGTGCTGGTGTCTCGAATAGGAATGCACATATGCCACGATAAATCAAAAATATGCAGTTGTTGTAGTGCCTTGAGCTAGATGACCGTGACCAGCACCCCAGGTTGGTGTTTCTGGTGTGGGTGGGTTCCAGGGCGGGGGTTATTTTCACGGTGCATAAATGTTTATGTTGAACATTACGAATACAATTGCTGGGGAGGATGGATCGCCCTCTGTGCAGAACTATGTGGTAGAGACTAAGCATTGAGGAGCCCAAATGCTGGTCCATTATTTACATGCTATTAATGAGTGTGCCCCTAACTATTATGTCCTGGAATATCAGAGGTGAACCAATAATACAAAATTTCACTTGGTGGTGAACCAAATGCATGGGGTAAATGTCCTATGCCTTCAGGAGACGCTCCTTGCGAAGGATGGTCTGCTTCCGTTGACCAGGGGCTGGTGAGTGCACAGGTATGATATGATATATGATATTTTATTTGTATTGCACCCATCCTCCTACTCAACCCACTCCAGGGGAGTGGCTATATACATACATCAGTCTCAAGTTCCACCTGCATGACAAGGTACAAGATCGCTGCGGGCTGGTGAATGTCTGGGTGCAAGAATGTGGTTTATCAATCTTTATGCTCCAAATGTAGACTCACCTGTGTTCTTTCAGAATTGCCCTGCCATGCTTCATAAATATACTGAATAGGAGATTGTATGGGTGGGAGATTTTAACCTGGCTTTGTTCCTGGACTTGCAGACACTATGGGCCTGGGTAGATATATGGCGGTATATGCACCCAAACGTTGTCAACCCTGCTGGCTAGTAACACGCTACACTCGAAAATGCTCCCCGAGACACTGTCAAACCATTCCCCGATACATTAGGGACATGGATTATGACCAGTATCACATCGCGCCCCCCTCAACCCCCGTGCTCCCGCTGGCGTTTTTGTCCACAAGCTTTGCAGGACGTGGCATTTCACAAGGGTATCCTGGGTGATATTAATGAATACTTTCCGATCAATGCGGAATCAGTCCCCAACTTCAGAGTGGTGTGGAAGGATTTTAAGGTGTATATTAGGGGCTGCTGCATTTCAAAGGAAGGAGGAGTACTGAAATCCTTGAGATCAACCTTGTGCCGACTAGAAAATGAAATCAAGCTGCTGGAACATAGACAGACACATGGCGGGACCCCTGGGTTAGAGAAACTTGTGTAAAAGTGACAAGCGCATACAGAGGCCACGGATAGGGAAGACTAGTATCTGTCGACCCAGCGCTCACTACTAAATATGCTGAAGTGGGCAGGCCCAGTCGTACTCTCGCATGGGCAATCCATAAAGACAGGTGCCAGGGAGGAATTCAGGAGATTGCCGACCCGAGTGGGCTTCCAGTTCGGGATGCCAACAAAATAAACATGATCTTCCAGGAGTACTATGACTGGCTGTATTCTTCCCAGTTATCAGTCTCTGCCGGTGAAATCAGGGCATCCCTGTACCGGGTGGCTAGACCCCACAATTGCGGATTGGATGTACACTCCCCCCTCCACGGCAGAGATCCATAAGTCTATTGGACACCTCCCATGTGTCAAGGCTCCAGGGCAAGACAGCATCTCTGCCTAATTCTGTAAAGAATACATACACATCCTTGCCCCAGAGCTATGCCAAATGTATGAATTCTCCCTGTCCGCGGGCCTCTTGCCCGAATCCACTAGGACAGCAGTAGTCACCCTACTAATTGTGCATCGTACAGACCAAGATCTCATCAACACTGACAACAAATCCTATCCAAATTACTGGCCGATTGAGTCTTCCCTCGTATGGGTGAATTTGTTCTCACGGACCAAGCTAGCTTCATTCCCGGTATGTCAATAAAAAATAATCTGCAACAACTGTTCACCATGATGCACAATGTGCAGGAGGAAACCCCATAGTAGTGGCAGTCCTAGACCCCGACAAGATCTTTGACTCCGTCTAATGGCCCTTCCTATTTGAAGTGTTATGCAGGTCGGGCCTGGGCTTCCAGTATATCCGATGGGTCCGTCTGTTAAATACCTTGCCTCAGGCCACAATTCTATTAAACCAATTGTTGTCAGACAATACATTTCCCATGAGAAGAATGACACAGGGTTGCCCCTTCGCTCCAATTCTCTTTGTCCTGGCGGCCGAACCCTTAGCATGCACCATGAGAGAATTCCACTCACATAGAGGTGTGAAGATCTACTCAACCATTTCAATAATCTCACTGTATGCAGACAACATACTGTTGTACGTCAAAGATACTAAACATAATCTACACCCACTGGTACAGGACATTTCCCATTTTGGGGAGTACTCTGGTAAGCGCATCAATTGGTCAAAATCAGAGATACTGCTGCTAACCCCCACGGTGCACCCAGCAGACATTGGTACCAAGTACCGATGGTGCCAGCAGGGCATGAGGCATCTTGGTATTGTGGTTTCCACTTCTCAAGTTATTCGATGTAAACTATGTAGGGAACCCTTAAGGAATTACAACGAAAAGTTGACATCTGGATCAGGTTACCTTTGTCCCAGGTGGCACGACTCGTAATGGCTAAAATGGTGGTTCCCAAGATGCTGTACATCTTCAATAATGTCCCATTAATTCCCTGTTCATTGTTTTGGAAACAAGCCCGGTCACTTAACAGGATTCGTACGGGCTTGAAAACTGGCACGCATCGCGCTGTATACGCTCACATTACCATACGTGGCCGGTGGATTAGATTACCTCAACCTATATACATATTTCCTGGTAGCACAGGTCCAATATGCAATTTGTTGGTGGCAACCCACTGCGGAGCTCCCCCGCACCAGCTTGGAGAGAGCAGTGACCTACAACACCTACCCGTCTGAAGGGGACGTTCTGGGATTCCACTCAACAAATCCCTAAAGACAATCTACAACCTGTTGACATAACCCAGATTTATGTTGAGGATTGCTAATAGGAAATCTTCCCAATTCTGGAAATGCATAAATGGGTTGGGGACTAGCTACGTATGTGTTCAAGCAAATGTTTTATCTGAATCAATTTGGAGGGAGCATTTTGCCTTTCCTATTCAGTTTTTTGTTGGGAACCACATTGTTCTTTAAAGTTGAGTCAATGGTCTCTAGGAAGGCTTCATTCAACATGCCCAGAAATACAAGCAAAAATTTGAAAATCAAAATGTTATAGAGCGATGAGCCTGAACAGTCTACCGAATCTTGTACTCAAAGGTAATCCAATCATGTAGGTTAGTATTCTGTCAGAGTTATCTGATAGTATTAATAAAGGAACTTTACCACCCACATGGTGTCAGAGCCTCATTGTCCCAAAATATAAGAAGGGGGACCATTCCAATCCCAATAACTATAGAGCTTTTCATCTCTTTTCTTAGACTAATTGGAAAAATTTACGATTTTGACAGAAAGCGTGACCAAGTTCCAAACAGGATTCAGAAGTACATTTTTTTTTTAATTTGTATTATTATGGTCCTACAAGCATGGAAGAAAGGAAACATACCACTATGTAGCATGTGTAGATTTGACTTCTTCTTTGGACTGTTTTGATAGACAAAGATTATGGAACAAATTATGGGCATGGGGAATCCCAGATGGGTTCTTTAGATTGATTATTGAACTTCATAAAGAAAATACTAATGGTGCTTTAAATAGAGAACTGCATTTATTTACAATAACGACGGGTTTGTTCTTGCACAGTATCTCTTCAATGTATATCTGTCGTATTTAAATGAAGAGCTGGATAATGTGCCTACATTCCCCAAAACATTTGGCCATCAACACATTGCAACAATGTTTGCTGACAATATAGAATTGTTTGATAACACCCAAATTGGCTTACAACATGCCTTAGCGGGTTCGGACCGATCTGTAAAGGCAAATTATCTAAAAATAAACATGATAAAATCACGGTTTTAGTCAGAAAATGTGATACGTGCCCAAGTAGAAATGATTTATTGAAGGTGAACATCTTTAATATAACTTCCAATGTATGACAAGTTTAGAATAACTGACAATCACAAGATTAGCTCTTCCGTTATATGCCCAAAGGCATAAGAGTAAGGCCAACTATTGTAACTGTACCATCAACCCCCCCTAATTACATTCTATAAAGGTAACTTTAATCTAAACCATAACCTATGCATTAGAAGTGGAATTCCTGCAGGATTCAGCAAAAATAGATAGCAGAGAAGGTCTCTTTGGGAAAACAAATTTTAAATGTACCATTTTGTTTACCTTTGGTAATGCTAAGATATCAGTTGGGTATCCATCGTGGAAAAATTAGAAATATTTCAGAAAATCTTGAACCCATCCAAGGATTATAAAATATGTAGAATTTAATCAAACGTGGGAAGGTTTGTCTAAGATCTTGACCCACTTTTTTCTAGAGTGCAATTCTGCATTATTAGATCAAGCTGCAATCGAAGGTCCCTGCAAGAAAATCATCAAAGTAAAAGAAAAACTGAGGATCCTTCATTGGTGTCATCAGCCTTTGTATTGCAAATACAAAAATATACATTATATGTTGAATATGCCAAAACCTTGACACCACACAATTTGCTCCCTCAATATCTTTTTAAATTTCCAGACAAGATATTTAGATATATCTACATGAGTTTTCAGCTCAACCTACTCAGAACATTAGCTGGATGGGATCCTTAATGAAACATCTGACTGATTGGGATGCAACTTTCCCTTTGAGGGTTAGTGTATTTGGAAAATGTGTACATAATTTGAATTTTATGAACACAGATATTTTGGCAACAATTGATGAATGGCACTCAGACTTCTTTAATCCTTGAATTGATTCGATATTTAATGACCATTCATGAATTACTATAAGAGATGGTATATGTGGTCCACAGATACAATTCAATTGGAAGAATAACACTACAATTGTATTGTAGTTTTTTTCTCTTTTCTTTCTAATCTGGAATTAGATAATTATAATGTGATAATTGTTGTTTCAATAAACTCAAAACTACTGTATCAAATTGATGATACAGCTGTGGCAGAATCACTTCTGTTGAGACTATGGAGGTTATTGGGGATCTCTATGGGCCAAGGAAAGACTCCAACTAAGTGATGACATCCCTGGAAGTGTTAAATTGAATACCCACTCAGCGCTTCCTCAATCTCCCTTTGTTAACATGTTAAATGTTACCCCAACATCCACTCTGAAATCATACTTTCTTGTAATAGTCCAAAGTATATCCTCCCAAGAAATGTATATAAGGAGAAAGGAGTCACAGAGCCCAGAACTTCCAGTGTTAAGGGAAAGAAGCCATGTGAAACGCACTCTTACAAATGGTTTTCTCATAATACATTTTATGTGGGAGAGGTGACAGTCTCTGAGCCCAGTTGTGTATCCACAAACTGAGTAGTGGTCCTGGAAGAGTGCACCTAGGGAGAAAAATGACTGAAGTGGAGTGCAGAACCCAATGGGAAACCTGTAACAAGGAAAAAAGCACACGCAGAGTGTACACGCACCGCGTGGATAGGCTAGGGCCTGCAAGTGAACAATCACTCCTTGACCTGAACAAGAGCTAACCCAGCTAGATGGTGGACAGGCTTTTTGCGCAATCAGCTTCTGGGGGCTTGGTGCTGGTCAAATTACCCTATTAGAGAAACCATAACACCCAAGACTATTGAGAGAACAAGAAATACAGCTGGGGAGATGGAGAACCATTAGGCAAGCATGTATCACATAACTCACTTAATCAAAGCACTCCACCAATACATTTGCCAACTGAAACAATTAAAGCCCAAACCAAACAATAAAGAGGCAGAAACCACAAGACTCTGGGGTAGTAGGCCAGTATTCCAAGGGGGTATTCTGGAAGGAGTGAGCAGCTGGTGAAGAATGACAGAACCGTAGGTGGCAAACCAAGTGGGCCACACTGACCGGAGGTGGCCAAAACTATATAGACCACACTGAACTAGAGTTAAGAAACGGGGTGGCTAAGCCAATAATTCCACAACAAAAGAAACTTCAGGATTGCATGAGAGATCAGAGCGTAGACTCTGCATGACCAAGTGGGTAGAGGATATTCAACAGTGCGTGGTGCCTGATGGGTGTGCCATCCTAGAACCTGGTGGTTGTTGCTGCAAAGCAACCAGAGGCAAGATCAGAGCTAAAGAGAAGTTTGGACCCCAAGACTCTGACCATAGCTTATAGTGGGTTCAAGCCCAGAGGAGCTGACCCTTCCTGGGCGGGAATGGTTAAAATAACTGCAGCCTGAAAAGGACCCAGGTGCAGGGGGTCCTACTCACAAAGACCACTAGGGTTAGAAGGAGGCAACTACAAGAGGCTGCCTCAGTAAAAGTGTACAGAAAACCCTAGGAATGTATCACAAGGCTTCAGAGAGCCAAAGGTTTGTGCATCACTGGAATCATCTGCTAAGGCTAAGTCGGAAGTGTGCTGGGATACTTAAAACAATCAGGAGACTAAGTAGACTGACAGGCCCTGGTTGCAGATGCTTGTGTGGATTGCAGTAGGGAATTTGACACTGGATCGTGGGTACTAAAGCTTGGGACTCCTTACATCCAATTGGAGTTAATACTCCATCCCGACACGGTGTTCACATAATTACTTGTTTTGTGTTAGCTAGTCCTCTAATCCCTCCCTGCAGAAAATTAATAAAGATGTTAACTGTTCTTGGGTCGTTTGCTCTGCTGTATATGCCTCTTGACATACCATATAGTAAAGAACGAAGCTGTTGAGGACAATAAATTTGAAAGTACATCACAAACCATATCCTCCAATGCAGGACTACATGCACACACCAGTCACCCACCTCTTTAACACCTCCTCCTTTACCTTCCTCTACTCCTATCAACTACCCTGTGTACTTATGGTAAACCTTTAGTACTGGGACAAGGGAGAACAGAATTTACAATATTGAATATCTGTACCAAAGTACTGTGTTGAAGAAGAGGCATGGATCCCCGAACAGCTGCTCTGAGAACTGGGTTAAACACTCTAGTCGTCAGAATTCAAGTAGCTTAAAGATGGGAGTAACAGATTTGTCAGTCCTTCCCCAGACAATGTCCCAGCACTGCAGACAGGTGGACTGGGAGAGATCCTGCTGAGTGGGACATGAATGGTGAGAACCCAGAGCGCCTACCTGCTCTGCCAAGGGCCGACAGAGACAAGCAGGAGAAGGAAATTCACACGCAGGATAACGCTGCATGACGCCAATGACCAGAGACGTGCCGCCCAGCTCCAAGGAAGTATGCCAGAGCTGTTGGAGGCAGAGCAAGCAGAGAGGGAGGAGAAGAAAAGCTGTCGGAAGACTCAGAAGCCAGAGACCGACGACATGGACCAGGAGCCAGACAATGGAAACCAAATGGAAGGGGTCTGGGACCTGAATACGAAAAAGCTTACTGAAGGGGTCTGAGGCCCAAGCAACAGAAACCATAATAGAGCGGTCAGGGACACGAGCAAGAGAAATCAAAGTAAATGGGTCTGGCAGGGGACTATAACCAGCTCTGCCTACCAAGTCACTGAAAAGGCTCTGCCAAATAAAGCACGAGAAAGGCCAGGGGAAGGGAGACATTCTCCCATCTTTTTTGAACTGCCAAGAGAAGTCTGAGAAAGGCCAGGGGGTAAGGGTAATATTCCCCCTACTTTGTAGAACTGTAAATATCAGCCTGAGAAAGGCCAGGAGAAGGGAGACATATCCCCTACTTTGTGAACTATACCCGTCCAGAAGAAGGGAGTCATTGTTCTGGACCCAGAAGTGACAAGTCCAGGTTACGTTAGTTATAATAGAAGTAGAGTTTTGACACAGGACAGCGGACTTTTTGGTTATGGACATTCTGACAGTTCCTTAGTGTTTTGTTGCCAGGATGTGGAGGCGGATACAAAGATGGTAAAAACTATTTTCTGGGATGAATGAAAATCTGATACAATTTTCAGCAGAAAAGTTGGTTTGACTTGAACTACCCTGTCCTTAAAGACAGAAATATATGGAGGCTTACAAGATAAGTCCTGAAGTTCCCTCACACCGCGGGCTGACGCTAACGCAACTAAAAGTATGGTCTTAAACATCAGCAATCTTAATGGACACTAATGAAGGGGCTCAAAAGGAGTGCACATAACACATTTTAGAACAAGTTCCCAAATCGGAACCTGAAATGGGGATGATGGAACACGTTAGGAAGTCCCTTTATAAATTGTATGACTAACAGTATCTTGAAGTATGATACCTCCTCCTACGTGAGCTTGAAGAATGAAAGTGTCGCCAAGTATCCTTTAATGGTCCCACTCTGGAGTTCCAGATATGCCAAATGTGACAAATAGGACAACACCATAGGTGAGCTGCACATAAAAGCGTCAACATCCTTTTCCCTACACCACCTGCAGAATTTGTTCCAACAGCAGCAGTACAAGGATTTTGTTGGTGGCTTTTTGGCCGAAAGCAAGATATCCATAACGTTATCAGGGAGGTCCCAATCCTTATATCTCAACCTCTCAGAAACCATGTATGAAGGTTGAGTGTCTTGACCTTTGGATGGAGAACCCGGCCCCCCTCTTGCGAAAGAAGGTCCCCTCTTTATGGAAGACGCATTGGAGGACCGATGGACATCTCCAGAAGGTCCGGGTACCACGTACTCCTAGTTCAATACAGAGCAATTAGGATCATGGATTTCCAGAACTTCCTTAACCTCCTGATCAAGTGAAGAATGATGGGGACTGGAGGAAATGCATACAGGAGCGGAAACCCCAGTCCACTCGGAACGCATCTCCTAGAGCTTCTCTTGGGGGATATTCCCTGGAGCAGAACAGTTTGCAAGTCCGATTGAAACTGGTCGCGTACAGATCCACTTGAGTGGTTCCCAAAGGGTGAAGATCTCGTGAAGGACTTCCTGAGCTAGTTCCCACTCATGTGAGACTGTGCTCTGCCTGCTCAGAGCATCTGCCCCCGTGTTCTTTCCGGCCAGGTGAACCGCTGAGAGCGAGATTCCTTCTTGAATTTCCCAGAACCAGAGCTGCATCACCTCTCTGCACAGTGGTAGTGAACCTACGCCTCCTTTTTTGTTGAGGTAGTACATGGCCACTGTGTTGTCTGTCATTATCAGGACATTCTTCCCTTGGCAGAAAGGCCATCAGTGCTAGTCTGATCGCCCTTCGCTCCAAAAGGTTGATGTGTAGTTTGGACTTTGAAGGAGACACGCTGATTGTCAGATCTTTGGCATGGGCTCCCCAACCCGTGAGTGAGGCATCCACCACTACTGGTACGGCTGGCCATGGTTGTCAAAAAGGTTCTCCCTTCAAAATGTTGTCCTTGCAGGCCCACCACAGGAGATCCTGCTTGGCTGTGCTTGGGACCTGAAGAAGGTCTGACATCTTGCCTGAGAACTGAGACCACCGAGTCCTGAGAGCCCACTGGAGGGATCTCACTCTCAGGCGAGCCTGTGGCACCATGAAAATGCAGGATGCCATGAGGCGGAGAAACCTTAGAAAGTTGATGGCCGGAAGATGCTGGGCACTCTGGAATTTGGTGATCATCTGCAGAATGTGTTGAGCCCTCATCTCAGGAGGCACGGATTTTCCCAAGGATGCATCCAAGACCGCTCCGATGAACTGGAGTCTTTGAGATGGTGTCATCTGAGACTTCTTGCAATGGAGGGAGAAGCCTAGTCTGTGGAGAAAGTGGCAGGAAATGCTGAGATGTTCCAGGGCTTGTTCGTGAGAGCATGCCCTGATCAGTCAATCATCCAGGTAGGGGTAGATGTGAATCCCCCCCCTCTACTAATATTTGCTGCCACCACCGCCATCAGCCCGAATGACAGAACTCGAAACTGATGTGAACCACCAACAGCAAACCTGAGGTACTTTCTGTGATGTATATGCACATGAATGTAAGCATCCGGAAGGTCCAAAGACACCATCCAATTCTGGAGCTGGAGTGAATGAAGGATCAGAGAAAGTGTGGCCATTTTGAACTTGTCCTTCCTGAGGAACTTGTTGAAGCACCTTAATTCCAAGATGGGTCTCAATCCTCCGCCCTTCTTGGGGATTAGTAAATAAGGAGTCCCACCCTTTGTTCCTCTCCATTACAGGTACTGGTTCTATAGCACCTTTCTCTAGCAGGCTCAAAATTTCCTGCACAAGCAGCGGATCTGGAACTTTGAATGAGTGGCTCCCCGGTGGATGGTCCTAAGGCCTTTTTTGAAAGGGGAGGCAGTAACTATGGGCTGCGGTTTCCAATGACCAAACATCTGAAGTAATATTCTGCCATTCTTGCAGATGATGGGAGTCTGGCTCCCACCGGGGTCTTGTGGGTTAAGGCCTCAGAGAGGTTTTGAGGTAGCTGAAGCAGTGGCTGAGGCAAAAGTAGCTATTGCCTGTGCAGGCTTTGCATATCTCCCTAGTCATCACAAGGGAATTTTCTTTGACCCCTTGGGCTTGCCAGTCCTCTTGTTCTCCCACCTGAGTAGAAACTAAAGGACCTACCCCTTCAAGATGATCCCATGGAGTGAGATGGTTGTGGCTGTCTGATAGGAGCACCAAGGCATTTAGCTTCCACTTTTGAGGTCCGCATCTTGTCTGGACTTTCATCAGCCTTGCTGCCTAACAGCTGGGTGCCATAAAAGGGCATGTCGAGGAGCCTGGCCTGCACATTCGGTGCAAATCCTGACTTCCTCAACCAGGCAAACCTGTGTATTACTGTGCTTGCTGCCATGGCTCTACTGATACTGTCAGCTTCAGCATGACTGAAGAGACTCACACATAGCCTCCTTTCTGTCTCTTACAATATTCAAGAAGCCGTCTCACTCTTCCCCTTCGGGAATATGCTCAGCGGCCATGGCTATACAGATCCACAGAGCAAACGTAAATTTAGCTAAGACACAAGTGGCATTTGCAGATTTAAGAGCCATGCTCTCAGCAGAAAACACTTTCCTTGCCCAAGCCTCGAAACACATCATCCCTGTCTGGGGGAATTGTTTGATGAGCTGCTTGTTTAGAGGTAGAAGTCGCAACTTAAGATGTTTAGACAAATAGTCAGGATCGCTACTGGATGGCCTGTTCTTTCTGGTGAGGTTTTTATTCACCACTGGCAGTGCTCCAGATAAGATTTTCAGGTGGGAGTATTTTACTCCCTATTTTTAAACTTTGAGAGTGAGAGTAAATGTGATTTCAAAAGAGTAAAAATGTGTTTTCTCCTTTGCAAGAGAGATACATGATCGATTGATTTGATTTAGGTATTTGTATGGCGCATACCCAGAGAGAAACCAGGCATTAAATGCAGCGAGGCGCTGATGTAATAACTGATTCAGTAGATATTTCACCACACTTTCTCGTAAGCCTGTCAGATTATTGAGACATTTTATGAGAAAAGATGTGTTTTTAAAAATTTCCTTAAAACAGTCAGTGATTTGATCCCCCGGAGTTCCATTGGAAGAGAATTCCAGGACCAAGTCCAAAAGAGGATAAAGCCTGTCTCCATCTGCCCCCAAAGTGGTTGTTCTCATCAGTGAGACTTGTAGGAGGTGCTGGTCCTTAGAGCGAAGTTGTCGTTGAGAACAGTACACCTCGATTTTTGCAGTCAGGTAAGCCGGTGCCAACCCATGGGTGCATTTGAAAACCAGACAGAGTACCTTAAACAGAATTCTATGCTGAACTGGAAACCAGTGGAGATTCCTCTGATATTGTGAAATAGCTGTCTTTCTAGGTAATGAGAAAATGAGCATAACAGCATAGTTTTGGGCAAAGTGTAGTCTTCTAATTTGAAATGTGTGAGCCCCTATAAGGAGAATGTTACAATAGTCTAAACCTGACATTGGTGAGTATGCCTATTACCATTGAGCAATAAACGTATGCGACATCCAGCCAACATGTGCAAAAACTATATGTAAATCATTAACCCATGCAGCAGCTTTCTGCATTGTGATAGAATACACCTTTCATTGTTTCACTAACATCTGGCCATTTGATCTCTCCTGTATATATCTAAAATGTTCCTAAATCTAAATCTAGAAAACCTAGCCAATTATATAGTGAAGCAAACATGAATTGCATTATGTGTTTTGAGGTTCGATAGCAGAATTGTCTTTTGATGTTTACTGAAAGTCCTCATTTCCGGGAACTATAATAATCACAGTGAATAAGTGTTGGATGAACCATGCATGAGCACTACATAAATACCCATCTGGATTATCACAGGGACAGGTTTTGCTGAGTTTCTATTTCAATTACAAATGTAACTTTCATTTGTTTGTTCTTGAACAGCGCTTGCACTTCCAGGAGCGTCAGGTTTTAGATGTTTGAATTGTAGTCTTGATGATTTGAGAGGCTATAACACCTGTGATAGGTGTAATAACAAATCACTCACCCTTGAGCAAAGACTCTGATGCCACTAAACATTTATAGTAATGTACCCCATTGACTGCAAGGTTGAATGGATGTAAACTAGGCCGGGCTACTCAATCTTACACACTGTTTTTATAATTGGAGTGTACATTGTAAGTGTAAAGATTATCTGCCGATGCATGATTATGCACACAGCACAGTATGAGAAACCTGAAGGCGTCTCCCTAGCTAGTCCCCGAGTGTCTTCCATCCAGCTGGCCAGGACACGGCCATCGCTATTGGATCCAGTTCTTGGGGGTGGACGAGTGAAGATCACCTGGATGGGCTAGGGGGGTCCTTGGGGAGTGGGACACCAATGGGTGAGACGCGGTATCCCCCTTTTTTCAACACCTTTTCCCCATCCTACCACATAGGGCATTCAAAATCACTATTCCCCCCAGCCCACTTTTCTGACATGAACACTTTTGCACGAGACACTATAGAACAGACTAACACCAGAGCCATTTACCTCACATGTCCCAATACAATGGTCAGGCAAAGTCAGGCAATTGATCAGAAATAGAAATCTTTGGCAATTACTGAATGGGAGAAATTCAAATTCTTGCAAGTCTTTATTAAACATCTTTTCTGAACAGACTTGGGCACTTCATTTCATAACCCAATAGAACAATCATGTTGGGAAATTAACAGCGCAAATCCCAATGAACACCTCATAATTGAACCTCGATCTTGACATTGACAAAATTCTAACAACCATAAAAAATGTGAGCAAATCTAGAGCCCTGGGCCCTGATGGGCTGACTAATGAAATTGTAAGCGCTGCCCCTGAAGAATGGGCCCATTTCAGTCTTACAAGGCCATGTGCCAGGTTCTTGGAAAAAAAGCGTCATCATCCCCATATTCAAAAAGGGAGACCCCATGTACCCCGCTAATTAGAGGCCAATTGACCTGTTGGACGTCCTAGGAATGATCTTTGCATCAGTGCTTCTAAGACGCATAACTGAGTGGGCCCTTCAAACTGGAGCTCTATATAACGGTTTTGTAAAAGGTGAAGGGTGTAATGTGAACCTTTTTCTGCTGAATTTGTTGAAACCGAAGACCCTTCGAGAGGATTTTAAGATCTACATGGCATGCATTTATCGTGAATGTGCATTTGACAGCATTGAGAGGTAACGTCTGGTCAAAGATGGAAATGGCTGGATGCCCACATCATCTCTCAAATGCTACAAAAGCCCTCTACACCGGCACATCACTGCACATCAGACTTAATCATGAAGGCCTACTCACTAAATCCATCAAAACCATAAAGGGCTTAAAGCAAGGATGCCCTCTCACAGCCTTTGTTCAACTTTTTCATTGCAGTCGTATGACAGATCATGGATTCTACGCCCTCTTGTTCACCAAAACTAAACCACCAAATGATCGGGTGGATGCTTTATGAAGATGATTTGAGAGAGAACCGCCCGTGGGCTTCAACAAAAACTAAAAATCATTCAGAAATATTTTGACCTAAATGGCCTACGCATTAATCCCAAAAAATCAGAAGTATTAATTCTGAAAAAAAGCAGCTCGCAGAAATCCAAAAACCTGGTTTGGTTCCTAAATAATCACTGCCTATATCCAGTCTCCAACCTCAAGTATCCTGGCATCATGATTAGCGCAAATGCTACAATCAAAAAGTCGTTCCCACTTTGACATATGGAGCAGAAGCTTGTCTCAGTAGGGAAATTCTGGCGATCAGACCTGCACTTGCTGAACGCAGTCCCTGTCACTGTCATTCACCACGAGGTTGGGTTGCTCACCCTTTCTGCAAAAGGTAGATGAACACTCTACAACTTTTCAACATAATCAAACTCCCCTGCCCTCCCCAATTTGAACTTTTGGTACCAGAATCTAGAAGCCACTCCGACTGGGCTCTAGCTATGGTAAAAGTTTGTATGAAACTGTATACCTTAATAATAATTGGTTTTAAAAAAATGTCAGGGAATAGATTAGAACCACACAAACACCTGATGGCCCTTTCCCTACCCCACAGGGATAAAAGGTGGAGCATGAGAGCACACTACGAGCAAGGAAGACCACACAACAAGACAGATATCCAGGTCCAGCAGTTCAAAAGGAGGAGAAAGGTGGCAAATATCGAGAGGCTGACAAGGAGAGACACAACCTTGCCTTTCTGACGCAGACCCGCGATACCTCCGCAGAGGCAATTGTAAGATCGAGGACAATAGCCCAAGTGTGCTGCAACAGATATCAACGGTACACTGAACATGTTGACGCTGATAAGTGGGAGCGAGGGATACTCCTGCTACCGTGGTACCGGCCTTGCCTCCAGTTACAGAGAAAGCTAGGTGGTTCATCACAGCCAGTGAGTCAAGGGGAGGGGACAGCCGATAAGAACCGGGCAGTGTTGAATGAGAATCGTAAAGTGGCAAGTTTTACCCAAGTTCAGTGAACTGTAAAAGTGTTAAGGGGAGAGTTAATCTGGATGCATGACCGCTGGGCTTGCCTCAAGTGCCTCCCAGTTTGCAATTACCCCTTTTCATGGCAATAGGAAAAGATAGTACCAGATCCCTATGAGGTGTCATGATCTCTGCTTCCAAAAGGTCAGGGTTTTCCCAACTCCCTTGGAAGCAGATCCATAACCCAGGTTCCGAGTGCCAACCAGTCCCAATTGGGACCTTTTGGACCCATTCCTGGCACCAGTGGCACCAGGCTCATAAATATGCCCAGTCCCAGCGCTGGAAGCGCCAGGCTCATAATGCTTGGATGGACTTACCTGCAGCAGACCATGCTGCTTACTTGCCTGCCAGTTGAGCCTCTGATCCTCTTCTGTTTGGAACTACTTTTCCTGTTGGGTGGGGCAGGAGCCACTCCCTAGATTCAGAACACTGGAACTCTTCTGGAAAGCAGGAACTCTTTTCTTACCTAGGCGTGGCTGTGGAAGGAGACACCTAAGCACTACAGGAGGCTATTTAAACCACACCCGATGGATGAATCTTGCTTTGCGTTATTCTGCATCCTCTGCAGCAGAACGCTCATCGTGTCTTCTGCATCTGATCCTGGGCCTAAGGAAAAAGGCTTACCATCCTGAATCCAGTCTTCAGCAACACCTATAAAGACAAGAAAGAACAGGTTAGCATTACGGTCTTCAGTGACAGCTCTTCACTTACCTGGTCCATCGGCTGTCACCAACGCCTCGCGCTGCATTCCGGCATCTGAAAGACAAAGGCTTACCTACTCTTCGTGCGCTCCGGAGGTCTTCACACTGCATTCCGGCATCTGAAAGACAAAAGCTTACCAACTCTTCGCACGCTCCGGAGGCCTTCGGCGCTGCATCCCGCATCTGAAAGACAAAACAAGGTGCGTTTAAAGACATTGGGGAACTTTAATACTCACGTGCCATTACTCCTTTCCACATCTAACC
Organism: Ambystoma mexicanum; assembly: GCF_040938575.1. Classification (NCBI taxonomy): domain Eukaryota; kingdom Metazoa; phylum Chordata; class Amphibia; order Caudata; family Ambystomatidae; genus Ambystoma; species Ambystoma mexicanum. The sequence goes on along the minus strand of NC_090924.1, from coordinate 865,961,850 downwards.
CAGTGGGTATTCCGGCACCCTGCAGCCGCTCCGAACTTGTACCTGCAAAATAAAAAGACAGAGCGCATCGTGAAGCAGGCAACAAGCGCTTACTTACGTGCTTCCAGGCGCTTCTATTCATCACACGGGCTCTATCTTCAACTCACTTCAGCCCGTCATCCGCCATCGCCGGAACCCTGCAAAACAAGAAACATCATTACTAAAGACTTTAAAGACATTAGAATTACTCGAAACTTACCGTTCGTGCAGTAAACTACGGACAGCAGTCCTCTGAAGTCAAGAGGCCTGCTCCCCTTATCCAGTGAAGAAACTGGTTACAGCGCCCTGCCCCGAGGCAGATGGAGAGCACGGCTTTCACTTACCTAAGGTGAGAGCGTTAACCTTTGGGGTTCTACAGGAGAAGAGAAAGGGAAGAAGAGAGAGACATTCAATAACCCAGTTCCTTAATCCCATATTTTCTATCTGCAGACATCTTACCCTTCAAGTCAGACATACAGTGCACAGAGGTCCAGCCCAAAGAGCCAGCCGTGAGCTACACATCACCTTTGCAGATACGGTATACGCCCAGTCAAGACCGGCGCCTCTACGGGAATCAGGTGAGCGTTACATGAGGACCCTTTTCGAGGATATCGGTCAGGTCATCTTGCTCGAATGGGGGGAAAAGGCCTGCCCCATCCTAAAAAATATTACCCTAGACATAAGATGTCTGTATGGGGCATCAGCATTTTCTGCCGGGTCCGGTTTATCAAATTCAAGTTCTGATGAAGTGTCAATCCCACTGGTGGACTGAAGGGTTTCATATAAGTCTTTTAGCATCAACTCTTCCGAGATCAGGGCTTCTGGGACGTTTGGCGTACCATACTGTAAACCAAAAGGAGGGGTATCTGTGGCTGAAGAGTCATGTTTTTCATTCATTGAAGACAAAGACTTGAAGAACTCCCTCCTAGGTAAAAGTTTGAACGTTTTTTCAACCTCCTTCATGACAATGGCAGGTTTAGAAGACAAATGAGTTGATTGTCTCAACCCTTATGGCATTGATGGCTTCCACGCACATAGCACCAACGGTTTTAACCCTGATGGCGTCGATGCGAATGGCGTTGATGCTTTGGACGCTAATGGTGTCAATGTTTTGAAGACTTTCATCGAAGCTCTTGAGGGGCTCGATTCCGACTCGATAGAGTCTTTGATGATTTCTCATTGAGTCAAGACCTTGAAGGTTCTTGTGGGGTTTCTGGCCTGTGTCCCGGGTTTGAAGGTGCCTGGAATTTTGTCTTATTCCTCTCCTTGTCGGCATTCAATGGCGCAACAGGAGCACGACCCATGGTCTTCCATTTCAAGGAGGTTGTGCCACCATCTTGAACATGTTTAACATTTCCTCCCTGAATGCCTCCCATTCAGCTGGAGTCGATTATTTGGTCGGGCAAGATATTGTTCTCTCAGGAGAAGTATCGGAGGAAGAGGTGGAAGGTGACCTATAGCGTCTTCAGCTTCTTCAAAGATGAAGAATGGTCCAACCCACTCCTGGATTGAGAGGGGTTTTGGGACTTTTTCCTTCAATGAGTCTTGCCTCTCGACTCGTCAGACAAGCACTTTTTCGACTGAGTTGTCGAGGGGCATTTAGTTGGTGGCCTACCTGCCGCTAATTTGCCTTTTCGCTCTTTCAACGCCTTAACGGTCATTGCTTGACAGGATCGACAGTTTGCCTTCTCACGCTCCATGCCAAGACACCACAGACACACTCGATAAGGGTCCGTGAGCGACATCTTGGCATCGCAATCATGGAATTTATTTTACCCGGTCTTCGAGGTTGATGGTGTCGATGATGAGGCCATCGTTTTTTGAGTATGTAGCAGTTCATAACTGGAACCAAAGCACACCAATATCTTGAAGCATTAGCTATCGTAGAAAAAAAGAACTTAGCGAACGGGTGCTGCGCATGCTATATATACACCAGTGATTAAGTCGACATCGAGACAGAGCCCCTCGAAGGACATCTAGTCAACTGCATCGACATACAGCACCCTCATATCAAAAACGAATTAGGAAGCAGCTGGAGACACATTTATCAAAAGATGAGGAATGCATGGGAGGAGAAAATCCAATCGAAAGGGGCACTGCTGAGCGGTACGGGAAATGTGAGGCAGAGGAGAAACAGACAATGAAGATGCAGAGCCCCTGGACAGTCCTTGTTATAGATTTCCATTTGATAAGAGGAATCTCAGATTTTATGTTAAATTTAGGAACTCGACTAAATGGATTCTGCTATGAAGTTCAGATCTGCTAAATAAGTGAGTTTGTACCCTTACGACACTGCCGCCATTGGGTGTGTAATAGAACTTAACAACACTCCCATGTACGAGAACATCTTGCATACCTTTTTCTGGGCATCGGTAATTGTCATGCAAGCAGCTGTTAGCACACATACTCAACATAAAAAGTATACAGAGAAAGAAACATGGACATTCAGAATCTCAGTAACACTTTCTCATGTAGGATACCTTTTAAAATAGTGTTTGGCCCTACGGGAAAACTCTTTCATTCAACTATCTAATGCCACATCTCACTTATTAATCCAGTATTATAGGTTACGAGAAAGTATGGTGTGGGTGCCTTAATCTGCTGAAAATAAAATCATGGTAGCAGAAAAGGGGCTACATTTGAAGTCTACATATTGGAGGGTACATGCATGTAGATAGAAATCAGGAGTTCTTGCTAGCACGTCAAGAACCAAAGTTATCCTAATGTTCGCACAGACCTTTTTTGGAATACTGTGAAAAACAGAGGTTATTCTCACTCCTAAAACTCCTGAATTCTCTTCTCAGGTGGCCAGGGAAAGACCATCACTCTTTGATCCCGAACCTGGGTGGTGGAGAAACAAGGAAGAATCACCAGGGTGGAGGGTCCTCAGAGATTGGGAGTGGGGTTCCCAGAGGAGAGACATGGTATCCCCTTTCCCCATTAATGACAAACCTAACCCTCCCCAAACCTTTATGGGCTATCACAAGACCTCTCCCCTCATTCCCCCCCCCCATTTGAGATATCAAGTACTGGGACGAGGAAGAGGAGACAGAGTAATACACTACACCTTAAATTTACCATTCTGGTATTGGGACGAAGAAGATGCCTGCAGAGAGTCAGCCATGCCCCTTTAAATCATGGTCAGGCAAACCTAAGTAAGTTCCACACCTGCAAACTGTTAACTGGTTGCAGGTGTATAAAATGAGGGTCAGAGAACAGGACAAGAGAAACAGGGAGGCCTGCGTGGGAGAGACCAGCAGAGGACTCTTTGTGTGGAGGCAGCCATGGTGGGACCAGAGGAGGAGCCAGGACACCGGCAGATAACCTAGGGAACTTGTGCAGCCCAAGACAAGTGGGCCGTGCCCTGGTCACAGGTGTAGGAGCCTCCAGCACACAACGTCAGTCACAGGAGCTGCGGGTGAAGCACTTCTTCATCCGGAGAACCCTCTCCAATTGCCGGTGTGCGGATGCCCGGCATGCAAGTAGGGCTCGCGCCAGATGGCCTGCTGGCCTCGCAAGTGGAGAAGAAGCCATGGAGACTGTTGGCAGGGGCTGCAAAGAGCCGTTGGGTGTCAGGGAGAGCACTTGAGCACCAGGGTGCTCCGAACAGACCATGAATATGTAATGGTCCTTGAAAACTAGTTCAGCAAATGCCTATTGAATTCTGAACAAAAAAAAACCTAGAACTAAGCTTAACAAATGCATCGTAAATACTGAAATGCATGGGAACTAAGTCTAATTAATGCATTTGAAATACCAAACTGAATGAAAAGGTGAAATTAAACATAACAGATGCATATTGAATACCGAACTGAATAAAACCTTAAAGTTGAATATATTTGAATACTGAATGCAATAAAAGCTTTATGGGCAAAACAAATCTCGAAGGACAACCAAAGTGCCCATGTGAAAATAAACTAGGGAAAAGGGCATAAGTGTGAAAGCGTGCCATAGAAGGTGGAATATGAATAAACCCCCACAAAGGTGAACCTTTATGCGTGAATGAAATGCGGCCAGGCCACAGCCTGGCAAGAATTGAGAGACAAGTGATGGCAGAAGCAAGAGGTTGACAAGGAGAAGCCAGAGAAGAGTAAAACCTGCACATTAAGCTAAGAGGCCAACAAATAGGAATTAAGTGAAAGTAACTAGGTACACAGGGGCAGGAGCTGAAGAACCTGTGTGGCCTCAAAACCTAGGGATCCTGGTTGCAGAACCTGTGATAGGTGCACCGTGTGGTCTGGCAACTGCGCTGATACCAGTGAGCCCTGAATGACAAGAAATCAAAGACATTGTGAAAGAAACCAAGGAGAAGCATTGCGAGTGAACTGGTGAGGCAAACCTTGAAACACTTGTGTATAGGCACGTTATAATATCAGAAGGAGGGTCAAGCTGACCATTGAGCTAAATTATGCTTTTGAAAAGACTGAAATACAGTTAAAGTCTTGGGGAAGGGAATCCTAAGATTTGAGAAACTGCACATGTTGTTTTGGGGATGAAGCCTCAAGAACTCTTTGCTTTTTTAACTGTGTTGTGTGGAACTTGGGGGAAGGGAACTCTGAGGATTATTTGTAACTGTGTTTCTTTCAATGGGAGAACGGTAATCATGAGACTTTTTGTGGAACTTTCTTGCACTTGGGGAAGGGGAGCTGAAAGAAAGCCGGGAGCTGGAAGAAGCTCAGACTTTGAGTTGAACAATGTTTATTTTGTAAGTAACATCCCTACACATTGGTTAGCTTTACCTGTGACGGCAAGAGTAGGTTTTGGACATAGACATACTTTTAGGTTTAACTCTTTGACTCAGACTTTCTCTAGTTTTGTTTAGGTAGGGAAACCCCACCTTAGCAAAGGGCAAGTTAGGCCTTCTACTATCCAGACATTTAAGTGAATAAATATCTTTTGTATGAACCTAAAGTCTGTTGTCTGTGTCTTACTTCATTTAAAAGTAAACTAACAGGTTTCAATTATTACTGTGCATTTCCATGGCCAGTGTGAGAAACCTGACACTGTTCTCCCAACCACTTCCTTTGGGATCTTCCATTCAGGTGGCCAGGGAAGGGCCATTGCTTTTGGATCCCAACCCCGGGGGGGAGGGATGGACAAACTAGGGAGGGCCACACGGGTGGAGGGTCACGTTGGACTGGGAGGAGAATGCCCTCAGGCGAGACATGGAATTCTCCTAGTCCAAAAGACACCTTAAACTACTCTCCCTCAGCCTTTGTGGGGTGTTTAGAATCACACCTAATCTCACCCTCCCCAATCTTGAGAAATACTGAGATGAGGAGGAGACCACTGAGATCCATGAAGATTACCCCTAGGAATAACATGGGGAAAGCAAGGGCAACTAACTGTAGAAATGACATGGTCCTGTTGATCAAGTCAGGCACCCAATACTGACTGTTCCCACCTGACTCCACTTAACAAGCTGGTTCCCTATATAAGGAAGAGTCATGATCAGGTGAATGAGCGAGCTGGGGCAGCACAGAGGACCCGAGAAGATTGGAGCTGCAGGAAGGAGGATTCGGAGGAGCGCAATGTGCTGGGACACTGACCCAGTGTGCAGAGTGGGCTGCAGCATGTTGAAGGAGTGGTGCCTCCTGCAAGCCGGAGGAAGGCAGCTGGGACCCTGCTGGCAGAGTGCGCGAGTGCTCGTTCCTCTGCGACGCTTGCCGGACCCAGAGGTGTCTGAGGGGCAGGTGGTGAGACACTGACCTCAGCCTCATCACCAAGGAAGAACCTGCGAGCACAGTGGGGTAAGAAGCAGAGGCCGAGTGGCGTGCAGTTGGCTGAAGCTGGATGACAGTATTGTGAGAGTGCCAAGCGGCACAGAGAGAAAGACAAGTAAAGCAAGATAAATATATGTAGCGAAAAGCAGAAATAGTAAAGGTGCACAAAGGCAGCACAGAAGCAATAAGGACAGAAAGCAAGTAGGATTGAAAGCAGGCATGCAGCCCGAAACAAAAGTTGAAAGCAAGTTGAAAGTAAAGTCAGGCAAGTGGCCCAAGTTGAGCAAAGCAGATAGAAAGAAGCAAACGTGAAAGAAAGGAAAGTGCGAGAGTGCAAGGGGAAGGAGAAGCAAATGAAACTAGAGGTGCAGGCGCACAAGCAAAGCAGGAAGATTCAAGATGCACGAAGATAAAATGAGAGAAACTAGAGCTAAGAGAGGGGTAGCAGGGTCAGAACGGTTGCGCCTAGGAAAAGCCAAAAGCCTGGCATTCCCGAAAGCCTCTGTCCTACCCCAAGAAGAAATAGTGTATGAAAGAACTGCTGAGTAAAACATATTCCAAGAGTGATGTGGGTTTAACAATTGAAACTTTATCAGGTTGTACTCTGATCTGCTAAAGAATGACTGTATTGTAAGAGTTGAAGGGGGCCTGAGCTTGGGGACGGAACCTCAAGTGGCCTGAAGACATTTTGGTTGCGTTAAGAGATTTGAAGCTTGAGGAAGGGAACCTCAAGAAGCTTACAGAACGAATTGTGATACATGTTTCTTTTTATGGTATTTTGGGGTTTGACCAAACTGAAACGTGGGCAAGGGAACCCCAGAGAACTTAAGAACTTTGTTAACCACAAGAGGCCTAAGAAGGTCCTACGAACAGCTCCATTGTTTGACCTTGACCAAGCAGCACCTGGTAAGATAACCTGGAACCAACCCTGGTTCCCATTTTTGTTAAACCAATCATCGTATTTTTGAAAGTCTCCCCATCACATTTTTTGCAAAGAGTGAGGGCAAGCACAGGTTCGGACAAAGACAGCCTTATTTTGTACTACTAGACAACAACGGCCATTAGGAACAGCAGTTAAGGGAACTGCCCCTTTAGAGTTAGGCATTACACCAACCCAAAAGCTTTAGTAAATTAAGGTCTTCAACCTAAACATTTTGAGTGTCTCTCTTAATACCATGCCTGTCTCGCACCAGGTGTCAGTCTATTTAAATAAAAAGAAAACCAGATCTGGCTTGCTATAATGGCCTATGGTGAAATGCTATTATAAACACCAAAATTAGCTGATGTTTTTCATTATCAACTGGTTTCTTGTGACTCCTGCAACTGTTAGAGTCTGTGTCTTATTGTGTGGGGTGGAGGAGGGGGGTAATCTCGCTGTATATATGGGGCCAGGCCCAGGCTAGCTATGTTCTCTGCTGGAAAGGTGTGACACCTTCCCAGAAGGACTGGGCATGCTGCCACTGGACATCCTGCTACACAATAGGAGCGTCTGGGAGGGGGGTTTCCAGCCATCTTGGATATGCATAGGCCTCACTACCTTCCGAAGTCTCTCCACACTTCCTGGAAACAAGGCAAAACCCTTGTTACAGCAGCAGGCACTGACCCCCCCTTACAGAAGGCTCAGAATGTTCCAATCTGCTGTGGCAAAATTATTATAGGAGGGGACGATACCTCACTTAGCTGAAACATTTCTCAACTGATCTGAAGAAGGATTTTACTGGAACCATATTGGGGTATCAAACTGCCCAAAGTGCTAAAATAATGGGGTGAACATAAGGGTATCCAAGGAGGGAGCAAGACCCGCCCCTCATACACCCACTCCAGGGGAACATTTGACGTGACTTGCTGTTGGAAAGCATGCCTGCTACTGGAACATTGGAACCTAGGACTCTTCCAGAAAACACATGCAAGTTTGCTACTTTCAGTAGGCAACCTAAGCTGAAAAGGGCAGAAACGTGACTTGACTTTTCTTTGAGACCTTGGAAAGTGTGCCACAGGACACCAAGATCAAAACTAGCAGACCTAGGATTGGTCTACTGCTTTCAACTGTTTTTTAGATGGATTGACTGCCCTCTAGCCGTTTTGAGCCACTGCAGACAAAGAGCTGCCTTTGACATTCTATATTTTTGAACCACTGAGTCGCTGAACATCACCAACCTGTTCTCCAGAGCCTTTGAACAGCTTGCTGCTACAGAACCACATCGCATATTTGGACCGTTTGAGCTGGCAAGCCAATGAATTTGAATCACTGCAAGACCCATTCAAGCTGCCGAACTACAAGGATCTGCACATCGTCACATGCCCCCCCAACTTCCTTCGAGCAGATTGTCACTTATTGAAGTTCACCATATCTGTATCCTGTCAATCTAGGTCAACCAGATCAAAAGTTCTGTTAGTTAGTTTAACCTAGAATATATTAAGCTTTATTGCAACCTTCCCATTCTTCCCAATCAGCAATTCGTATATATATTTATACTCTATTAGGTGAGTATCCCACTCTAAGGCACACAGATCTGCGTGATTTATCCACGGCTCATTTTCCAAGTGACGGAAATGTTCACATTGGGAAATGTACGCAATACAAAATGTTCGTACATTTCCCATGCGAACATTTCCATTACAAATCACGCAGATTCAAACACACACCCCCAACACACCCCTACTTAACTTTCCTTCTGACGCGCTGTGATTTGGAACCGGCACTGCAGGGTCCTTTTTTAAATTTTTTATACTTTTGCTCGAGTGAGCTGCGGGGGGAACCCACGCCCACTATACTATATAGTATAGTGAGCCGGGTGTTGTGGGGGACACCCCCTCATCCCCATACCGACCCCATCAAAACACCTAAACGCATTCCACGAAAAGTTAAAACTTTTGATAGTTAGAACTTTTCGTGGTGTGTGTTTTAGGTCTTTTGGTGGGGTCGGACTTTTAGATTCGGTAATTTTGTCCTATACCAAGGCACACATGTGCTTGTCCACATAAAAGAAAGGTATCAATTTTGAAATCTTTTACTTGAAAACTAGTGTTTATTACAAAGCCTACTCCCAGATTGCAGAGAGTAAGGCCTCGCTAGACGCCTTGGGGCTCCCCGTTTTGTTTATCCACACTGACGGTAGAGACTAATTTGTCTATATTCCAGCAAGTCATTAAGCAAGCAGTAGCATGCCATTTCAAAATGCCTGCAGATAGCTTAGCTAGAATAGCCTTTCTGGCTATTTGGGCAGGATGATTGTGCCACACTATTGGCATCAGCGCGGGTAATCACTTGGCATTTTAGGGACCCTTCTCTGCATGGCAGGAAATACTTTAAAGCATGACATGTTACAGGAACCTGCTGTGCAGTTCATGTGGTTGAAATCTGGTTCTCCAGAGTGTAGATACCACAGAATATGTTAGCATTCTGGCATATGGTACTTATGGCCAAATCCTGAACGGCTTTCTTCCTTTGTTCTCCATAACCTCTGCGGACCTTGTGGGGGTACCTGTTCAGGATACATTTTTGGGGCCACAAAAACTGCATGCTGGACATGGTTTATGGGGCAGGCCATGTGGTCCTTATACACTGAACAGAAATTATTTAGGCTCTGCAGCATACCTTTTACATGCAGGTACAGCTGTATGAAAACCTGTTCTCACAATGCCCTGCCCTCCTTGCCTCGGTTTTATCACTGAGATAACTGCATTTTCCTGAAAATATGCTTCTCCTTGACTTTTTCAGGTCTTCACAGTTGACCACTACGTACACAGAACCGATTTAGTTTATTGGTCCTACCCGCTCTTCGCTTCTCCCTGCAGCATGACTGTGGTACCAGTCTTTTCCGCCAATCCCTCAGGAGAATTGGATCAGTGCTGCATAGCATCTACTCGTGGTTGGCAAGTGCTTTAAACTATACTTGCATTTGATTTTTATGTTTAATGAAACATTGCATGAATGGAGATGTGGCTATATTACAATGGTGGGTTGAGGACACGTTGGTCCTGGTCCAGCTTCCATACATGAACAGCATTTTGTTATCCGTGACATGTTGTATATCATGATGCTTTGTTTTGGATTGTCTGACTAGTGCTGCAAGGAGTTAAAACTTTTTTTTTTTTTTTTTTAAAGCACCAGCATGCAAGGTGTTGATAGCTTGTATTTAATTTCCTGAACACATCTTATGGAGGTAGTCTGTACTCTGCCTTTCAGAATTCTACAATATCTATTTTCAGATAAATGACAAGTTCACAAAGCTGGCAGCAGCAGGCTTGACTCTCAAAGTACCTGGTTTAATATATCGAGCCGATAAATGATGGAGCGCTAATGATATATTTTGGTAAATCAATGACATACAATATGTGACAAATCGGGACAATTTTGCACTTCTCAAAGGGGAGGCACCCCCTATAAGGCTAGGGAGGTGAGCTCGCTAGGCAAGACCCTCCATAGGGGTCTGGTCAAGTGGGACCTCACTGGGATTGACTCCCCTCTTTGGGACAAGGGCTCCGATTCCCGAGCAGAATTTCTAGTAAAACACCACCTTGTCGGCACATATGGATGTAGAAAAGGCTAATATCTCCCACAACGACTATATTCTGCAAAGATCCTTCTTTACATGTATTGGCTACAGGCAATGCTGAACCCGGCCTGGACACCATGATCAGCGAAAAAGGAGTGTTTGGTTTATTTATGTGGCGTGTTTAAGAGAAGAAACTCCCATGGAGATAAGAGAACCACTATGCAGAGGCAAATCTCTGCATCGATGTAGTGGAATGGCGGAGCTATGCTGTGCCACAGGGCCAGTGGCAGTGAGGAGGGCAAACAAGCCGTCAGCCGAACACCCAAGGGTTGACGTTCTACCCGACCAATGAGCCGATGTCGGAGAGGGAGCAGAGATAGCAATTCCCACGTCTCATCTAGTGGCATGACCACGAGCGAACGGTAGTAGTGGGCTGGTAGGCCGGTAACGGATGCTGACACCACATCGTATGAGGGAGCTAGATTCACTGAGCTTCGCACACAATGGACAAATACCTGCGGGGAAAGCAGACAAGTTAACGGGAGCCTGAGAAATCCGACAGAGCAGATCTTTAAAAGGTAAGGACATTTGTAAAAGCTATGCAAGTCACAGGAGCATGAGAAACCAGAGCGTGCAGATACCCTTTGAAAGGCGGATTGATACAAATATGAACATTGTGAATAACAGCTGGGAAAGCCATGAAGGCTACGGGAGCCTGAGAAAACAGTCTGGAGATACCCTAAGAAAGGGGGAAATTGATCAAAACAAAAACCTGAGCAACAACTGGGAAAGCTATTACGGTTGTGAGAGCCTGAGAAACAAGTGTGTGGAAATACCCAATAAAAAGGGGGATTGAGGAAGAGATATGAACAGTTGAATTAAGGCTGAGAAAGCAACACAAGGTACAGAACTCTGATAGGACAGGGTGGACAACCCCCCCCATGTGAAACAACTTGTGTGAAAGAAAATTAACTGTATGAAGATAACAGAACTTTGGGGAAAACCCAACTAACACCTCGAAGGAGGAAGTGTTTTTTGATTGTTTATATGAATTCCTGGAGGAATCTCCAGGTTCACAAGAGACCGTTTTATTTATTAACAGGAGAGCGTGAAACCCCTACCTTGATTCAAAGACTGAGAAGAATATCCTGTTGTGGAAAAAGCAAATGTGAAACCCAGGAACAAACCAAGCATAAATTGGGCCGGGCAGATGTCCTGCTGAGGCTATTGTCCCTTTAGTAGTTAGAGGCTTTTTCTAAAGTGGTAGGGCCAGTTAGTTGGATAGGATTCAGACTGAAGAACTTGATTTGGACCTTAAAGTGCACCCTTTGTTTTTGTTTTACTAAGTAGGGAACTTCCCTCATAGCGATAGTTTGGCATTTTTTATTTTAATACTAATTCTTGAAAATGACCTCTAATCAGCTGAGTCCATCTTCTATTTCACCATAAATCACAATAGCTCATCATATTGGCATGGCGTTTGATATTCAGTGAGTAACATAGTCTTCCTCAATTGCTCAAAACTGATGTGGCAGCACTACAGGGAATCATGAATAGCACTACCAAATGTTCAAATGAAAGTGGTTGGAATCAATTCCATTTTCTGTGGAGCCCAAGGTCAAATGACATTATGCTAGTTGAGCCCAATACACGTTATTGGCGAGAGACTGTGCCCTTTTCTATTATGACAGGGTTCCCGTTTACAAAAGTTACAGAAAAAGTTTGTGTCACTCCTGGCTTCTGAGCATTCTTCACAGTGTTGCTGTTCTGCTATTCATTCAAAAAAAAAAAATATATATATATATTAAGTTTGATTAAAATATTAGGAGGAGGCACAATGTCTCAAGGGCTGGGGCTGTGTTAACTCCTTTACACCTTGCACTGTATTCTAAATAATCAAACCGCAATTATTGTCAGACAATATAATGTACTGTCCAATGTACACACAATTTTGGCCATGGAGCAAGGAATAAATATCACCTCTGTTATTTTCATATGCCCGAAACCTTCATTTGGGAAGGCCCTGAGCTAAGCCTCTCTTAGGAATAACTTTGATTTTACATTTACAATTAATAAAAACGAGTGCCTATTGGAGCAGAGGTCCCCCCTGGCTCCACACTTGATTCTGGAATACAGTGGCATATCTTGTCCAAGTGATGGATATTCCTGGTCATCAGGGACTTTTTCGATTGTGTTTGGGATATATTGATTTTTAGTTGGCCTTGCGATTCAGGTTTTATGATTTTAGTCCCCGATATGCCAGTACAGCCTTTGAATTGAAACGCAGGGATGTTTCACCACCAACCCTTTAGTGGTGGGCTAAGTTCTGTTCAAGAGCTAATTTCTCCTGTAGGAGCGGACCTTGGAGTATTACCTTTTAAATTGGTTTTGGATCCTTGGTTAATTGAGTCTTCTCAGCTAGTTCTGTAGCCCCTCGTGTGTGTGTTCGTGTGTTCCCAATCCTATATAACATATTCACAAAACCCTTATTCGACCTGCTAGATGACACAGGAATTTCTTACACAAACTATGTGGATGATAGAGATCCTTCTCCCCCTCACTGAAAACTATGCTACTGAAATTAACAACCTGCAATCAGTCTGTCACACTAGCCAGGCCTGGATGGTGTCCCACCTTCTCCACATCAATGACGAAAAGACTGAAATTCTATTGGATGGATCCCACAATTCACTTAGTAAGCTTAACCAATCCTACACATCTTTCACCATAGACGGCCTCACCATCCAGGTTTCCAGCAATGTCGAGACCTTGGGCGTCTACCTTGATGCTATCCTGTCCTTACCTAGGCAGGTTAATGCAATTGCTTCGTCTGCAGCAAACCCCTCCAAACTAATTAATGTGTGCAGACAGTTCCTAACCGTAGAAAGCTGCGTCACCATTGCCAGAGCGCTCAAAGGTTTGAGACTGGATTATTGTGATGCCTTATTTGCCGGGACATCATTGCATAAAATTAACAAACTTCAAATCATTCAAAATAATGCGCACAGGGTGGCACTCAACATTCCTAAGCGCAAGCACATCTCAGACACAAGAAGACAGACTGGTGACCGATCCACAAGCGCATCATCTTTAAATCGTTAAGTACCAATCACAAAGGCCTCTTTCTCAAATACAGCTCTGCGGTATGTATCTCAGAAATTCACCAAAGCATGGTCAGCCAGACCTACCCACACCTCTTACTCTCACCATCTGACTATCCTAAGTTTTAGGCAAAAGAGTTCAGGGGGATATGGGAGGTAGTTTACCGGTCATTGCCTTCAAGTATTGGAACTCTTTACCTCTGTCACTTAGATCAGAACAATCCTAGTGGGCTTTCTGGAAACATCTCAAGACTTTACTCTTTGCTTCGAACTTGCCCCTTGTCTGAACCTATTTAATGTCCAATGTACTTTCCATATGTATTCACTTCTGCTATGTCTGTATGCAATGAGTGCCTCGAAACCTTCGGGTTTAGTGCACTTAACAAATGCAAAAATAAATAAGTGGTTGAGATTCACTGATCAACTAAGAGGGTAGTTATTCGAGGTTATATATACCCTCCACCTTACAATTCAGTTATCTGGGGTTTTCGATCAGTTCACCATAGAGCTCTTAAGAGGTTGGCTGTGCTGTATGGGTGGCATTCCACAATTTTGGGTGTCTCTTTTCTGGACAAAAGAATCGAAGCTTTGCTGGATTAACTCTTACTTTTCCTTTCCACATTCTTCTAATGCTGCAATTTCCCAACCCACCTCTACCTTTTCTGACTTGGAGCAGTAGAAGTTTGACACTTCTATGACCAACCTGTCAACTCGACCATAGAACTGCGCCATAATTTAGATTGGTGCGTAATTTTAGGCTGGAGGATTGGTTCAAATGTGTGTTTCCCAGGCACCCTTGCTGGTAACAGGGTTTTTGGTTCTGGAATTATTTTCATGTATACCACTCCTCTCCTGCTAGTCTATGTCTGCTACGGTTTCCCACTGCTTATTAAGGTCAATATGTGTGATATGAGGGTGACATTGTTTGCTCTCAGGTTGGAAATCCCCTGTGGAGTCCTTCAGTTTGTCATCCGGAAATCATATTCTCCAAGTTCAGTTCCTTGTTCTTACCTTTGAGGCCAATCAATCAGATCCTGTTTAGGAATTGCTTATTTGGTTATCCGATGGCCAGGTTTTCCTTTGGGTATTGCGTTCTGTTGTGGTTAATAGTAGTCTTAATAAGCCATGCACTAAGAAAATGGGCACACGGTGCTTATATATCCTATGTTACACACAGCTATTGTTCCACAAATAAAGCCTTAAGTGCTGTTTTCTGACCCTTTGTAAACGCTCAGAGGTTTGCTCATATTTCAATGAGTGGCAGATTTAGTTCAGTGTCACAATATGGATGGTATCTTCTTGCAAGTGGCATTATGGATTTTCTCCATAGCTGCTAGTTGGAGTCATCACTTATCCAGACAAGATTTTGAATATTATAAATTACTAGATCAGTGCCTCTGAATTGGAATGTATCTTTATAACAGATGAAAGGCTTTCAGAACAGTAATGCTATATGACTTTCTGCAGATGTGTTGTGTAACATCTCTTGTATAGTGAGGATACAGGAATGGCTCAGTATATACTCAGTAAGTATAGAATACGGCAAAGAAGATGGACAAAGAGGCGGTAGCGAGATTATGTGGTGGTAATGTTCACTACTCCACTGTCTGAGTTTCCGTACTCCAAAAGCCCTTCAGGGTTCCACAGCCATGTGGTTCACTGTCTGGCATGAGCCCAGACAGTCTTCACACTCTTCAGTGGGAGAGGAGCCTCGATCAAAATGTTACATCTCTTTTTCAAATACGTAATTTGGGTGAGGGGACACCTCAAAGTAAGGGCTGTGATGAGAAAGACTTGATTTCAAGTAATGAACCTAACCGTGCCATTATACACAATATAATCAGCTGATCTCAGAGGTACCTACGTAATGCAGGCATCTACATCATCTACAAGCCTTATTCTCTTGGCTGTTTTCACTCCATCCATGAATACGCAGTCAGACAGCTAAACCACACTAATTTTAGTAGCACAACTGAAAAAACATACCCAGAGTGGTGATAAAGTTCATGGTCTATAATCAAAGTAATTTACTACTGCAGCAAACAATGCATCTACACTGCATACGAGCCGTGGGTGGTTAACTGTTTAATTGGAGTGGTATAAATATTTCCCACGAATATGCGCGAGCAACAGAGCACAGCAAGCGAGCCCAAACAAACCAAGTGGCATTTGGGGGATTCTCCCCCGAGGAAACGGTTAATATAGTTGGTTCGAATCGTCCTTTTCCAGCACACTTCCTGTGAACAATTGGGTAAAAAGCCACAGTTTGCAATCGATTTTGTAGGGTAACGCATGGAAAAATCCAATAGACTCAAGTCACCAACAATGCCCAGGAGAATCCAACTAAGTTTTACGATGCCTTTACCCACAATATATGCCACTATAAAAAAAAATACATATCATGCTGGCTGTACTCATACATGTCCATGGTGGGTGAACAATATATGCTACTATGCTTACCACCTAATTCCATACTTCTGTTGGCTTTACCAGTACAAAATGCCATGCCACAGTAGGAAAACATGTCCAGGTTAGCTGCAATAATGCAGGCAAATCTAGCCTGGTAATAAAACCTCTGTTTGCTTTACCCTTGATGTTCACTAATAATTGCAATGCCACAGTAATACAATATATCCAGACTGGCTGCACAAATGTAGGCCAGTCCAGCCACATAATATTCATCATGATGGCTTCACCCTTGATGTCCAGCAAAAAACAGCCATAACACAGTATGAAAACATTAGTTTGCTGCAAGTACGTACTTTCTTACTGTGGCATCCTTGCAGCGCAAATGCCCCAGCTCTCATGCAAGAACACTAATCACATTGGGATTTCACTTAACACCTTTGTACAATGCCATGCCATAATAAGAAAACAGGTCATTGCATTATACAAAGGCATTTGGCTGCATACACCAATGCCCTCCACTATGCCCCCGCTTTCAATGCACACACACGCACACACAAGCAGTCACGCACACATACATCTTTGCTAATTATTCGCATGCACACTCCGAACATTCACAGTGCATACTCACGCAAACCCCTACTCAAGCAAATTCACTGCAACTCACATACCTGCACCCTTTTCAAATAAGCTCTCTCTCTACACACATGCAATCACACAAACGTCTAATCATGCATGCACAACAATCCTTTTTTATTTTATAAACTTACCGGGCTGTAGCAGTGATCATCTTTTCAACATGCTGGGCTTCCCCTGTCCTTCATCCGTCATCGCGTTGGAGCAAAGAGGTCCGGGACAGAACATGTTCTTTACCCAATCTCCTGCCTGTTCATGGATCAGGCGGAGGGCAGGGTCAGCATTCTGGCCCTCCCCTTGGTCTGAGACAGGCAGAGGAATGGGTGAAGAGGCCTTCAGCAAGCTTCAAGCCTGTATTTCCCAGTGCCCCTACAGGGGTGCTGCTAGGTCTGGAAAAGATCAGGGGCTAAGATAACGTCGGGACTGGCGGGACCCGGGGCTAGCTAGCATTTTAGTTGTAGTCCCTGAGCTTCTATCCGGGGCTACAACCAAAAGATCCGGGGCTATAGACCCCTTATCGCCCCCACCCCAGCCCCCTAGCAACGCCTCTGCCCCTGAAGCAATCTGAATGCCATGACGTCACCCATCACTAATGCTTTAACAGAGCTCTAAAGGAGCAAAAGCATGGCCCCTTTACTCGCTAGGCCTTCGCTCATGTAAAGTGTTCCTTGGGGAATAAACCACTCGTCTTTACATTTGCAAAGAATTTAAAGGCTTTTAGATTTTTTGCAAATACAAACACTACATTTGCATTATGGAGCGAGTTAGAATCACGCTCTCCATAATGCAAATACTTTATTTTCAATCCGATATTTAGATTATGGACCTAGAAGATTCAGGCAATTATGGAAGGAGGGGTTGGGGGGGGCTCAACCCTAGAACCCCTGTGGGCGAGGCACAGTTGCTGCATAATAGGTCTTGTTTTCCACCATATGGACAAACAAACATAGTGCACAATTTTCGTTTAAGACTCGTCTGTATTTCTTAAACCTTTATACCTTCAAAAGGAATTTGAGATTAGTAAATAAATGGGATCAGGGCTCCCATTTACATTTTTTGCCATCGGAAAACAAAGAAAGTTCCATCCACTGCACATTTCTTCTATGACTGATTAGTCTGGACGAACATAGAACAGATTTTAAACTCCTTATGCTTCTGGAATCCCTCCCAGTCTTCACATTTAGCTTGTGCTAATAAAATCTGTGGATTTGCCTGGAGTGTATAAGAAAACATCATTGGGAACAGTAAACAGCTGATATTCATCTACACATGTGGTACAGTCACAAAAGACTTCTTTATTGCAGCTTTGCAAACCCCTTGAAATTTAAGAACATGAGGTATAAAAGCAAAATTGGAACAAAGTAACCACTTTAATGAGATTTCTTTTTCTCGTACAATAATTGCTTTTTAGAATTTGGCAGTTGGGGAAACTAGATAAACTGCTGTGTTCCCAACAGTAAACAAGGGCTACTATCATGATACAAGTACACAGACATCAGAAGAATAGCTGGTATGTCTACATTCACCCAAATGACTCGCTGCCGAGTACAGCTCAAAGGGCGCTAAAGTATTATCAGAACGTCTACTACTGAAAAGGATTAAGAATTCATGGGCTCTTTATCTGAAGCAACATGCCTTCATTCTTTAGGGAAAAGATGGAAATTTAAGAAGTGAAAACAAGTTCAGCACTAAAACTCAGATTTCCTGTTTCCCAAACGTCTAAACCTCAAACCAGCATGCACAAGATTCCCAACCTCAACTATGCACCGCACAGTGCAAAAGAAAAAAGATCTCCAAATCCATGCAACTACTTTGCGTTCTCCTAGAAAAATATCAGCCAAACGTATTCACTTTCCGAAAAACACAGATTGGAAAATGTGCCCAAAAATAATTCTCGCAAGGAGACCGAAGGAGCTGATCCTAAATACACGGTTCACCTAACATGTCTGAACATGCGGAACATAAAATGTGGATAAGAACATATAGAACTGGACTTTGGCTTCATTGTTCATGAATTAAAAGTAGCACATTGGTGCTACATAACCATCACGTGCAGCTTATATAAAAACACTGAATATCATGTGAAACAGATTGGCACATCAGGTACATGTTCATTTGCATAGAATAAAAAAATACCACTTTACTTCTTTACAGTAGTGAACCATAAATGCATGCTGTGCTTCCCCAACGGGAACACTCATTCTGTACTTTCTTCCTTTTTCTCAAGAGAGCAATTGTTTAATGAGGGATTATGTTTCACAAAACATGAAAAATTACAAAAACTACAAAGAAATGACTGTTTCTAACAAATTCAAAGGGCACATTTCCAAAATCAAAGCATAAGGCTTGTTCTGCAAGTATGATTGGTTTCAAGGAGAACTTGAGGGAACAGTACAGGTTATGGATCAAAACACTAGGATTGGGCTTGTGCTGCTAACCAACGCCGATCTGCAAGTTATTACTTTCGGTATGCTTTGGCTCGCTTGTTGGAGAGCGAGTGGTCGGTTGTAGTTGCACTGTGAACTAAATCCCTTAAGAAGCTCTCATGGTTGAAAAAGATTAGTCAGGATTTACTACAAGGCCTGATTTATGCACTCTGCCGATTCCTGAGGAGAGGGTTGCATGCTGCAAAAAACGGTGCCGGCATGTGCACCTCTTTATTTAGTCACACAACAAGTATGGTAAACCTTTAGTTCAGATGCATTTGTAGACACACACACTGAGGTCTTGAACAACACAGACATTAGCAAGCAGTTAATGAACCCTTTTAAGCATAGACATAATGGCCATTACTCATGTCCAAAACTGACTAAAGCACAGTTCCAATCCAGTATACAAATATTTCAATTAGTTAATGCTGTACTGCAGGGTTTTGTGAAACGTAGGCCAATTTCTACATGAAAAACTTAAAGACCAAAACCTTACACTTGACCAGTGTCCACTTTTCTGATCAGTGTCTCATTTGTTGTGTGTAGCATACAAACCGTCTGCTTAAACAGACATTTTCCTAAACGTAAACAAATGTAACACGCTAACCCCCTCATGCCATCAATCTTTAGAAGCAACAAAAACTCAAAGAGTGACTGCTTCATTAAAGATTGCACACATTTCTATTAGCGGTGCTTGGGAAATAAATCATCTGCATGTGACTTTTTATGAAGATGTTCTTTCTGGCTTACGGAAACATGTTACATGTAGTAAACCCTTTTTGTCAAATCCAATGAGCCTGGGTTGTGCAAATTATCTTCTTGGTTCTATGGCAAAGGAATGTTAATTTTGTGTGAACAGTGTTCCCCAACAATGAAAGAAGCCCACAATAGTTACCCCAGACAAAAGAGAAGCAGAACAAATGGACATTCATAGCCAATTGCTCACCTATGTAGGCTCCACTGTTATAAGCAGCACATTCAGCATCTTCTGGAGGAAGTGTAAAGGCAGACAGAACAAAAGCCAAGAAATAAAGCAGAACAGTTAGAGACCCAGCCAGAAATGCAAAAGGAGAGTTAAACATGACATTTTGAAGTATAACAAGAAAAACATAGGAAAAAACATACATTTAGAGTTACTACCCCAGTAGTAACAATGTCGAATGGTGGTTTTCCACATATTAATGGGCCAGATTCCTGTCTTACGGTGTAGAAGGTTTGCATAAATCAAACATCAAACAGACTGACCCTAACCCTTCACCACAAAAGGAGAACAAATGAGCTTTGTCTTGCTTCAGAACAACTTTCTCAGTCAGACTTTGGAAGAAAGGCAGACCATGAGGTTCACGATTCGTTCCTAAAAGTTACTACATTTTAGGGACCTTGACAAAGTTGTTCCCTTGTTTAATATTGCATTGTATATACAATACAATGAGGTTTCACTATGATCACGAGCAGCAATGTAACATTTATATTTTAGATGCTGGCTCAGCGGATTCGACAGAAAGGGTTTTGATGACAAACATGTTTTTCAGTAAATTAAAAGGTCTGTGCTTTTGACACCCCACAGCTTTAAAGAATCAAAACTCCCGTGGGATTCCTGACAAGAAAGGACTTAGTTGTGATAGCAACAGCAGACAGACAAGACAGAAAATGCCATAAAGATGTCACTACCTCCTCAACATTAACACTAAAACACACACACACACACACACCTTTTTTTTTTAAAATTGAACTTGCTTTTAAAGAACTGAAGGAAATTATTTTTCCCTGTGATGCTTAATTACAAACAATGGTTTGTAAGGCCATGTAATTTTCTTAGAAAAGCATAAACACATGTTCCCCATGTTTTTGCTGACATTTCTTTAACTGTTTGCATATATCTTCCTTCCCCCCTCCTCGACTAAAATAGATGTCTGCTGATCATTTAAGCATTAATTTCTAAGTGACGTGGTTAAAACACTCCATACATCTGACTGTGGAAAGTAAAAATGCATACCAAAGAGGAGCGGTTTGCATTCAATAGGTTTTTTTGTGTGAGCCTATAACAGTTCTCCAAGGAAAGCATACTAAGGCCTTATAAACTTCGAATTGAACTCGAAATCTAATAATGAACACATGTTCTTCAAACAGCATTATTGCGCTACGCAGTGAAACATTTGTACATGTACCTTCAATTTCCTCTGAGAAGCACAAAGGAAAAAAGGAAAGGAAATTATTAAAAGTGCTAAAAACATAACTCTGGAATAAAACAAAATTCAATTCATAAGTGGAAAAAAGAAAATCACCTACCACACTCAACAGTTTCCTCATCTTAGATCAGCCAAAAAGAAAACAGACGTGTTTTAACATTTCAAAAGCCATTTTTATTTGTTTTGCATTACCGGGTACATTAAGCGGGAGGGATTCATGAAAAAACATGCAGAACAATTCATTTCCATCTACATTGCAAATACATTTTAATATGTTAACATGACACAATAGCACATGCAGATATCAAATCATTTAAAACCTGTGCAGACGCTCTTACATTGGGTAGGAACAACCACCTCCTTCAAGGAAGCCTATTACAGAGGAATTATGGAAAGCCAATTCTGAGTCCCTATAAGGAACCTAGTTTGGGGTTCCCATGGACTGCATCTGGAACTGTCCAATATGTCGCTCTGGCTCCTTGCTTTGCTATATTATTGTATACATTGCTGTCCATCTTTGAGTTCTTCATTGCAGGAAGAGGCCATCTCTGCTGCACTATCGAGTTATATTTACGGTCAATAAAACACCATCCGCATAGAAGGTAGCAAAAAAATATTGTTTATGTTATACGTAGTCACTTGATTTTATTGCTCTTCATAACGAAACCTAATTACACGCCGCAATACTAGGAGCAGCTGGTCAGCTATGTTTGGTTAAAATGGGTGTCTCTCTTTTAGGACGCTATGATTGTAAGGCATAGTGAGTGGCTAAACTTCCCAATTTACTCTGCCAAAATCACTCCGGTGTGGAAGGCTCTTTCGGTCTGTTCTCTTGTGTGTTGCAACAGCAATGCTACAAAGAACTATGGGCGAGCGGGCTATGGGGAGCAGCAGGGTATACGGAGTGACAGGATAAGTGGCAGGTGCATTGTGGGCGAGTTCTGAGGGATAAAGCGGAAGAGGTGTTCACCAGTGCTTGCACTCCCATTTACTAGCATAACATTGTTGATGGGATCAGCCTTTACAATTAACGTTGTGACAGCATTCAACGAACATTGTTTATTAAAACAGCAGGTGCTAGATAGAACACAGATTTTAAAGGAATCAATATATTTCCACTGGTATTTTCACTGAAAAGTATTTAGCAATAAAAAAAAAGGAAAAAAAAAATCACACAATTGTTTGCCACTTGGTACTGTAACTGCATCAGATTTAATGAACAATAGAGCTGATGACTGCATAAAAAATAGAATATCCTTCAACTGACGCTTGTGACTCTTCCCCAACAAGGAAAAGAGCCCTTTCAGAGGTGCCATTTTCAAAAGCAATCATCACATCGCAGTAAAAGAACACACACATCCTCTGCTTACGCTTGCGGCTTTCTTTAGCCAGGGGTGTAGCTAGGTCTGGAAAATATCCGGGGCTATGCCTATATCGGGACACAGGGCTAGTTAGCTTTTTGGTTGTAGCCCCTGAGCTTCTATGAGGGGCTACAACCAAAAGACCCAGGGTTATCGCCCCCCACGGTTATCCCTAGCAACTCCTTTGTCTGTAGCCACAACAAGGTAGCAATATTGTCAACACTACATTTTTGTTTCTTTCCCAAGAAGCCACCATGAGTTTAAGGATAGGAATGAAATAACAAAAGGGTTCCTTCGTTAACAAAAAAATAACACCAGCACATTGTTCCGTAGTTCCCTTCTAGCCCCTAGGAAAAAGATCTTTCCCAAGGTGCACATGGGCAGGCAAAGGATTGCAAGCCAAACAAGGTGAGGTTCCACTGGGAAGTTAAACAAATGAAGGTTTCAGTGCACGAAGGTGCTTTTACCATAACAGTTGTCACACTAGCTCGGAACACAACATATTTTGACTTCTGACTTTCCAGTACAATGGCGTTGCTGGTTTTCATCTCTAACTAAAGCAGACTGATTGGCTCTTAAAATATGTGAACAAAATTATCATAATACAGCTGACAAAACAGACACGAGTTTTTAGATAGCGTGTGCTGCACTCAGTGTCAAAGCTTATGAAAAGGAGGAACTGGAAAAACGATGTGCATCTATCGAGTACTTTGAAGGACGACCATGGGGGTCTGCGGCCATTTCTTAGAATTTGCAAACAAACACATGTTCAGGCAATGCATTGTTGTCTATGATGCCTTACCCTCTGGGCAACACGTTGCAGAGGATGCGTACATGAGGCTTTAGCGCACAAGCTCTGTGTTAAGTTTTTCTAGGTGAAGTTTTTTTTTTTAAACAATGTCGCTGCAGCATCAAGTCAAACACAAACGATGGAAAGAACGGCTTGCAATTTTCAATGTAAATTAATGGGCACATAACGTAGGAGCTACATTTCATTCATTTTTTGCATGTAGCATATCTTTAAAAGGAATGTTCTACCATATGCAAAATTAGTTGATTACACTCTAGATTTAGATCTCTGTGTTGGAGACAAAGAACAACTAGGCCTCATCTCTTGCTGGATTATCACATTCCAATGTCAAGGCGCAGCAAGGAACATGCACATACACACACATATAAATGTATCAAGTCAGACCTGTGAACAATTAGGAAGGAATGCAAGCAGAGAAATGGGAGAAGGGCGTCAGCAGAATACTAAGGTCATGCTCATGGGAGCTGAAGCAGAGGTCTTGGGTTGCTAAAACTGGAACTGAGATTTAGGTCACTAGCGCCCCCCAGAATAATGGTTATTCTATTTAAACAGCCAGATCTACAGGAATAATACTCTTAAATCTCTCACAAAGTGGATGGATTAATGGGACCTACCTCCTAGGAGGGGTAACTGAAAAAGGGGGGACCAGAGAAGAACAAGGTCCGTGATTTGTACCAAGGAGAGCAAAGAGTGGGGCCAATACAACGGAGAGGCATGATGGGGGCGCCTGCATGTCTGGGATGAGAAAAGAGTTGCTTTGTTTGCAAGGACCAGGCTGACCTCAATGTTATCTGCCGAGTTCATGTTGACGACCAGGTGCACATAATGTGGTTAGGAGTAAAGATAGGGTGGTGCCCTTAAGTTTAACCAATTACTTTGCAGTGCTTCAAGGTGGAAGAGGATGTAACCCACGTGTGGTGAAGATAGAGGAGAGACAGCACGACCAATTGGAAAAGGGGATATATGTAACTATTAGCATGTAAATAGGCGGCAGCCAATGAGGGTGCGGGATGAATACTGTATACAAGTGCGCCACAAATGACAATTTGTACAGTTATAAGATGAACTCTATTTTGAGGACAAGAGAGAGAGAGAGCTCTGCAGCAAATGCCTTGTAATACCCTGTTGCCCTTTCCCTTTTCTATACAAAATAAAGCTCTTGTTCTTCTTAGAAAAGGGTGCACCAAGCCTTTTGCCCTAGCGTTTTCTTTTACATGTCTGGTTGTTGGTGACCTGGCGTGATCCCACGCTCTCATTCCTGGCCGCACATCCCCTTTTCCAATTGGTCGTGCTGTCTCTCCTCTATCTTCACCACACGTGGGTTACATCCTCTTCCACCTTGAAGCACTGCAAAGTAACTGGTTAAACTTAAGGGCACCACCCTATCTTTACTCCTAACCACATTATGTGCACCTGGTCGTCAACATGAACTCTTGAGTCAGATGAAATGGAAAGACCACCTTAAGCAAGAAGTTTGGGTGAGTGTGCAAGATGACCTTGTCGTTGTTACGCTCACCTGACTCCCACAGAGGCGCCGGTCTGATCTGGGCTGCTGCGGCCTCCTCCAGCGTAATGCGTTGGGCAGAGATGTGTCGTTTGTCTGGCCGGTAGGAGTACTCTTCTGTGAAAGGGGAATTAACCACCCGTGGAGTTGAGCGTAAATTCCCCACACCCCCGTTGTTCTCCCCACTGACCACCTCCGATGTCCCCTCTAAAGTCTCACCTTATGGTTTGAAAGGGTGAGCTCGCCATCCTGCTTCGAGCGCAGGGGCGCGTGATGGACCAGTTGCTCCACTGGTCGAAGGAATTGGTGAGTTCCAGGGCTGTTTTGACTCTCCCGGCAAGACGCCGTAAGTATGTAGTTCGTAAGAGTTCAAATGCCTGACCATCACTCCTATCCAATCCTGTAATCTGTGGTCTTCTCCTTTATTCAGGTGCTGAGAGAAAACCAGAGTCGAGGAGTTATACCTCAGGCGGTAAAATTAGGTAAGTCTATGGCGGGAGGTGGCTCCCCTTGATTGTCCTTTTGATTCACCCTGTTGTGCTTTTGTTTCCCCTTAGGGGCCGGGGTACGGCGATGGTGCAGTGGGAGCTGCGCCGACCTGAGGAGAGGAATGGTTCCCCCGGTGGTAAATCAGGTAGGTCTTAGGGTGGTAACCAGTATTCCTCTATATGTTCCCTTGGCTCACCTTATTGTCTTTATCTCCCCGGAATACGGCGGGAACATGCGGGAGGCTGCGGTGAAACGTGAAGATGCTGCGAGGAACGGTGAGTGCAGCGCAGCGCTGCTGCTGGCGATGCGACGTGTTTAAAAATAAAGTCTCTCCTTCGGTTCGACGATGCGATGGCTCTGGAATCAGGTAAGAAGCTGGTAAATGTTCTGGTTCTAACCTTTCTCCTTCTTTCCCTTGTTTCTAGGTGCTCCGGGTTCGAGGCGGGCGTGGCTGAAGTCTGGATGCTGCTGCAGGCACGGTGAGCGTTACGCTGCTGGATGCAGAATAACGCAAAGCGTGTGCTGCTCTTCGGGCGTGGTTTAAATAGCCTCTAAAGTAGTTCCAGGTAAGTATTCCTCCACTGCCACACCCGAGTGGCAAAAGAGTCCCTAGGTAAAGTAGTCCCTTCTAGGCCTCTTGAGGGCTTGGATCCCTTGCAGCATGGTCTGCATCAGGTAAGTCCAGATAAGTTTTCCCCTTATGAGCCTGGCGCCCATGGCGCCAGGACTGAAGTCTCATATGAGCCTGGTGCCAAAGGTGCCAGGACTGGGTACAGATGGCCCCTAACAGGGGTCGCTGGGCCTTTCCCCAGGAACGTGATGCCTGCTCCCGGGGCTGCTGGACCTGGTCTGGTTCCCTGGGGATAGGCATCATGAGAGTCGTCGTGAAAAGTGGTCAAGGGCTTGCATGGGGGACAACGCCTGCAGTTCACTAACCATGCACACAGAGGTGAGAGCCACCAGCACAACTGTCTTGAATGTCACCACGCGGATGTCCACAGAGGCCATTGGCTCGAAAGGCTTGCCCGCAAAGCTTCATGAACCACATTGAGGTCCGAAACTGGGTAACCTATGCACTGGTGGAAAAAGCCTAGGCAAAACCTTGAGGTGGGCCTTAACTACCGGGTAGGCTGCAGAAAACACATGCTCAGGGGAATTCTTGTAAGCCCCAATGGCTGCCAAATAGGTGCAGCAAGTATCCACCTGAACTCCAGAATGAGCCAGGTGCACTGAAAAAGCCAGTATGTCATCCAGAGAACAGGTGACAAGGTCCAGACCCTTGTTGCAAGTCCAATGTCAGCATCTAGTCAATTTACTCTTATACTGGGACTAAGTCGAGGGCCCCCTGGCCTGCTGAATGATATCCCAGTTGTCCTCCGAGAATTTAGAAAAATCCTGGAAAAGTAACTGGAGCCCCTGTCTACAAGAGGAACTGGTTCTACCGCCTGCATCACCAAGAGTGAAAGGACCTCCCGTAAAGGAGCCGGGGACCCCGATCTGACGAAGAGAGGGGAGGATGGTAGAGGCAAATGAAGAGGAAGACTGAAGCCTGTGGAGACTACAGACAGGATCCACAGATTGCTGAAAAGACGCTTCCAGGTGTTGTGGAACAGAGCTTAACGGCCCTCCACAGGTGAGCTGTGTTCCCTGACCTTGACGTCACTACTTCTTGGCATCAGAGGCAGGGGCAGAGGAGGGGGAGCGGAAAAACCCACACAACGTCCTCTGCTGCTTCCTACTGTTGTCGCTGGGTGACCTGTCAGGCCTCGTGTACCGCTGTCCTGGAACCCCTTGAAGCTGGAAAAAGTGCAGGGCTTGAACTTGGTCCTACCCTGGGACTGAGGGAAGGACTTCTGACCTGGTTTTGTAAGGATGGCCAAGGACTTAGCAGTTTGAGTGGAGGTTCTCTTCTTTGTCAACTCATCATCAGTTGATGAATTAAAAAGATTCAGAGCCCTCGAAGGGCAGATTAGTTCCTGCACGTCAGATGAAAACTTAGTGGCATGCATCCATGCCATCTTTCTCATCTGGACCCCAGGGCACAGCCCTATGCTGGCTGTGTCGATGTGGGAGATCAAAAATTCCAGGAGGTCCTGAGCAATGGCCAGGGCATCCTGCAGGCCAGCCTTGAAGTACTTGCTTGTCCGAAGGGAGGTTGGGCAGAAATTACTCAAGCTTCCACCACAGCATCTGGTTAGCCGCAGCCAAGAGGGCAATCTGTGTTGGCTTGCCACAGATGCAGTCCTGAGCTGGTTTAGAATACAAGGAGGCTGCAGCCACCACTGAAGAATGAGGCTGTGGGTGGGAGCAAGGAGGATTGGCTCACCGTCCATCAGCCTAAACCTGCTGTCCAACTTCTTGTTCATCTGGGCCTTGGCCGTGGGCTTCTCCCAGAGCTTTCACGCCACCTGCAGAACATCCTTCTGGAGAAGGATGCCAGACCGGATCGTGGTACATATCCCCAAGACCTCTGCTAGCACTCCTGACACCTGGGGGGCTTCCTCGGGCAGAAGGACCCCCAAGAACTCCGCCAGGCCCTGAAGGCCGTTATGAAAGGGCTTAAAGGATGCAGAGGGTCAGGGTCCATCGTCCTAGGTGTCATCCTCCTCGCCCCCCCCCTTTCTTTTCACAGACCAAGGGGAATCCGGGCCCTGGGCTAAAGGTGCCAGCGGGGTCCCCCTAGGTTCGGAGCCGCAGACAGGCAACAATGGTTGTTGAGGGGGAGGCTTTGGTTTCACGAGAGGAGGTGGAGGTGTCAGAACAACCGGTAGGGCCGGCACCAGGGGAGAGACCGCCACTGGGTCTGACAGGGCTGGAGGAACGTGAGGAATACCCAGAGGAGGGGGCCTGGGCAGCACCACCTGTGGGATGACCTCCTTCACTATGTGCTTCGGGAGCTCCTTCATCAGAGGGGAATGCATAAAGAGGAAGTGCTTGGAGATGTGGTCCTTGCAAGCCGCTGTGTCCCTCGGGGCCCAGCCTTCCAAGGCACTGGACCTTTGCTGCTGGTGGCGCCTGATGCATGTAGCCATAGGGCTTCCTTCAATGGGTAGATTTATCTCTGAAGGGACCAGAAGCCTGCACCATACGATCCGTCACTGCTTCCTGAGGGAAGGGCACAGGGATCCTCTTGCAAAGGCCATTCAATAGGTGAAAGCACTGGCAAGCCCTGAGCCAGATCCAAGATGGCCACCAGCCTGACAGGCTCCACCACGTGCCTCTCCACCATTTTGAAGCCTTGTGCCACACCCGGGACAGGAGGCGTGGATGCCAAGAGAGGCCGCAGACACGGGAGGATGCATCTTGGGTCTTGCACCTAAAGCAGAGGTATAGACCTCAGATCACTGAAAGCCGTTGAGTCTTCGGCCAGGCAGCCGGTTGTCGTAACGCCCTGCCTCACAACCTCGGTGCAGGCTGAACCGAGGGCCTACCTTGTCTTGATGAGAGGTCCTGGAGATGAAATCCTTCAGGCGGGGAGGAGGAGAAGTGTGGAAGATCTCCCTCCACCGCGACAACCGATTATTTAATGCCCTGTGACCGAGAGCGCTGGAACCCTAACATGCATCCCAGCAGTGGTCGGGCCCTGAAACACTCAAGACAAAGTACATGGCGGTTCGAGGCTAGTAATTGGTGGGCGCATGAGGTACATCTCATGAATCCTCCTGTGGTTGACATGCGCCGGGGAGACAAGGCACCGATGCGAAATTAAATAAGATTGAAAAAGAAAATGGCGAGCCAGCGGAAATAAAGTCTCTGCGCCAGTAGGGAGGTCCGACAATCTGTGCCGAAAAGGGACTGGGGTGAGGTGTTGTAGGGTGGGCGATCCCATGCCCAATGCCACGTCCCATGCGCTTTACTAAACTTATAGCGGGAAGCTCAATTTGTCACTGCCAACGGTTCTGGTACCGTCCCCATTTTGGGGGACGGCCACAAGGATGGAGAAAAGGGGATGGGACATATGAGTATATTGATTATGGTATGGTTGGATGACAAATATAACCGTACGCGAGGGGGAGTAGAGGAGTGGGACACTAGTTGGAAGAAGATCAGCCACCTGTGATCTCACCATAAATAGGGAGCTTGTAGGGACCTAGATTACGAAATATACACAGGTGTATGGCAGTGGCTAAGAGGTCAGCGATAGGGAACAAAAAGTGGTGAAGACGGTAGAAGCACAGTTCCCATTGTTACACAAGGGACCAGGAAGGGTGCAATATATACCATGAGCCCATAGGGATAAAAACAAATCTCAAAGGCACTCCCGTCCCTCACCGCTGGAGCAGGTTAGTGGATCTATGCTTGTGAGAAGCAAACAACTGGTACAATCTTGACTGTAAGGGATTTGAAAAGCCCATTTGTTTCGATACTGGGAGATCAGACTGACGACATATGGGTTAAAGATGGGTACCTGGGTATGAAGTTGGGCGACGATGGTTATGACGAGGCACATTCCAATGACAGTAGGCCTCAAGTTTGGGCGGTGCTACGGCGAACATACCTGGATACGCCTAATCACCAGTCGATCATGCAGAGGACTATGAGAGACGAGGATCCTGCACAGTATATTTTGCATATACAAGAGAAGTGGAGGGCAGAAACGGGAGATTCCTGGGATCGACGATTCCATTATTTTATTACATAGTAAAAAGGGGACTTCATAAGAAGTACAGAAGGTAAGAAAGTTGGGATTGAGTCAAAGGTCTGCGCGGAAATTCACTCTAATCATACATCACTGTAAAAGGTTGAAAGAAAAGTAGACGGAAGCTGCGCAGCAAATGCACGCAGAGGATGCAAAACTGGTTCAAAAGAAGTTAGCAAAGGTTGCGTTGGAGGGGGTTATAGCTACCGTGCAGTCAGAAGGACCGGCAGAGTTCAGGTTGGTTTAGGCCAGCATGTGGGCAGCACCTGTGTGGGGAGGTTGGGCAGGTGGGTATCGTCCCCAGTATCAAGGAGTTTTTCCAGGGGGGTTTCAGCGAGGCAGAGGGGTATCTCAGGGGCCCAGGGAGGGTGACAGGGTTTTGAAGGAATGGGGCCTCGAGAAGGAGGAGCGGGTCGGTGTTGGACATGCAGGCCAATGGGTAATTTTTCAAGAGTGTAGAAGCAAGCAATCTTTTATATACCCACAGCAACAGATTTATCCTTATCCCCAGGGAGGCCCTGCCCCATACCCCCAGTCATATGGACAGCTACTACCAGCAGTTATTTATGGTGCGCCATTGCCCATTGGCCCTGCCTGCTCCCCACCATCATTTCCACAGTTGCCAGCTCCAGGCTCCAGTAACATACCACCGTATACAGTGCATCAAGGACAACAGCACGGTCTTCACATACCGAACAGTAAAGATGTGTCGAATGGCACAGTGACATTACCAGGGGGCCACAATGTTCAAAACAATTTGTTTTTCCAGGGACATAACATATCCAGAATAGGACCACCCACAGAGAGCCTATCTGCCGACCCAGAAGAGGAACCTTTGGTGGGTGTGGATATTACTTAGTGCAGTGCCACAAGTGACAAATAAATATTGGTGAGTACCTTCTGAATTTTTGTTTAAGCCGTCCAAAATGTGGCGCACAGTTTTGTGCATTGATCCTACCATACCAATGAAAGGTTTCAGATGAGGACCTTTTTGAGAACAAAGAAAAGGAAGGGGAGATAATATTGGAAGTGTGCGTCACTTATGAGATAATGATAATGATACAACATATGATACAACATAGGCATGTAGCCTGTTCCATGTTACTGGTGTGGACTGCCCCCTCCTTTGCTTCGGAAGATCAGCGGACGAGTAATCTGCATGACGTAGGGCTTTTATGGAGTGTTGCACCAATACACATCACACTGAAACCTGGCACTGTGTTACCCAGAGTTAAACAGAATCTCTTATCAAAGGCAGTGGAGGCAGGGATTTATGACATTATAATGCCCTCTGCATCAGAGTACTATAGTACCAACTAATCCACCATGTAACAGCTATTTACCCCGTGAAGAAATCGAAGGTGGCTATTTGGAGGATGATTCAGGATTTACACCCCCTTAATGATGCAGTACTGGCAGAGTGAGTTTCCGGTGGCTCCAAACCCTGCTACAATACTGTGCAACATACCTGTTGAGGCAACCCATTTTACTGTGCTGGACTTCAAGAATGCCTTTTTCTCAGTAACCTTGCAACCAGACTCACAATATCTCACATTGTTTACGATTGCTGGGAGCAGATTCCACCATACTAGGCCTCCTCAAGGGTACTGTGAATCCCTGAGTATTTCTAACAGGGTTTTCCATGAGGGCCTAGGAAATATTGATGTTCCCAGTACCATTATTCAATTTGTGGATGATTTGTTGGTGTGGAGTACTACCAAACAGTGCAGGGAGGACTATCGCTTTGTTACAATTGTTGGTTGACAGAGGGTATAAGGTGCAGTAATGCCAGCAGGAGGAGTTGCATTTGGGTCATGGCTACAGGCCTTTCAAGAAGGACACCAAACGTAAAATACTATTATCTGGATGGATGAGATGGTTACCAGTTTTCAGGAGCTGAAAGATTTTATCTCCACTACTCCTGTAATGGCAACTCCTGACTACACTAACGAGTTCTATCTTTTTTCACATTCTAATGGCCAGATGATGACTTGCAGTTTTGACGCAGCACAGCACTATGGTTCACACACCCCAAGCATATTACAATGGCATGCTGGACTCTGTCATGCAAGGACAGTTTCCATGCAAATAAGCATTGGCTGCTGCTGCTTTTCCATGGAGAAGTCCGCCCCTATTGTTATGGGGTGTTCACTGATGCTGTATGTCGAACACGCGGTATATGCAATACTGGAGAGCTCCAAATGTACATTGACTATGCAAAGGGCTTTCGAATATGAAGTGGTTCTTTCAAGTCCATCTACTGACATTGTTGGAAAACAGTGAACCAGGCTACTTTTCTAACTGAACCCATTACTGATGACGAAGTGCATGACTGTGTTACATACGAGGGTCCAGAGGAGGATATTCCTAAGGTACGTGACTATGATTTAGATGGCGGACAGGTGTTTTCTGTTGATGGGTCCTCAACCATTGACCAGGAGACAGGCCAACGACATACTGGGGCAGCAGTGGTGTGATTAGTGGACAGGGGGTATGAGGTTTTTGTGCAGCAAAGGATACCAGGCCATTTTTCAGCACAGGCAGCAGAATTGTTTGCTCTTTTTGAAGCACTTGAGGCAGCGCAAGGGTGCCGAGTTACGATTTATTCGGACTCGGTTTATGTTACTACCACCGTTCATTCAGGGTTGTCGAGATGGATGAGAAGGGGATTTCGTAGAGCAGATCGGTCCCCGGTGCAGCATGCAGCCTTGTTGAATCGATTGATTCATGTCCTGTCACAGCTCACACTAGCCGCAGTGAAGTGTACCACCCACACCAGTGGCACAGACTTCATCTCCCTCTGGAATGAAGCAGCAGACACGGAAGCAAAGCTGGCCATTTATTTACCCATACCAGATATTCCTAACCATCCAGCGTTTGTGAAATGTATTTGCAGTTGCAGGTCCCACACTGAAATAATTGAGATACAAGGTCAAGGGCTGCAAAGTGAGAAGTTGTTGCAAAGAAGGGGGTGTGCGCAGTCCCCAACTGATTTAGTGCAGAGACAGACCAGCACAGGGAAGGTGGAGATACCCCAAGGTTTTGCCTTAATGGCGTTTGGTCAACTTCATTACCGCACCCACGTGTCCAAGCAGAATATTGCCACAGACATAGAAGTTTGGTATGTGCACAACATTCAGAAATTGATGTGTATTTTTATGCCCAATTGTGTTGTCTGTCAGATGTATAGCACGGGACAGACATTAAAGGCTTTGAGAGGAACACTGCCTCACCCCATTGGCCCCTTTTGAGACCATCAAATCGATTTTGCAGATATGGGTGCCAGATGTAATACCTTCTGTGACCTCATAGTTGTAACATGTCCTTTCTCCTGTTGGATTGAGGCTGGTCCATGTGGACATAATGATGCCAAGTCGGCCGCCAGGTTTTTGGTGAGAGAAGTGTTCCCCCGATGGGGGAGGGATGCGTGAGACGCTTAAAAGCGTTAACGGCACCCACTTCTTTAATGAGCTGTTCAAGGAACTTGCAGCTCTTTTGGGAATTAAACACAAGATATGTTCCATTTAACAACCCCAGGCCATTGGTGTTTTCGAATGGATGAACGGTTTGTTAAAGACTAAGTTGGCCACTGAAAAAGAACTGGGTGCACTGCCTACCTCTGGCCCTGTTCAGTTTGAGAACTCAGCCCTGTAAGGACCATCATCTCTCCCTGCATGAAATAGTGTTGGGGAGACATCTGCAAATCCTGTTCTCTCCTGTGCATAGTGCATCTGATGCTCAGAGGGCTGTGTCAATTTTGGGGAATGCATTTATTTCATATCTGACTCAGTTAACAAAGTGTATGAAATACCTTTCTCAACAGACTGCTCCACGACGAATGGAAGGTGAAATCAGTGCTTCACAAGAATCTGCGAGCAGGCCACCATTACAAATGTTGCCGAGGTGATAGGGTGTATACTAAGAACTGTTACGCTCATCTCGTCTCTACGGAGGAGTTGGTGCACAGTTGCATCCCTCCCAGGGGTGAGGTCGCTCGGCTCCGACTTCGCCCTCTGCGCTTATGTGCTGACTGGTGGTAATAGGTGATAGGTGATGCTGCTCGGGACTGCTCTTGTTGATTAGTTTTGGCAAGCACTCCGTCCTGCTGCTTCTGGCAGGGGCGCTTGTATGATCTGGACCGAGTTCGTTCACTGGTCCTTTGCACGTGGTAGTCCAGTCCTGCTGCGACTAAACCACTATACTTCAGTTAAGTGTTCCTGTTTGCCTTTGTCTCTCCTCATCTGTTTTTGTTGTATTGTAAAGTTTGTTGTCTTGCATTGCTGTCCGTTCCACTTTTGATGTTTGTTCTTTTGCTTTCTTCCCTTGCAGGTGATGTTGCCGGCCCGGCAGAAGCTCCAAAACTCGAGGTGACAGCTGGAGGGAATGAGGAACGAAACTGCACCAGGACAGTAACTGGTAAATTGTTAACTAGGGGATTACGTAGGTTTCAAATGTGGCGCGGCCCTAGGACGGATGCACTAACCTCGTCTTTCTTCTTCTTCACAGGGTCGGAGTTTGTGTATGCAGAGTGTGGTGCTGCGGCGTCGGGATCAAGATAACTGGATGACAGGAGATGTGTCTGCAGATGAAGCACCGGTTTCCTGGAGGCGAGTATGCAGGAGAACGGCTGGTTTCACAGGTAAGTTAACTGGTCTAAGCGCCAGTGAGCGTCACGTTGCATGAGAGTGCACAGTAACGCGAAGCACCAACCTTAAGGATGGAGCAGCTTATATAGCTGAGCTTCTGAAGCCATGCCGACCAGGTTCAGCCTGCCTGCCACACCCAATGAGTCAGCACGTGAGGATGTTCTCTGGAATAAAGGCTTTCAGCTCCTGGGAAGTTCTTGTAAAATAAAAGCACTCCTGCACTGAAATAAAGTGTTCCTGCTCACATCTCTATATGAGCCTGGCACCAAAGGCACCAGGACCAAGTCCAGCCGGGGCCCTTGTGTTTATAGGTCCCAAAGGGACATAAGTGAGTCAAGTGACCCATTGCCCCCATCAGTAGATAGTGTGGTTTTTGTGTTATGGGGCCTGTGGCCATGACAAGAACTTTGTCCACAGTTGGGGTGAACCTCAGTACAAAAGACCTTACACCATAGTATACACTACTCAGCTTGCGGTGAAGGTGAAACTATTACAATACTGGGAGCATCTATCTGATTTTAGGAAGGTACCACACACATTTCCTCTGACAATAAGTATTTTATCAGTGTTTTTACTTGGCGATTCTTTTTATGTAGAAATAAGATTAGCAGCATTTAATTTTGAAGAAGCATTTAGGTTTTATTCAATAGGGGTTGCTATGAAATTTGGGGGGTCATTACAAGTTGGGCGGTAAGGGATACCAGGCACCGGTAAGGAGACCGGTGCAGGTAATCCCGTACCACCCAATTCCGAGGTCCCTTAGCAGGTCCCAGCAGGAACGGCTGGTCTGACAGCCGTTCTTGACGGGACCCGTTAAGGGATCTTGGAGCTAATAACGGGCCCGCAATTTGCAGGCCCGTTATTAGCGCCTTCCCCATTCCCATTGAGCCCTATGGGGGCTCAAATGGGAATGGGGAATGCCAATTGGAATGGGGACTTACTAGGTCCGCCAAGGGCGGAATGTCCCGGTAAGTCCCCACTCCACCAGATCGGACCCGGACACCATTTTCTGGAGGCAGCCATGGCGCTAATAGCGCCATGGCTGCCTCCAAAGTCGTAATGAGGCCCTTGGTCTTTGTGATTTCTGAAATGATGTTTTCTACTGTATATTTACGAGTTTCTGCATTATTTGATAGTACTTACATTATCTGTTTTAAGAGTTTTTGCACAATGTTCTTTTTCGCTAATTTATGGACTTTCCTTGGCTTGTTTTTATATATATCTAGTGAATTTATATGGTTAGGTCATAAAAAGGGGTTGGGGGTGAAGTAAAAGGGCATAGGAAATTAATAATTGTTTTGTCGCTACAACACCAGGTGACGATTACATGACCACTGTACTGAATTTTAAAAAGGAATGAGAATATAAGATACAATAATATGGAACTTAAAGATGTTAGTTAAAAAGGGTCTGGATGAAGACAACTATAATCAGTACAAAGGTGTAGTATTTGATAAAATTTCTGATGTGCACCACCCAGAATTTAGTAACATGTGGTACAAGTAGGTACAAGTAGGGGGTGTTGCAATCTATCCCAGCCTCCATCCAACACCCCAGGATAAGGAAGAAGAAGCGGTTGGTGAAGTTGAGAAGGAAAAGATCAAATTATCTGTCAGAAGATTAATCCAAGTTATTCAAAGTAATTCCAGACAAATATAGGCACTGCACCAAAACAGAGGTGTTCTTTGTGTCACTCTTAACGCCAGGGATGGAGGCTGCAGCAAATGTAAAGTGGTTGCAGATTGTTCGGTGGGAAGTGATCCAGTTGGTGAATAACACTGAACAAGACCTAAATGCTAACAAGAGCGAGCCAAGGGCGATCCTGCTGATGACGCATCTAAACCAGTAGGTCTTGGATCTCGTGACAGTGATGGAAGGTGGCATGTGCAAGAAGATAGTATTATTTTGATGCACGTACATAACCTCAAATGATGCAGAGAATGGGTCCCGGATGCACCTCATAGGGGCCTTGCACAAGCTAAAGACTAACATGGGAAGTGAAGCAGGTGTGCAGGCTGAAGATTGGTTCGATACACTGTTCTCATGGGCACCATCCTGGCTTGAGGCAATGGCGAAGATAATGGTTTGGATTGTGATGCTCCTGCTGGTGTCGTTATGCACTTGCCAGATGATGTTTCAATGTTGTGCCAAGACTATTCCGAACAGTGCAATGATGATGGTAACTATTGGGGCAGGAACGGCTCTCCCGGGTACAAAGCATGGGCAGGCTCAAACTGAGGACCCAAATAAGCCATGCATGGTTAGGATTGAAAGACCCATATACCCTGCAGGGACATTAACCTCACCCTCAACAGACCCAGAAAACTGCACTGAGCATGGAGCGCTGTCGCGCACTGAAGAAATGGCTGCCTGATTCGTGAGCTCCCGCTCGACCAAATATCCTAACCCAAAATATCCTGAAAGGGGCCACCCACGGAGCGAAAGCTCAGATGAATAGAAAGCCCAGATACTTGTGAGCACACAGTAAAGATCCTGGCAAGCTACGCCCTGGCGATCCTGAGCTGAGGACGTGTGAACAGCCGCCGGCGCAGGGAACCGCAGGAGAACACTGCAGAGACGGGGACGCCACAAGACGGAAGGCTGCAGGTGGGTGGAGCCTAGACCTCCAGAGCATGCCAGGATGCTGTACATCCTGCACGGGCAACTGTAATCCGCACTGTGAGGGGGTGATCGGCGGAAGGACGACCCTACAACCCCCTTGGAGGACCGGGTCATACAACAACCCCCCGGAGCTGTCGTGCTGGCGCCCCACGCATTGACCGTGCTGCACGCAGCCACGGGGACTGAAGACCCTTGGTGCAGGAGTGCCGCGTGACACTGAGGGAACTCCATAGCCAAGCGGAGCTGCGGGGTACGGTGCACCGTACGCATGAGATCTGTGTACCACTGAGTGAGTACAATGAACATGTACTACGCACCAAACCCACAGTGAGAGAAGCGACAAGGGGGAAGTGTGCGTATGTAATGAACTGCACAACACCACGAAGCGGAGGACGCACCTCGTGGTATTACTGATCCTCAACCCATGCAGCATCAATACGCGGCGGGCGGAAGATTGTGAGCACACTGAGGGCCCTGCAAGACCCAAGTGGGTCATGGATATTACGGTCGTAACAAATCGCTGCTGTGGTGTGTACAGCTGGCGTAAGGGCGGAAGGGGACACAGGAACATGAGGAACTGGGCCCTGCAGTAACTCCAAGCGTACCTGTGTTGCCGAGCCCTGGGCCGTATTGAATACAAACTGGTTGCGGTAGGTGGTGGACTACGCCTGAGAAAAATACCCCACAGCGGTGGAAACACGATGGAAAAACTGATCGCTACACGAGGGACTATAAGGCTGAAGGGTACAATCTCCTGATCCTAATAAGAAATAGAGATCTGTAAACTGGTAACAGCCCTGCTGGAAACTGTCAGCCAGCACTTAAAGCCGGTACTACCTGGAAGGGAGCTATAATAATAATTTTGGCAACCATATGGCTCTATGCAACTACTACATAATACGTGGGCAGACACAGTCCACTCATGGATCCCAAATGCTGAATGGTTGCACCTGAACAACTGCATAAGCGAGATACAACCAACTCCTGAGCCCCTGTTAATTCCATATAAGAAAAGCCTATAAGAACTGGTGGGAACGTGCGCAGAAGTGTGGGGACCACGCAACTGTGCACAATCTGGCATTACTGATACTACAGCCCCATACACTACTGCATTAAAAAAGGCGAGCCACAAAAGTCAGGGAAAGCAACAAAATCCTCAGGCACTAAGAAGAAGGGACCCATGGACACGTACACGAGCAGTCAGACCCAGTACACACTAATTCTAATGAGACGGCGGAGACTGTAATCAGTGAACGGGAAGACAATAGCGCAAAATGGATTTCTCGCAGTCAATGTCAAGCTAGAAAATATAATTGCAACTATTGGCTCGCTGACAGCCAGAGTGGACAAGGAAAGTGCACAAATCACCGAAACAGAAAATAGAATCAGCTCCAGTGAAGACACCATTGCACACCATAGCCGAGACATTACCCAGCTGAAGGAAAATATGTCTAAATTACAAAACAAATGCAAGGATTTCGAATCACGGTCAAGAAAGAATAATGTGCAAATAGTGGGTGTGTCTGAATCATTAGGGAAGGGGCAAATGGAAAAACAAGTTGAAGCCCCGCTCAAGTCCCTTTTCGGGCCCGAATCCTTTTCGGAACACTTCTTGGTCGAAAGAGCGCATCTCACATTGGCACCGCTACCCAAACCAGGAGCGCCACCACGCACGATCATTGCCCGACTCCTCAATTATAGGGACAGAGATGCAATCCTGCGGCTGGCGAGGGAGAATGCTACACTGCACTATGAGGAAAGCCGAAGCATATCCCAGACTTTGCGGCCAGGGTGCAGGCAAGCAGAAGGTCCTATGAACCAGTCAAGAAACTCCTGAGAGCACGCCAAATCTCATTTACCCTGATGTTCCCAGCCAAGATGAGAATACAACACACAGGAAGGGTGCACTTCTTCGAAACTCCGGCCGAAGCCATGGCTTATGTAGAGAACTCTATACCCTTACCTCCTACAGCACATAGACCCAAATAGATCAATAGACCCCGACCTGCAGACTAACGACATGCATCGGCTGACCACGCACAAGGCATACCATATCCTTTCTATCTGCAACCGTGTTGTTTTGTTTTCAGACGGTGGCCCCACAGACTACCCTCAAATAGGGTGAGGGGCCAGATCTGGCGGTCATGTGAAGAAACATGGCTACCCCTGGAATATTCCACAGGTTTATGAGGCAACATCATCAAGTTGGGGTAGATGATGAGGGTAGATGAGGGCGATGGGGGTGGATGCCATACTGGAACAGAATTATTACGGCACTCACTGGGAGTTGAAGCCTATTGGACAAAGTTGGGCTCGGTGTGGGAAGATGGTGGAATTTAATATTCATTGTTTAATAAGTGTGTGGTCGCTCAGATGCTGGTGCTGCCCTCATTGTGCAAATGAAAAAACTATAAGTGATAACATGTCAAAACACTCATGGAATGTCCGGGGTTTGAATAATCTAATAAAAGCTAG
Organism: Ambystoma mexicanum; assembly: GCF_040938575.1. Taxonomy (NCBI): domain Eukaryota; kingdom Metazoa; phylum Chordata; class Amphibia; order Caudata; family Ambystomatidae; genus Ambystoma; species Ambystoma mexicanum. The sequence goes on along the minus strand of NC_090924.1, from coordinate 865,922,302 downwards.
GCAAATTGGCAACTATGTTGCCAGACATGATCCTCAAATCCTAATGTTACAAGTGTAAGAGGATTCAATTCAACACTACAGCTAAGTCAACGCCTAGTCTATAATACTGAATGAAAACCCTTATTGATATATCTTTAGGTCCAGTTCATGCGTTCTGGATGACTACCCCTGTATAACACCCCTCTCTTGGAATCCCCCTGACCCCACTGAGCCAAGAAGTAGTTCTGTTTTGCAAGTTTAAAAGGTTTATTTGATAATTTAAAATAGATATATATATCACGCTTTAGAATAAATTAATAATTGAATAGCACACTTAATCTGATATGATAAAGATCAACAACGGAGAATCTGGCACTAGCACACTTCTTATAATCACCAATGAGTTGACATGAAATGGATAAGGTAGCACACTGGTAAATAAGAACAAAAGAAGAAGGTGGTACAAAATGCTTTATAGAGTTCAAATGGATGCAAGGTTGAATGAATGAAATGCAGTATAGAAATACTCAATATGATTTCAACAAAACAATGTAATCACTTTTCTCTGGCAATCCCCTCCCCCCCTTGATGCAAGGCAAGGAAATGGAAGGAAGCACACAGTTCTCAGAAATGCAATCAAATGTGATTCAGTTCACCCCAGCAAGCTTAGACAACAGAAGTTTAAAAACACAGGCCCAAATTGCTTTGATATGTGCTGGCAATGAATTAAAAAATATGCTAAAATGCTTTTAATTCCCTTTTCAGAGGTTCAGGGTGAGTGGTATCTAGTTAATATTAGTCCAGGCTCACACTAGCAATGATGCAGGGATAGTTAGCAGGTTAAACAAATTTCTGGCAGATGGAAAGCAAACAGCAGCAGTTTTTACATGTGAAGAAATTGCAAATCGCGGTAAAATTCGCGGATGCGTGTTCCGCGATTGCGGTAAAACTATAAGGGGTAGGAATGCGGTTCTCGGTGCAATTTAAAGCTACGATTCTAAGCTATCAGAGGAAAGTTACTGCAAGTCTCTAGCCCAAACGGTCGCGGAGATATGAGCGATTTAATAAAGGTCGTTTTTGGGTTTGCAAATTTCAAAAGCTCAAAATGACAAGTGCAGCTTGCAACTAGCAAATCACAGGTGACAGCTTTACAAGTGACAGGTGACAGTTAGGAGACAGTTCTACTTAGATTAAAATAGGATTGAATTATATTATTTTAACTAAGAGATTGGTTCTGCACAGTTTTCTAGGTACTCACACTATATTCTTGAGTGAAATGGGCCTCGCCATGGATCTGGTCAGGGTTTTGGACTGGACTCTGGTCTGGTCTGGCCTCTGCACTTCACAGTGATCTGGGTCAGCTCTCTCTGCTGGTCTGGGTCTCTCTGGGTACAGCACTGCTTTCTCTCTGGTTCTCTTAGTTCTGGATAGATTGAAGTCTCTAGTTTGGCTTTCTGGAGGTTGATGGAGGTAAGTATGGATTTTTCCGGCAGAGCGTCCCGCTGCAGATGGATTTGGAAAGTCTCTATCTGTCCCGTCTGTCTGCTTTTATGTGTTTAGAATGTGGGTGTGTTCTAGCATCACTGACCCTACCTCTCTCTCAGCTTCTAATTGGTCAAACTTCCATTTATCATTTGATTGGGGAATGAACTGTGAGTCAGAGTGATGTCATTTTACAGCCTGCAGAAAGTCCACTCCTCCTGTCAACTTACACACAAATCTAGATTTGAAACAAATACATATTTGCAGAGGTACATATTGTTTTAAAATCATATGCACCCATCATGCATTACAGGAGGTATACCCTGTTCAAACTCTGCTCTTCCTGGGAGCTTGCATTCAGAACTGGCACATATTTCACTTTTTAACTGATTTTTCAATTTCTGACATTGACCCAACTTTACATATATGTGTGCAGGGAGTATGGACATTAACTGAAGAAGTTTCAGATTTTTAACATGCATACATTTAGAGTAATATCCACTTTTCCGCTGACACCCCCCTGAACATGCCACCGGGTCGAAAAACCTCTTAAAATGTGGGCAGAAAAATCACAAGAATTATGGTATCATTTATAAAATTTTCACATGTCCGCTCTATGAGTTATTCATCTTTTTAAAGTTATGTTCTGGCTCCAAAGGGGTGTGGTTTCCCAGGTCACATGGTATAGAAACCAGTCTTTCCAGTTTCTGCCAAGCCAGCTTGCTCTCACAGGCAGTGCCCCTCCCAGCTCCTGCCAAGAGGAAGCTACATTTTACGACTGCGTAATAAAAACCTTTGCCTGAGTGAAGAGGGCTTTGTTCACTCTCCTACAGAGCACAGATAATTCAATTATCAGATAGATGGCATATCCTTTGTGTGGGCAGCAAAAGGAAGGTTGGCCTGGGAACACAGTGGTGACTCAAGTTTCACTGCTGATGGGGTAGTTGCCAGGCAGAATCAAGTTCCTTAAGCCAGACTTTCAGCTACTGTCATGTTATTTGTTGCTTTTTAAATTAACTTGCAATTTTACACATGCAGCTAGAATGCTGATTCTAAGTGCAAAACTATGACATTTAAACAATTGCAACCTATGTGACACTCAAAAGTAGGTCACTCAGTCAATTTAAACATTTAGATTTTTTTTTAGTGTCTTTCAATCCAGTGCAACTTAAACTGCTGAAATCCACAGCGCAGCCAGTCTTGTTATAAACCTTGTCTTATGATCTTCATTTCCCAGATTTTGTAGGCACACAAAACTCCATTCTGCCAAATGTCTGCTGGTGTCCAGTGAGTTTTTAGATGTGTTGCAGTGTTTAAAATAGACAGTTTGAGCCTGCCTTCAAAGAAACACAGGGTGGTTTTAAACTGCCGGCTTTTGGATAGTGGTGAGTACTGGTACTGCACCCATTTTTGGGATTTAAGAAAATGAATTCCCAACAGTTATGGGTTTGCTTTTGGCAATCAGCATTGCCACTCCCAATGGTTTCAGACTACTGTGCGGGTAGTCCAATGGTGGTTTTAAAGCGCTTTGAAGCTAACCGGCGCTACTGTTTTTCCTTTGGCAACCCATTTCCCTCATGGCAACCCAGCCTTTCATTCTCGCACTGGTGGGTGGCAAGTGAGGCAACCATTTTAGTGTGCGCACAAACTGCGCAGCTTTCCTGGATTTCAGCGCACATGTGGGTTTTCCGCCATCTTGAATTTTCTAAGCCCACAGCACCAAATGTTGCAGCATGATAGCTTAAACGTGGGTCAGGACACCCAACACAAGAGACGCATGCAATGGGAGCTAGCAACATGCGCATACTGCCCAAATGGGGCAAACAAAGGTTCCCCAATGATTACTCCTCCCAGTCCAGGGGCGTTATCACTCTCATACACCCCTCGTTGGGGTTCAGGGTAGAGGGTCAGAGGATGGACCCGCTTGGAAGATATGGGTTGGTCTGGGGGGAAATCGCAGGCAAACAAATTCTGTTAGTTAATACATATGGTCCTAATATTGATGACTGGGCTTTTACATGAATGTATTTGAGTTGATTAATTCAATAGATGTGCCCATTATAATATGGGGGGGGAGATTTCAATGTGGCTCTTGATCCTGCGCTAGATACGTCCACGATAACTGTAAGGGCCCCTACCAAGACAGTTCTCACGCTAGGACACAATACCGCAATTGTCATTGGTGGATGCATGGCATGAGCTACATCCCTGAAGCAGGAGATACACATATTACTCCTAGGTACATGACTCTGAGCCGAGAATTGATTATTGGTTTATCTCCTCAAGTATGTCTACAGCACAAAAAATATGTGAGATCATGCCTCAAACACTGTCTGATCACTCCCCGGTGTTAGAGATTGTGTTGAGAGATACCACCAGACCCGCAAGAAGATGGAGGGTGCCTAGTGGAATACCTGGTGACCCTGGTGTGACGGAATCATTACATGAGGATATAGATGAGTTTTTCAATAACAACTTAGGAATAGCTGATATGTAACTCCACAGTGTGGGAATCTTAAGGTTTGGGTCAGAGGGGTCTTGATATCGAAATCCGCTGGCCTCCTGAAGGGTGTGCGCCGAGAGCTTGAGAACAAATTAAATATACTAGAAGAAACTTATAGTCGCACACAGGACAAAGAAACACTTGCCGAAATACACAAACTCCTTAGAGAGTTTGACAACTTGGCCACTAGAGGGATACGTTATGTAGCGGCCCCGGGTGGCGTGCAGATACGGGGAGGGGAACAAGGTGGGGAAATCACTGTCCAACTTGTTAAAGCATGAAACACAACCGAATCAGATCACCAGTATCCAAAAGGCACAAGGGGAGGTGCTTCTCAGGGAGGAGGGTATAAATGGCGAATTCGTAAAATGTTATGGGGAACTATATGCAAACCGGTAAAAATACAAATAAAAAATAAATAGATAAATAAATAAATCACACACTGAAATAAAGTCCTACCGCTTGGCACTTGATCTCCCAAAACTCCCAGTTGAGAACAAACTAGCAATTGATCTACCTATCACTGCTGAGGAAATTACCGAAGCAATTAAGGCACTCTTATCTGGTAAAGCACCAGAATCGGACAGAATAGGTGCTGAATTCTATAAGGAGTTCTGTGAGGAACTAGTTCCCATACTGTTGAAGACATGGGAAGAAGCCCTAGAGAGAAATATACTACCCCCCCAACAATGAGAGAAGCTATAACGGTATTACCTAAACCTCAATGCCCGCCACAGGACGCGTCGTCCTATAGACCCCTATCGCTCATAAATACTGACGCAAAAATATTTGTGAAGGTACTGGCGAACCGGCTTTCACCAGCTATACCTACTCTGGTCCACCCTGATCGGAGCGGGTTCATTCCCACTACGTCCATGGCCGTGAATCTTTGCAGGCTCGTTGGTATAATGGCACAAATATGTGCAGCTACTGTATACTGACCCTAGTGCTCTGGTACTAACAAACAGGACCGTCTCTGAACTGTTTTTGTTGGGCAGGGGCAATAGACAGGGCTGTGTCCATTCTCGCCCATATTATTCGACCCCAACCATGGAACCTATGGCAGTGGCAGTTAGACTAAGACATGGGGATAAGGAGATAAAAATGAAAGGCTCCACCCAACTGATTTCATTATATGCAGACGACACGCTATTGTATGTCCGAGAACCTGAAAAAAACATTAAACCCATCATGGCAGATATACACGAGTTTGCTGAATACTCTGGTTATAGTTTAAACAGTGCCAAGTCCAAAATATTCCCGCTCACCCCAGCTACCAAGTGCCCAGATTTGACATGTGGGCTTAAGTGGTCAGAACAACATATTAAATACTTAGGAATCCTTGTTTCCAGAAACAGACAGACACTTTATACTCTGACAATCATGAAAACGCACTACAACTGCTAAATACTAAACTCCAGATGTGGGGGGGAAGTTCCCCATCTCCCTATATGTTAGGGTTTTCGATTCTTAAAATGATAGTCCTTCCCAAATTATTATAATTTCTTTGTGAATGTCCCTATATAGCTGGGCAGGACCTTTTTCGCCAGACTCCGATCCATGGTGGTGACGTTTCTGTGGAACGGGAAAACGGCTAGAATGCGGTGGGAAAAGATGACTGAGCCATACTGTACCAGTGGTATTGCTGCTCCGGACTTTGAGCTCTATTACTAGGTTGCCCAAGCACAATTTGCGAAATATTGGTATGATGCCTCAGATAGATCACCCCATACATGGATAGAGGAACACACCATATATCCCACAGACATACAATCGGTTATTTTCAATACACGATACAAAGACTCATGTGAATAGAATCCAGTAAGCTGTACAGTGCGAGCCTGAAAGGCGATATACAAGAGGCTGAAGCTAGAAACATCTTATAACCCAGAGGTACCCCTATGGAATTTCCCGGTTATTCCCCCAATACATGATGTTAATTTACAGGAATCCTGGGACCCCGATAGAGAAATGAAAATGGGAGACATGTTCCCTAACAGGAAATTTGCAGCCCTGGGGGACATTGTGAGAGCGTTGGGTGGAGGACCACTTAAGACACTCCAATATTATCGTATGAGGTCTGCATTCCAAGTGAGATGGCCGCTCTTCCGGATGAACCTCCCCAACATCCATGTATACAATTGGTTACGTCTAAAGAAGGCTTGGAGATCTCCAAGCTATATATGTCAGTGCAGACACATACCCCCACAGAAAACCAGATCAAGGACAAATGGGAGAGGGATCTGCAGATGCCCATCGGAGAGAAGAAATAGGGCAAATATTGTGCTCTCACAAAAAATGTGTCACTCAATACCAGGCTGCCCCTAACTCAATTTAAGATTCTAAAATAGATTACACTATACCCCGGCTAGAGTGGCAACATTTGTAGCTGGTAGCGCAGAAGAATGTCCCAAATGCAAGGCACCTCAGGCGGGATCCTTCCTTACCTGGTAACATTCTTTCGATGGGATGGTCCGACGACGTATTCCATATCTATGACATGTAATCACCACAGCTGTGCTGCTTCGGAAACTTTTTTCGGCGTCTGCGTCCTGCGTCGATGACGTCGATGCGCCGTCGTCGAGGACCTCCTCCGACGTCCGACGTCATCCGATGTGATAAGTAGGACGCACGACACCCGTAGCCTCAGTTGTAGTTTTTTCCCCCCAGAACGTGTGACACTAGGCAACTGCCAGTCAGACAAAGCCTTGCGGAACGTAAGCTGCAATCGCAAAAGAAATTCTGCTGCGGGGAAGGCAGGGCGGGAGCGATATGGAATACGTCGTCGGACCATCCCATCGAAAGAAAGTTACCAGGTAAGAAAGTAACTTGTTCTTCGAGGGGATTGGGTCCTCCGACGTATTCCATATCTATGACAGACTCCCAGAGCAAGGAGGAGGGAAAGAATTTAGAATCAAAATTTAGAATAGCCAATCAAATAGCAGAGCAAAGGACCGCCTTGCCAAAGGCCAGATCCTGTGCTCGGATGGAATCGAGGTAATAGTGACGTACAAATGTATGTACTGAAGCCCAGGTAGCTGCATCACAGATGTTGCGAATAGGAACACCCCTCTGCAGGGCAGTAGATGCAGCCATACCCCTGGTAGAATGGGCCCGCAAGCCAGCCGGTGGGTCCTTACCCGCCAAGCGGTAGCACTCCGAGATGGCCAAAATAATCCAGCGAGACAAAGTCTGTTTCGTCACAGCTTGCCCCAAACGCTTTCCAGTGTAACCAATAAAGAGTTGATCTTCCACTCTGACCCGGGACATGCATGAAACATAAAAGCTTAAAGCTCTCCTAGGATCAAGCCTATGGAGCCTCTCCTCTTCCTTACCAGGATGCAGAGGAGGATGGAATGCCGGAAGAACAACCTTCTGGGCCAAATGAAATTCCCTCACTACCTTCGGAGGAAAAGAAGGACGAACTCTAAGGACAACCCTGTCCTTGTGAAATACAGTGAAGGGTGGCTTAACTGAAAGTGCCTGTAACTCACTCACTCTGCGATCGGAAGTAACCGCAACTAAAAACACAGTCTTCAGAGTTAACAGCCTCAAAGGGCAAGAATGTAAAGGCTCAAACGGAGCACCCATAAGAAACTTAAGAACAAGGTTTAAATCCCAACCGGGCACCAGGAAAGGTGACGGAGGAAACACATTAGTGAGCCCTTTCAGAAACTGTGAAATTAAAGGGATTTTAAAGTAAGAACACTCTTCAGACGAGCGCTTAAAGATGGACAGCGCCGCCAGGTAACCTTTAATGGTACCCACTTGCAAGCCCCTGTGGGCCAAAGAAAGCAAACAGGACAGAACCATGGGGATGTCACATGCAAAAGGATCCACATTCTGAACTCTGCACCAGTCGCAGAACTTACGCCAACGGTACAGAGACTTAGTTGCTGGCCTTCGGGCCGAAAGCAACACCTCCATCACGTCTTCAGGGAGGTCCCAATCCTTATACCTCAACCTTTCAGAAGCCAAGCGTGAAGGTTGAGGGATCTGACCTCTGGATGGAGAACCTGACCCCCCCCTCCCGTGAGAGCAGATCGTCTCGGTAGGGAAGACGACGTGGAGGGCAGATGGACAAGTCGAGAAGGTCCAGGTACCACATCCTCCGAGCCCACGCCGGAGCAATGAGGATCATCCGGGAACCGAACTTCCGTAACCTCCGCAGCACTTGCGGGATGACGGGGACTGGAGGAAACGCGTACAGCAGCGGGAATGACCACTCCACCACGAACGCGTCCCCTAAGGCTCCTTTTGGAAGAAATTCCCGCGAGCAAAACCTTTCGCACTTCCGGTTGACAATGGAGGCGAAGAGATCCACTTGAGGGGTCCCCCAAAGGGCGAAGATCTCCAGGAGAATCTCCTGAGCCAACTCCCACTCGTGAGAGATCATGCTCTGCCTTCTCAGAGCATCCGCCGTCACGTTTTCGTCTCCGGCCAGATGAACTGCTGGGATCGAAACTTCCTGCTGGATGGCCCAGAACTCGAGCTGCATCGCCTCCTTGCACAGAGGAAGTGACCCTGCCCCCCCTTTTTGTTGAGGTAGTGCATGGCCACTGTGTTGTCCGTCAGGATCAGGACACTCTTTCCTCGCACAGTCGGCAGAAAAGCCTTCAGGGCTAGCCTGACGGCCCTCAGCTCCAACAGATTGATATGGAGTCTGGACTCCGACGGAGACCAACGACCGCTGACTGTCAGCCCGTTGGCATGAGCTCCCCATCCCATGAGGGATGCATCCGTCACGATTGTCACCTCTGGCCAGGGAAGCCAAAATGGAGCCCCCTTCATCAAGTTGCCTTCGACGGCCCACCAAAGAAGGTCCCGGGCGACCGAGGGCGGCACCTGAACCGGGTCCGACATCCTGCCGGAGGACTGCGACCATTGCGTCTTGAGTGCCCACTGCAAAGATCTCATCCGCAGGCGAGCCTCTGGCACCAGAAGAATGCAGGATGCCATGAGGCCGAGCAACCTCAAGAACTCGAACGCTGGGAGCGTCTGGGCATGCTGAAACTTGTGCACCATCTGCTGAATGTGAAGAGCCCTCACCTGGGGAGGAAAACACTGCCCCAGGGAAGTGTCGAGCACTGCTCCGATGTACTGGAGCCGCTGTGTTGGCGTCAAATGGGACTTCTTTAAATTGAGGGAGAAGCCCAGCCTGTGAAGGGAGTGGCAGGTGACGGACAGATGATACAGGACTTGCTCGGGAGAGCTCCCCCTGATCAACCAATCGTCCAGGTAGGGGTAGACGTGAATCCCCCCTTGCCTGAGATGCGCTGCTACCACCACCATGAGCTTGGTGAAAACCCTCGGGGCGGAGGTCAATCCGAACGGCAGGACCCGAAACTGAAAGTGCGAGTCGCCAACCGCGAACCTCAGGTACTTCTTGTGCTTGGGATGGATCGGCACATGGAAGTAAGCATCCTTGAGGTCGAGTGACACCAACCAATCCTGAAGCTGAAGGGCCTGGAGGACTTGAGAGAGAGTAACCATCTTGAACTTGTCCTTCCTGAGGAGTTTGTTCAAACCGCGCAAGTCCATGATGGGTCTCAATCCCCCGTCTTTCTTCGAAATCAAAAAATAAGGGGAATACCATCCCTTGTTCCTCTCAGCTACAGGCACCAGTTCTATGGCGCCTTTCACCAGCAGGGCTTGAATTTCCTGCGCAAGGAGCGGATCCAGACTCTGCAAAGAGAGGTTCCCCGGTGGATTGTCGCGAGGCCTGTGCCGAAAGGGAAGACAGTAGCCGTGGGTTATGATCTCCAGAACCCAGACATCTGAAGTAATGGCTTGCCACTCTACAAGATGCTGAGCCAGCCTTCCCCCAACCGGCGAACCATGGGACATGGCCTCATGACTGAGTGGGAGCGGCTGCAGCGTTACCTGAGGGCAAAGAGGCAACTGCCCGAGCGGCCTTGGCACCACAAGTACCCTGTCGTCCACCTCTGGTACCCCAGCGTTGGCCTCTTTGACTGCCAGTTCTCTCGCTTTACTGAAGGACGAGTAATAGCGAAAGGAACCACCCCTCCACTGCTGTCCCCTAGGACGAAAAGGCAGAGGTTGGCGAACTGCAGCGCCCAACGACTTCGCTGCAGCTTTTGAGGTCTGCAACCTCTCAAGGCTCTCGTCAGCCTTGCTGCCAAAAAGGTGTTCACCGTCAAAGGGCATGTTGAGGAGCCGGGACTGCACATCAGGAGCAAACCCCGACTTCTGCAACCACGCAAACCTGCGTATCACGGTGCTCGCCGCCATGGACCTACTGATGCATTCAGCTAAGTCCAAACCCGACTGAACGGACTCACACATGGCATCCTTACCATCCTGGACCATAGCAAGGAAACCATCCCGTTCGTCCCCTTCGGTAATATGTTCAGCCGCTAACGCAACACAGTTCCACAGAGTGTGTGTGAAACGAGACAAGGCACAAATGGAGTTGGCCGCCTGAAGCGCCATACCACCAGAAGAAAACACTTTCTTCGCCCAGCCATCAAAACATTTGTCGTCCCTATCAGGAGGGATGGTAGGGTACGACGCCTGCTTTGCCGGGGCCGTGGCCGCCTGCACCACCAAACTCTCCGGAATGGGGTGTCTGGTCAAGTAGCAGGGGTCGCTACTGGCTGGACGGTATTTTCGCGACAAGGATCTGCCCACCGCCGGGAGACTCTCCGGAGCAGTCCAAGCCGCCGCCACCCTTCCCTGTAAAGCCATATGGAACGGCAGTACCGGATCAGTTGGGGGACCAACATCAAGGATGTCCGTCAGATCATCCTGCACAAACTCCCCTGGGGGAGCAGACCATCCCAAGTACTCAGAAACCCTAGCCATAAGGCGCTGGTACGAGGAATCGGCATGAGAGCCAGGCTCAGGCCTACAAAATTCCACCTCCGGAGAGGTGTCCAGTCCACTGGCATCATGCAGTGACTGTCTCAAATCGTCAAACTGACTATGGCCCGAGACAATTTCATCTGGAACCTGACTAGGAACCAGGCCATCAGAATCCTCATCCGCCTCTGAAATATATTCCAGGTGGCGAAAAGAAGGCACCTGAGAGTGCTTGCTCTTAACCAGAGCCTTCCTAGGGGGTTCCCCCGTGCCACAGGGTACCTCTGACACGAAAGGCGTCGATGGCGTCGAGCGAACAGGCATCGGCGCCGAGAGGATCGACGTCGAGGAAATCGGCGTCGACGTCAGATGCAGCGCCGCCAGCACCGGCGGCGTCGACAGCCTTCGAAGCCGGAGCCCCGAGCGTGTCCCTCGACGACCTGAGCGCCGACGGCTGTCAGGAACCAGGATTGGAAATGCTGGAGTCGATGGAAGTTCCGACCCCGAGGATCTTTCTAGTCCTCATCCAACATGGCGCGGTGCCTTTAAAGGCAAGCGCCGCCCCCCTGCTCGGCGCGTTGTATCTGTTGCTGTTTCATTCAACGCTCCGAGTGCTGCTTACTCGTATCTTCGTTCCGTGATTTGTACTCCTTCTACAGCCCTCCCGTAGCGAGCCTGAACTACGCTCGTTTCCTTTCCTCTCTTACCCATCTATCCTTTTTTCTGTGTTTCCGTCTTCCTGCTTTTGCCTCCCCAGTTAACTTTTACATTCTACCTTGTCGCTGTCGCTCTGTACTGTCAACAATACTTTCGTTTGCTTAGAGCACCTTCCTATCCGCCAGCAGTTTTGGTTCAACTTCCTACCTTTTGGACGCAGTTCCACTTCTTCGCACCGTGTTCTCTACTTCTTTTCTCCTGCCTTTCGTCCTTTGCCAGCTCGGCAGCTCCCTTCTTACTTGATTCTGTACCCCCAGTCTTATGCTGTGTTTTGCTCGCCTCCGCAAGGTTTATCTAATTTACCATTGGATTGTATTTTCACCTCTCTGGATCCACAACAAGAGCTGCTGAGCATCTGTGCCATCTCTTCGAATCATCATCAAGACCATCTATGAACTAGGGTTTTTTCTGCCTCATGCTTTTTCCCTAGATTGGAGGCTGGCCCCCTGGGGTTCCCCTAGGACAGGTCTTTGCCTCTGTCAAGGTGGCCTCCGGAGGGGCTAGACCTTACCTGCACGAAAAGAAGGTTCGAGCACCCAAGGGCAAGGGTGCAAAGATTAAAAAGAGACTCCAGAAGACTGAAACCGGCCGTCAAGAATCCACCTCAGGAGAGTCAGGTGAGGAGAAAGGGGAGGTAGACTCAGATCTTGACAACGGCTTCGATGACTTCCTCTGAGCCGGAGCCTCAAGAAAGCCTGTCGACGCCCTCGACGCCCTCGACGCCTCAGACGTCAATGTCTTCCTCGAAGACCGCACAGGTGCACACGGTCTCGAACGCGTCGAGGACCGGGACCTGGAACGGGTACGTCGAGAACGAGTCTCCTTGTCCGAACGGGACCTCTCCCGTGACTCGTGCCGACCACTCTTGCGAGCGGTGTCTCTCGACCTCTCACGACCGACCCCACTCGGGGGCGCGGATGGCTTAGTACCCTGCGACTCAAGAATCGCCAGCATTTTCTTCCTGAAGGAAGCCCATTCCTCCGGCGTCGCACGGCTGGTGGGGTAAGCGACGTGCCGGGCAGAGTCCTCCGAAAAGGACCTGGAAGACGACCGGTGTCGGCGCTTCCGAGAATGCCTCGAAGAAGCTGAAGAGTGGCGAGACCGACTCCTAGAAGGAGACCCACGAGACTTCCGACGATGACGCGGAGAGTCACCCCTCGAATCATCCGTCGAAAGCCCCGCAGACTTCGACTTCTGGGGCTTGGACACCCGACCTACCGACAACAACTTCTTACGTTGGCGTAAGGCTTTGGACGTGAGCGACTGGCAGTCGATACAGTCATCCGTGTCGTGGGCCTCCTCGAGGCACCAGAGGCAGGCGTCGTGCGAGTCCATCACCGACCTTGGACCCACACTCCCCGCACTTCTTGAAACCCGGACGCAGGGTCGAAGACGAAGTAGAAGACATCTTCACACGAAGGATTCTCACAAAACGAACAGGTTCGAAGAACCGAGAAGAACAGAACTCCAAAGAGTCGAGGCGTTAACCGAGATTCACGAAGCAACACGTTCGCGGAAAAAACGGAACTGAGGCTACGGGTGTCGTGCGTCCTACTTATCACATCGGATGACGTCGGAGGAGGTCCTCGACGACGGCGCATCGACGTCGGACTCAGACGCCGAAAAAAGTTTCCGAAGCAGCACAGCTGTGGTGATTACATGTCATAGATATGGAATACGTTGGAGGACCCAATCCCCTCGAAATACCTGTTTGGGGACATTGGCAAGTGCTCCAAAGCAACGAGGAGATTTAATATCTCATGTGCAGCGGCCAAAAAATGTATTTTACAAACATGGCAAAGTTCCACGCCACCGAACATGAACTACTTTCTTCGTGAACTGACACATGTTAACGATTGTGAGGAACAATATGTCCTGACCCAACCTGTGACAAGTAGGCCGAAGGACATCTGGGGCCCCTTCCAGATGTCCCTGTGCGACATGCTTTCTGATAATGAAGCTTCCCTGTAATTTGTATTGCACTATTGAAACCAAAGAGACATATCCTTGTATGCTGTGTAAGTCCAGTGTTGAAATGGCGCTTTGCTTCTGGTGACAACTGATAAAAATGTTTTTAAAAAAAGAAGAAAACTGCACTGAGCACTCGGTGTACTTAGCAGATAATGATAATTTCATATATCTTAAGTGCACCCCAGATAAATATGCACAGGAAAGGGGCAGTTTGTAGGGCACAGGTCCCCCAGGATGAAGCGGAGAAAGGTAGACGTTAGTTAATGGAGGATTAACTAAAGGGGAGAAATGTTGGGATGCATGTTCAGATCACTGCTCCTTCCAAATGATTTAGATTGCAGAAAATATATTAAAACATGGAGGATGTGCACGCAAAGGGTGGTGTAGGGGTAAGCAGGAACCTTATGGGTGGAAGCAACTGGTGGGAGACAAACAAGTTACTTCTTACCTTTTAACATTCCTTCGACGGGATGTTCCTCCAACGTATTCCTTATCTTTGATAATACGTTTCCAGCTTGCTGGCCTCGGACATTTTTTCTCTGTAGAGGGCGCTGCGCGTCGATGTCCGCCGAGTCTACGTCCCTCGACGGCCACCGTATCGGCGCTGACGTCACCATGCCCATAAATAGCCACGTGCGGCGTCCGTTGCTCAGTTCCGTTTTGCAGCATAAGAAAAGTCATGCCTGAATTGGTTATTGACCTTGAAGGAGCGTAAACTGCAACCACAAGAGAAGTATTACTGCGGGGATGGATGAGAGGGGCGATAAGGAATACGTCGGAGGAACATCCCGTCGAAAGAACATTACAAGGTAAGAAGTAACTTGTTCTTCGAAGGGATTGTGTCCTCCGACGTATTCCTTATCTTTGATAGACTCCCATAGCAGTGGCATTTAATTGGAGGTGGGAGTAAGAATGTTATGTATCCCTTTAGGGATGGACCGAATGTAATACAGCCTTGCCAAATCTGGTCTCTTGACTAGTGGAGGAATCCAGGTTGTAAAATGTTGTGAATGTATGTGCGGACGACCATGTGGCAGCCGCACATATGTCTCTGACCGGTACCCCTCTTTGGAGAGCCGAAGAGGCTGCGATACCCCTGGCTGAATGAGCCCTAAGATTTTGGGGTGGCTCTTTCCCTGCCAGTTTGTAACATTCCAAAATGCCCAAAATAATCTACCTGGAAATGGTTGGTTTTGTTATGGGTAGTCCCAACTTGTGACCTGAGTATCCTACAAACAGTTGGTCTGCTTGCCTGATCCTAGCCATTCTGCTGATGTAAAAGCTTAGAGCTCGCCTTGGGTCCAGCCTATGTAGCCTTTCTTCCTCTTTCCCCGGATGAGGAGGAGGGTAGAACGAAGGTAAGGTAATTTTCTGAGTAATATGAAATTCAGAAACCACCTTTGGGAGGAAATTAGGCTTCACCTGTAGGACAACTTTGTCCTTGTGAAAAATCGTATGTGGGGATTTACAGGAGAGAACTTGTAGCTCGTTCACCCTCGTAGCAGATGTTAGTTCTACCAGTAGGACAGTTTTAAGCGTGAGAAATCTCAGCGAACAAGAGTGAAGTGGTTTGAATGGAGTGCCCATTAGGAAGTTTAAGACTAAATTTAAGTCCCATAAGGGAACCTGGAATGGTTTTGGAGGATAAACATTAGTTAATCCTTTGAGAAATTGTATCACTAGAGGTAGTTTGAAATACAATGGTTCCTCCGCAGTGCGCTTGAAGATTGAAAGCGCTGCGAGATAGCCTTTTACAGTGCCAACTTGAAGGCCTGAGTTTGCCAAGTAGAGTAGAAACGATAACACCGTTGGTGTACCACATGAAAAAGGGTCGATATTCTCTTCCCTACACCAGCTGCAAAATTTGTTCCAACAGCGGCGGTATAAAGACTTTGTTGCTGGCCTCCTGGCCGAAAGCAACACCTCCATGACGTCATCAGGGAGATCCCAATCCTTGTAACTCACCCTTTCAGAAGCCAAGCGTGAAGGTTGAGGGCTCTGGTGTCCGGATGGAGAACCTGACCTCCCTTTTGCGAGAGAAGATTCTCTTTGAGTGGAAGACAGATTGGAGGGCAGATGGACATATCTAGAAGGTCCGGGTACCACGTTCTCCTGGCCCAGTCTGGGGCAATTAGGATCATGGTTTTCCGGAATCTTCTCAACCTCCTGATCATTTGAGGAATAACAGGCACTGGTGGAAATGCATAAAGGAGTGGAAACTCCCAGTCCACTACGAACGCGTCTCCTAGAGCTCCTCTCGGGGGAAATTCTCTTGAACAGAACAGATCGCACTTCCTGTTGGTGCTTGTGGCGAACAGATCCACCTGACGGGTTCCCCAAAGGGCGAAGATCTCTTGAAGGACTTCCTGAGCTAACTCCCACTCGTGGGAGACTGTGCTCTGCCTGCTCAGAGCGTCCGCTGTCAAGTTCTTCTCACCGGCTAGGTGGACTGCCGATAGAGAGATTCCTTCCCGAATAGCCCAAAACCAGAGCTGCATTGCCTCTCCGCACAGTGGCAGTGACCCTACGCCTCCTCTTTTGTTGAGGTAGTGCATGGCCACCGTGTTGTGCGTCATTATCAGGACATTTCTCCCCTGTACTGATGGCAGGAAAGCTTTCAGCGCTAGTCTGATCGCTCTCAGCTCCAATAGGTTGATGTGTAGCCTGGACTCCGATGGAGACCAACGACCGCTGATGGTCAAGTCATTGGCCTGGGCTCCCCACCCCATGAGTGAGGCATCTGTGACTGTTATCTCCGGCCATGGTTGCCAAAACAGTTCTCCTTTCAAGATGTTGTCTGGAGAGGCCCACCATCGAAGGTCGCGGGCTACTTTTTCCGGAACCCGGAAGAGATCCGTCATTCTCCCTGAGAATTGCGACCACTGAGTTCTCAGTGCCCACTGAATAGATCTCATTCTCAGGTGAACCTCTGGCACAAGGAAGATGCAGGATGCCATGAGGCCTAGCAACCTCAAAAAGTTGAAGGCTGGGAGACGTTGGGCATTTTGAAATTTGTTGACCATCTGCAGAATATCTTGAGCCCTCACCTCTGGTGGCGAGGCTTTTCCCAGGGAAGTGTCCAGGACCGCTCCAATGAATTGGAGTCTCTGTAATGGTATCATCGGTGACTTTTTTAAATTGAGGGAGAAGCCCAGTTTGTGAAGGAAGTGGCAGACATAATCTAGCTGGATCTGAGCTTGTTCCGAAGATACAGCCCTGATCAGCCAATCGTCCAGGTAGGGGTAGACGTGGATCCCTTCCCTCCTTAGACTCGCAGCCACTACTGACATTAGCTTGGTGAAAACCCTCGGGGCGGAGGTCAGCCCAAATGGCAGAACTCGAAATTGATAATGAGAGTCGCCAATTGCGAGCCTCAGGTATTTCCTGTGTTTGGGATGGATTGGCACATGGAAATAAGCATCCTGAAGGTCCAGAGATACCAGCCAGTCCTGGAGCTGGAGGGCCTAAAGGATCTGAGAGAGAGTTACCATCTTGAACTTGTCCTTCCTGAGGAACTTGTTCAATTCTCGTAAGTCCAGGATGGGTCTCAGTCCTCCGTCCTTCTTTGGTATGAGAAAGTAGGGGGGAGTACAAGCCCTTGTTCCTGTCCGCTACAGGTACCGGTTCTATGGCTCCGTTCTCTAGCAGGTCTATAATTTCCTGCAAGAGGAGCAGATCTGGAACTTTTAGAGAGCTGTTCCCCGGTGGATGACTGAGGGATGTGTAGAAAGGGTAGGCAGTAACCCTGGGCAACTGTTTCCAATGCCCAAGCATCTGACGTTATAGCCTGCCATTCCGTCAGATGGTGAGTTAACCTGCCCCCTACAGGTGTCTTGTGTGGAAAGACCTCAGAGTGGTTTGGGGGCGGCTGATGCAGCTGCTGAGGGTAAAGACGCACCTGCTGCGGCCTTAGTACCTTTGACCCGTCCACCTCGGGTGGAAATCCTTTGGCCTCTTTGAGCCGGCTGTCCTCTGCCTTTCCCAAATGTGGAATAATAGCGAAAGGACTTTGCTCTCCCAGAGGTTCCTGAGGGGCGAAAAGGAGTTTGGCGGATAGAAGCTCCTAAAGATTTTGCTGGTGCTTTAGATGTCTGCAGCTTTTCCAGACTGTACATCTGGAGCAAAGCCAGACTTTCGCAACCACGCATGCCTGCGGATTGTTGTACTTGCCGCCATGGCCCTGCTGATACTGTCAGCGGAATCGATGCCAGTTTGAAGTGACTCGCACATGGCATCTTTGCCATCTTTAATAATGTTAACGAAGGCTTCCTTTTCCTCTCCTTCGGGGATGCAGTCAGCCGCTGATGAAGCACACTCCCACAGTGTGTGACTGAACCTGGCGAGCATACAGGTGGTGTTGATGGACTTCAACGCCAGGCTACAAGCAGAGAAGACTTTCTTTGCCATAGAATCGTACCTCTTGTCATCTCTATCCTGTGGGACAGTAGGGTAAGCAGCCCTGCTGCTTGATGAAGTTGCCGCTTGGACCACCAGGCTCTCTGGAGTCGGGCGTTTCGATAAGTATTCAGGGTCATCCTACTCCTGTCTGGATTGGAGCTGGGGATCCTGAGATCCGGGCGCCCCTTCGCCCTTCCGCCATCGTCGGCGCAGCTTCGCGCCAATACCTGGCCTGCCGGGGGAAGACGCGCCTGCCTCCCTGCGCTCCGGAGACTGCGGTCTGCTCTGGAGAGGGCCTGCGGTACGCCCCGGGGCCCTGGCCCCCATTGCCTGTTCCTGTTTGGCCCCACCGTGCGGGACCGTGCCCCCCCGGGGCCGCGGACCCCTCACTTGCCCTGGGGCCGCCTCCTGCCGTTGCAGGGGTCCCGCGGCTGTGGCCGCTGCCGCTGGGCGGTTCTTCGCCTCCACTGGACGGTTGGCCCTCCCCCCTGCACATCGTGGACTGCCGACCGCTCTGGGGGGGCCCGGTGCTGTGATCCGTGGTCCCGGCCCCCACCGCCTGCTTCCACCTGGGCCGGGACCACTGCTGCGGGGGTGTCGCGGCTGCGGCCGCTGCTGCGTGGCGGCTTGGGCCTCCCAGAAGGACTCCCTCGGCGCTGCCGTGGCCAGGCCTCCTCCAGTCTTGGGCCGCATCCTGCTGGTGCCCCCCCCGTGGTGGTGCCGCGGCGCGCCCTTGGATGCCGGGTGCCGCGCTCCCCTGCGGGTTTGTGCGACGGAGCCAGGGGCGATAAAGGTACGTCAAGGGGGGGTGCTGCTGCGCGCCCCCCCCTACTTGGCTCTGAGACTCTGGGGCAGCCACTGACACTGGCCCTTTCCTGTGCTGACTTTGCCCAGGCTGTGGGACCCCCCTGCATCTTCACCGGACCGCCCTTCTGGAGGTGCCCCAATCCTTGTTGGCCGCCCGCATCTCTGCACTGGGGGGTCTTCTATCTCCTGGGTGGGCCGTGACACTCCTGGAGCCAACACTTTTTGCGGGATCTGTTATTTACTTGGGGCCTACCTTACCTCACATCGCTGTCCTTGAGGCCGCGGACATCGCCACACCCGCCCCTTGGGTCTCCTGCATCTGTGCTCCCCTGGCATTTTCCCCCAGCTCTCCCTGGGCTTACTAAGCTTCCACATTCTGCTCTGGCAGCCGCAATACCTTATTCGCATTAACTAAGCTTCCACATTCTGCTCTGGCAGCCGCAATACCTTATTCGCATTAACCCACAGCCTCTGGTTTCTACGTATTACCTCCTGTTCCATACCATTCTCTGCACACTGTGTTACGAGGTACAAGACCAGAGTTCCCCTTGCCTTCTCCTTGGGCTGCTGGGGATACCCCCTCTCTCCGCCCGACCTCCGACGCCGCCGGGATTACCAAGGGGGGCACGAGGAAACAGAGCTCCATCAACATGTTTGCGAAGGCGGCGGTGAGATTGCTGGAGGAGGCTGCTGGACAGGCCCCTGCCACCTCATCTGACGCAGCTCCGGAATCCCAAAATATCATGGACTTTATCCGGGAGGGCTTCACCACACTTCACTCAAAATTAGATGACATGAACGGCACTATATCCTCCATTAAGGCCCACATCAAGAGGACGGACAGCCGAGTGTCGGAGGTCGAGACACGGGTCGGCTCCGCTGAGGATGCGCTGGGTGCCCTGCGCTCCGAGGTTGTCGCTCTCTCCAGCCGAGTCCTCGAGGTGGAAAAAAAGAACGAGGACTTGGAATCCCGCTCAAGGCGCAACAACCTCCGCATTATCAGGGTTCCCGAGAATGAAGTCCACGAGCCAATGGAAGATTTTGTTGAGCACACATTGCTGTCGCTCCTTGACTCACCCGAGCTTTCCCCGCACTTCGCTATTGAGCGGGCACATCGCGCCCTGACGGCTAAACCTAAGCCCGGTGCTCCACCTCGGCCCATCATAGCTCGTGTGCTGAACTACCGTGACGCCCTCCTCAGGGCCGCAAGGCTCAAGGGTGAGCTACTACTGGGCGGCGCAAGGATCCACCTTTACCCAGACTTTTCAACAGCCGTCCAACGGGAACGCGAGACCTTCCAATCGGTGAAACAAAGGCTGCGAGACCACTCAATCAAATACGCTATGCTCTACCCCGCCAAACTTTGCATAGAACATGCGAACCGGGTGTTGTTCTTCACGATCCCTGAGGAGGCCTCCAAGTTTATAGACGAACATTTCCCTGGCTGATCCCCCTCCTCCGACCATGGTGCTACAGTTGCCCTTTGGGCCCGACGGGGAGAGGCCAGGCCCAGCCGCCTTCCTGTATCGGGCCATATTGATCCTCTATCCCGTAATCGGCTTGTTCTGCTCATTTTACAAACACGTGCCTTACCATCATGTGCAAGTACTTTGCCCAAGTTACATGTTATTCCTACTGTGGGCACCTTTTGTTCTACTGGATCTGCCGTAGCTCGGAGTGACGCGGCCAGTCCGGCCTGCAGGCCCCCAGGCGCTGATGCCTCTGGTTTGGTTTTGGTTGAGGGGGGTTGGGATTGTCATCCCTCTATTTGGGTGGGTGATGTGGGTGTGGGTGGGACATGTTTGGGGGTATGTTATTAAAAAGTTGGCGCTGGCAGCGAAGGCGGACTGTGGTGTGGCACTCAGGAACTGTTGCCACAGGGCTGCGAATCTGACCCAATGGTTATTGACATTTTCTCTGCTTCAAACGCTACTGCTTCTGTGATTGAGAGTGACTTGACCTTTATGAGCTGGAACGTACAGGGGTTGGGTAATTATAAAAAGATGAGGCAGCTCCAGTTGCAGGCCGAGCGCCACGGGTCCAAGATTCTTTTCTTACAAGAGACACACGCTCGCACAGAACAGTGCATGCGCTTCGCCGAAACCTGGGGCCCCCATAGATTTTCCACTGACTTCTCTACTCAAAGCCGTGGGGTCATGACCCTCATTCACAAGAGTCTCAAGTTCACCCTCATTTCCTCACAAATTGACCCCCAAGGCCGGTATGTACTGCTTCATGCCATGCTCCAACACAAGGAAGTGGTTCTGCTGAACATTTACGGTCCTAACATAGTCGACCCGGATTTTTATGTGCAGGTCACGTCCCTCCTTGAAGGCTTCCCCCTTGTCCCCATCCATTGGGGGGTTGATTTCAACACAATCTTTGATGTAGCCCTCGATAGATCTGGCGCCAAGCCCCGCCATCTCTCCAGGGCAGCTTACGCTGCACTATCATCCCTACCCCGCCTGACCACGGTAGATGCGTGGAGGTTCTTTTACCCGGATTCCCGTATTTACTCTTTCTATTCCTCAGTCCACGATTCCTATTCCCGCATTGACAGATGGATGATCTCCAACGAATTGGTTAAGAACGTTACACGGTTAATGATCCTTCCCAGAACCCTGTCTGACCATTCTCCAGTTACCGTTACCATCGGTTGGGGTCCTGATCCTGGCCGGACCCGTAGCTGGAGGTTGAAACCCCTCTCCCTACTGGACCCGGAGTTCCGTTCCGAGCTCGAGGTGTCGATTGAAGAGTTCTTCGAGACAAATATGGGCTTGGTAACATCTCAGGCCACTTTATGGGAGTCCTATAAGGCTTATATTAGAGGGATTGCGCTGTCCAAGGAGAATGGGGTCCTTAAATCGATCCGGAGAGATCTTGCCGTGAGCGAATCCAGACTTTCGACCCTGGAAGCTACATGCTCACTTCACTCCGCCCCAAGTAACCTAGCGGACATCGGGATGGAATTGGACACGTTCCGATCCCTTCAGGAACGTGAACAAAGGTTTTTGGATAATCCTGGCATGGCGAGGAGATACGGGGAGGGTGAATGACCTGGTGGATTTCTGGCGAGACTGATCCGTCACGAGACGGGGTCCCCACACATACTTGGAATTGAGAGGCCTGACGGCTCTATGGCTGTCTCCTCGCAGGACATCAACAGGGAATTTTTCACATTCTATGAAACCCTATATTCTAATTCAGATGAGGTGTCAGTGGCGGAGATCGATTCCTTTCTCGATGCCCTTCCTCGGTCAACCCTATCTCCGGAGACCGCGGGTTCCCTTGACTCCCCACTCACACTGGAGGAGCCGTCAGCCGCTATTGACTCCTTATCCTCGGGGAGAGCCACTGGCTCGGACGGTATCCCAGTCGAATTTTACAAACATAAGTCACAGCTGCTCCCTAACTTGCTAGCTCTTTGGGAGGAGTCGGTGGAGGCTGGTGTATTTCCCCCTTCACTCCGTGAGGCCACAATCACAGTATTACTTAAATCTGGTAAATCCCCCTCGCAATGTGCTTCATATCGTCCGCTCTCACTCATAAATTGTGACGTCAAAATATACGCCAAGGCTCTGGCGCTCCGGTTGGTTCCCTTTTTGCCATCTATCATCCATCCAGATCAGGCGGGCTTCATCCCAGGTCGCTCCACCTCCCTGAACCTGAGGCTCCCATTTAACATAATTAACAGAATCAGTTTCCGAGACGCACGCAGTGGCCGCCACACTCAACATGCAGAAAGCATTTAACTCAGTTTCATGGCGGTATCTATGGCGGGTTCTCGAGAGTTGCAAATTCAGCCCCTGCTTTCTCTCCTGGGTCAGATTGCTTTACTCGGCTCCCGTGGCTAGGGTCCGCACCGACAACCGTTGCTCCCCTCTCTTTGAGATCGCCAGGGGGAGGAGACAGGGGTGCCCCTTCTCTCCCTTGATCTTTGCTATAGCAATAGAGCCCTTCGCTGATATGCTCCGCCACTTCCACGCTCATAGAGGCCTCCGCACTGCGGGCCAGGCGGACATAGTGTCCCTATATGCGGATGACGCACTGTTTGTACGCTCCCCTTCCATCAACTTACCCCCAATACTGGAGGACATCATTCAGTTTGGCCGGATCTCGGGCCTTAAAGTGAATTGCTCGAAATCCACTCTCTTCCCACTCACGGAATGCACCCCCCCTCCTGACACCCTGGGTTTCACATGGGCTCAATCCACGTTTACCTACTTGGGGCTAGAGGTAATGCGCCAGCAAGCACTGTCCTTCAAGGAGAACTATCTGAAGTATCTTACACACCTGACAGCTAGGATCCGGGTCTGGGACAAACTCCCGATTTCCCTCGCAGGCAGAATAGGGCTGTTGAAGATGGTGGTGTTGCCCCAGCTGCTTTACAGGTTCACTAATGTACCCTTGTGGCAAGGGGGGGGGGGCTTCTTCCGGGATTTGACTCGTACGGTTAATTCCTTTCTTTGGCACTCGGGTGCGGTCCGCCTAAAAATCGATACCTTGTCTGCCCCCATGACTAACTGGGGCTTCGGTGCCCCCGACTTTCTTAAATACTGGCTGGTATCCCAGATCCAATACACTTCCTACTGGTTTAATACAACCGACCCTCCCCCGCATGTCCGACTTGAGGAGCTTGCGGTCTGTGATCGCGACATCCGCTCCTTAGTGATACAACCCGCTCCCCTGGCACTGGACTCACAGAACCCGGTCGCCTGCACATCCCTCGCCTTGTCGGGAATGTGGAGGCTGACCGGAACTGCTCACGCCTTCTATGCCAACCTCCCTCTTTGGAATTTCCTCCCGGGGTCCCACGGGTTCCACCGTGCACGGTTCATCGCTGGGCTGATGCTGGCTACGAGTTGCTGCCCGATGTGTTTGACCAAGGTATATTTATTGAATGGCCCGATCTCCCACTGCCCTTGAGGAGTGACCAGAGTGTATGGCTCCAATATTCATCCCTCTGCAGGACCCTTAAGCGTAATTACCAAACGTTCCCCGCATTAACACCGGACGACCCTGCTATCGAGGACCTCCCCTCCCCCTTGCCCAGTTATACACTATGTTGCAATCCAGATCTGTCCCAGACTTTGTTAAACTGAAGCGCACGTGGGAGGTAGACCTTGCTGTTGAAATGTCAGATAAGCGCTGGGCACACCTATGCGAGCGCACGTATCGAGTGTCCTTCAACTCCCGGTTTAAACTTATTCAGTTCAAAGTATTACACAGGTTCCATTACACCCCGATCAGATTGCACTGCATGTCCAGGGATCACCCTTCTAGCTGCCCTAGATGCGGCCAAGATGATGCCGACTACATTCACATGATTTGGTCATGCCCCCGCCTCTCACAGTTTTGGGAGGCAGTTTGCTCGACGGTGTCTGCTGTGCTCGACCACCCCATTGTTCCTTCCCCGGTGCTATGCCTCTTCCATGACCTCCTAGGCCTCTCCCGGAACTCCAAAAAACTAGCTGGCCTCTGCTCGCTTCTCGCGGTGCGATCCATCCTGCTCTGCTGGCTTCGCCCCTCACCTCCCACACACGCCCAATGGCTAAGAGAGGTCACGTGGGCCTCGGACTCCGAGGAAGCCTGGTCTCATATGCAACCCACCCACTCCAGGCCTAGGAACATCTGGCTCAGGTTCCGTTCTTACATGTCCGATCTCAACACGACAGCGGATGCCTCTCCCCCACCTGCTTCCCCCCACCAGCTCGGGTCCTCACCCCTATCATAGATCTCTGTTACCCTCCACATGCTGTAAATGTGCCTATTGATTGCGTTGTTACGTGAAGCAACCTCTGCGCACCTTCACTGTGTACATTGTAGTCATATTGTAATTGCCTGACGCTGTTCGCCTGTGTTTTGCTGCCACGCTGAATAATAAAAAGAAGTTTAAAAAAAAAAAGTATTCAGGGTCAGCAGCAGCTACCCTATGCCTGGCTGATAATCTTTTATTGACAGCAGGGATAACTTCAGGAGTTTCCCAGTTAGATGCAATTTTTCTTTGTAAGGCTGTATGGAAGGGGACCACAGGATCCTCCTGTGGACCTTTGTCTAATATGTCTGTCAGGTCATCCTGCTGGAAAACAGGCGAGGGCGCAGACCAACCCATGAATTCATTAATTTTTGCCATCAGGGTTCTATAGGGTGTTTCGGCATGTTCACCTGGGTCTGGCTTAACAAAATCCACTTCTGGGGAAGTGTCCAGCCCACTTGCCTCATGTAATGACTCCTGTAGGTCTTTCAACCTTCTTTCCTCAGAGGTGAAATCCTCCGAAACAGGTAGTGTGGTCCTCTGCAACTCGAAGGTTTCCTGGTCAGAATCTTCCCCTTCTTCATAAATTGAAGATAATCCAGGGTACTCTGACCTTTGAAATGGTATAAAACCCATTTCTAAGGCAGAAGGAGCCAAATTCGTCATTGGACGAGAAACCGTCGATGTCGTCAACGTGATGTGACAGGCTTCGAAGGTGCCGAAAATGGTGTCGAGAAAACCGGAAGAGGCCTCGAAGAATTCGAGAGGATCGGGATCCTACTCGAGGACATCGACGACGGTCTCGGCGTTGTGCCGGAGGCTCTTGGAATCACCGTTGGCTGTGGAGTAGCCGTGGTCTTCGCTTTCATCGGCATCGATGTCGACGATGGCGTCGAGTCGATCGACTGATGCGTCGAAGAACCCTTCGACAAAGGCGTCGATGGCACCGATCCATGCATCGAAGGGATCTTCGACGACGGTGCCTTCTTACCCAATGGCCCGTGGCGCTCTTGGGTGGAATGTTTCGCCGGGTGCTGCGACTCGCGGCGTTTTGATTTTTTGGGTTTTTCACCTTGGGTATCACCCTCGGCTATCTTCGGGGGGGACGAGGCCGCTTTCTCGAAGACGCTTAACATTTTCTTCCTGAATTCCTCCCACTCAGCCTGAGAGCTGTGTTTTGTGGGGCAGGAGACCCTTTCTGGCTGAACTGAGCAACGATGTTCTGAGGCCCCACGAAGCGCGGAAAAACGGAACTGAGCAACGGACGCTGCACGTGGCCATTTATGGGCATGGTGACGTCGGCGCCGATACGGTGGCCATCGAGGGACATCGACTCGGCGGACGTCGACGCGCAGCGCCCTCTACAGAGAAAAAATTCCGAGGCCAGAAAGCTGGAAATGTATTATCAAAACATAAGGAATACGTCGGAGGACACAATCCCTTCGAAGCATGTATTTTGGGAGGTTATGCAAGGAAAAACTAATTTGCTTTGCGATAGTGTTATGAAGAATACATTGCATGTGCGTGACAGTTATAACATTAACTAATGCTGCATTTAAGAGTAGCACTGAATCCTCACAGGCCGTGTTGGAGACACAGAACAACGAGGCCTCATCTCTTGCTTGATTCTCATATTCCAATTCCCAGGCACAGCAAGGAACACGCACATAGACCCACATATAAATATATCAAGTCAGACCTTTGAACAAATAGGTAAGAATGCAAGCAGCTAAATGGGAGAAGAGATGCGGTCCAGTACAAAAGGACAGGCTCATGGGACCCGAGGTAGAGGTCTTGGGTTGCCAAAATATGAACTGAGATTTAGGACACTAGCTACCCCCAGAATAGTGGTTATTCTATTTGAACTACCAGATGTACAGGAATAATACTCTTAAATCCTTCACTAAGTGGATGGATTAGTGGGACACCAGGCCTACCTCCTGGGAGCGGTAACTGATAAGGGGCGTGGGGAGGGGGGGCAGAGAACAACAAGGTCTGTGATTTGTACCAAGGAGAGCAAAGGCTTATGCCAAGAAAGCGGGAGGCATGATGGGGGCGCCTTCTTGTCTGGGATGAGAAAAGTTGCTTTTTTTGCAAGGACCAGGCTGACCTCAATGTTATCTGCCGAGTTCATGTTGATGACCAGGTGCCCATCACGTGGTTAGGAGTAAAGACAGGGTGGTGTATTTTTAAGTTTAACCAATTACTTTGCAGAGCTTCAAGGTGGAAGAGGCCGCTACCCAAGTGTGGTGAAGATGGAGAAGACAACAAAACCAATTGGAACAGGGGCTATATGTTACTATAAACATGTAAATAGGCGCCAGCCAGTGATGGTGGGGATGAATACTGTATATCAAGTGCATCACAAATGACAATTTGTACGTTTATAAAATGAACTCCTGCAGTCTAGGCTACTAAGAAAGGAAGAGGCTTAATTAGAATCCATGGCTGGATTCTCTCGGTGACTCCCTTTCTCTAGATTGACTAGGTAACTGTAGCCAGCTTTCTATTGTACTCGTGTTATAAGTGAGTGGGAAGTCTTTTAATAATGGGAAAGTAGCACAAGCTTACCTGAAATGCTTGTGTGTGAGGAAAGGCCTTTCTTTACTGAAGACCAGTCACGTGTCTCTGCTTAGCACAGAGAATGGTGCCAGTAGTCAAAGCAAAGTAAAACTGACTTTCCTGAAGGGTTGCAAGCATTGTTAAAGGGACCGCACAAATGAGACAATGTTTCCCTGTGCCTTGGAGGCCAAGTGCTGACGTAAAGGAAGGAACACATCTATATTTGAAGTGGCAGTTCAATACTAAAATGCAATCTTGTGCGCCTAATTTTCGTTTCCATTGTGAACACTTCTCTTGCAAAACATCAAAGATTGAGGCAGCAGAAGAAGGAAGTAATAGAAGTTGAAGATAGAACAAGCAATGCCCAAGCCCACAGAGGGATCTATATGAAAGCCAAATCCCATGCACATAAGAACCGTACACTGGTGGTTTCGAAGTTGATCAAAGTGTTGATACCCAAAAGTCTACATCCAAAGTTGGGAGAGTCGCTCAACCAATTTTTGGGATAACTACTGAAGACCAAGTGTCCATAAAGCTAGGTAAAGGAGCGGGGTACTTGTTCACTAAAGTGAAGCAGAATCTACGTTAGCTGCAAGCCAGGCAAAGAGGCTGCCCATTCTGAGGATATAGAAAGAGGAGTGCCTTGCCAGCCTGTGGATGTTGACGTCATCTTGTAGTAATGCTTACTTATGAAGTTACCATTGTAGCAGCATACTGAACACAGTAGACACTGTAGTAGCAGTAACAAGACTCTGGCTGTCAATATTGTTGAAGTTAACTGTGGGGCCAAAAGAGCAGTTCTCAGTTACATTGTAGAAGGAAGTTGGTTGAGAGAAAGAAAATCTCAAGCAAGAACCTAGACGTGAAGTAGCTGTTAACAAAGGCGAAGAAGCTACTTTTGCCAAATTCATCTGTTTTTTCTTGGAAGGAAGTCGTCCAAGAAAATCCATTGGTGCTGTTAATCCTTTGTGGAACTGTAAAGAAATAGTACTTTCACAAAGTAAAGAAGAGACTTTTACCAGTGGATTTTATTTATGTGTGTGAACTTTGCGTTTCTTTGGAACTTTTCAAGACTTGTTGAGACTTTTGATAGTTGGAGAAAACTGACTTTGGACATTCTTGGGAGAGCAAGATCTGCCCAAGATCACGTTGTTTGGTAACCTTTTATTTATGTTCTGTTTATGTTATTTGAATGTTGATATTGTTTATGGAGAGGGTGTGCTTTATGAATGCTAGGAGGTTTTCCCTTAGACCTTAAAATAGGTAGGTAATCCCCAGTACAGTAGGTTTATTTTGGATTTTTGCTATTTTGTACATCATAAAATGGCAAATCCTGAGAAAACTCAATACAGTCTTGAGTCTCACATTACTGACCCCCTCCCAATTACTTCACTACATTGTTTATAAAAATGACCAATAAAGATTTTAATTTATTTCCCCATCAAAGTAAATAGGAATGTTATACAGAAATAATAAGACCAGGCTACCGGTTGCAAGAGGTGGTAAAATTGGTGAACGATCATTGGTGAATGTATAATCCTGCATACGGCCTCTTATGTGGGCAGGTTGCATCAGAAATTGCGTTCAGCTAAATTATTCAAGGTTTGTGGTTACACGCACTGCTAGACTGTTGACTTGAACTAATAGGTTCTAGCCCCCAATAGCTTAAGTGTAAGATCCATCCTGTTGACCTGATGTCAGCCATCTTAACTAAATAACTTGATTTTTAGATTTGTGATTTATATATTAATAGCAAATTGAAGCCATTACTGACCTCCCCTAAACCAATCAGAACAGTCAACAATATTGATTAAGCAGCTCAGTCCAAGCATTCTTCAACATTACCATAACATTCAACACTTTAAACAATATTTATTTGACCACAAAGTGCTAATAGTAACATTGACCTTGGGCAGGATCATGGACACTTGGAATAATGCCCTTCACTAAGTTATTACCCGTAGCTTTATCTTGGACAAAAAACGTATCCGGCTAGAAAACGACCCTCCTAAATTGATGCACAACCTGGGCAAGTAATTGCCAGTCCACTTTAGGTGGATGTTTCGGTAGAGTTTTCAAATCTAAAACATTTGCAGATAATTCAATGTGGTAAATGGTAGCTAGTACTTCTAATTGTCTTTATCTACGATCTGTCACTAATGAGTATGCAGCAACCAAAATAGCAGCAGAATAGGCACTAAAGCAGTTCTATGCTATAAAAAAGAATTAATCGTTATTGGTCGTCATCTTATGGAGCACATTTTCTTCACAGTAGATCTAGCATTAATCAGAATCTTTCATACGTATGTTGCAATGATTTTACTGAATAGTGTTATGAATATTAATAGTGCTTGATAACAAAACAACACTCCCAACCCTAGTGCATTACATACATCAGATTCCAAGATAAGGTTGGCAGCATACCATTTCTGATTGTTGTGTACCAAATGCAAGGATGAATGCTACTTTTCCTGATCTTTAATCATCCATGGGTCTCTCCAACCTTGTTCACTCTACATTGAATAAGTAATCCTAGATGCCATCTGCCTTACCGTCTCTACATCAAGTGTTGAAGTGGACTAGATGAGGAATGGAACCTTAAAGGAAAAAGCCAGGAGGGCTGCGGTCGCCTAATTGGTGGAACCAGTGAATAGAAACAGTCTGCTGGCATTTTCCTAATAAACGTAATGCTTCGAGAGCTTCAACCCTGTTGATGAAGGGGGGAGGTGACTGACCACCAAATGAAGTGGTCGGGAAAACCCCGACCTGTGCACTGCGCCATACATTTATCCTGTGTTTCTACCAGTGGTTATAGATGGACAATGGTGGAAATGGAGGCTTACAGCTTTAAAGAGTCTGCGTATTCTACTGACTTTCAATCAAGCAAATGAACATAAAATGGCTGCCAGGAGCCACAGGGGATGCAGATAAGCATTAGTTGTGCTGCTAGGCCTGGAGAGTACCGTTTTCAAGCTGAAGTAACCTAGCCTCAACAGAAAGGAAAAGCACGATTTGGGGTGCCCATATCTCCTGGCAGGCCAACATTGGTGCCACAACACCTTTGCTGCAGGTGAGAGAAAGTGAGTTGTGGTGCCAGTCTGCACTCTCTAACCCCCTCTTTAACCTCTAAACACAGAGGTCTTGGCCTAATCCTATATGCCAACACTAAAATGAGAATGTTTGCAGACTACAGTGAAAATATCCAGTGACAGAGGTCCTCGGTGGATGAGAGATAAGTGGGTAAAATATATGCCATTGTTCCCGAATTGAGGGTGCAAAGTTAGGACAACCCCATTTGTTTTCACACAGGTGCAAAATGTGTGGGACTAATAGGAGGGTTTAAAAGTGGGGACACAAGTTGCCAAAATCCCTGTGGAAGGTGGGGAGGAGGGGTCAGGATAGGCCCTAGGAAAAAGAGGATTGATTCAGCGCATGGGGATGCTTATCTGCAGAGTACTTGCAACCGGAAGCTAGGTAACAGATCAGGGCAGAATAGTGATCAAGGAAGATGGCACATTGTCAAGAGAAGTGGACGTGGGACAATCGTCATTGAAAGACAGACTCTGCAGTGGTGCAACAGGGTCTGGAAAGGAATATCAATGATTATTTCAATTTCTTGGGCTATTTAAAGTAATATTTGTTTCTTCTCTCTTGCGTTCTGCTCCATACGGGCAGCAAACTGTGATTTAACCGAGATGCTTAAACACAATTCAGCGCTGTTACTATAGTTAGAACGAATATGCTAATATGTATGCCTCTAAAGGAGGCAACGATATGTGGGTGAGTGTGGTGATCTCAGCTGTGTCAGATGAAAGGGAGGATAGACCGTGATCTACTACGTAACATCCCAAAGGTTGTACGTAGAATCAAATTTCCTTTGACGTGTTTATGTTGCCAATTTAAGGATGTTAAAAGTTATGATAGGATACCTGGGACACAGAGAATGTCTACTTAATGTGAAGATGTACTTCACCCACCAGCACCAATGGAGGAGCAGGTGCACTCCAATAGCAAGAGTGTTTTGGGCCTTTGCATCATTAGAAACGGATATCATGAAGTGGGCATGGCAAAAGGGGCTGATGGGAGGTATGCCCCCAAGAATCCCAAAGCAAGTTTAGTTGGTGCGTTTGTTTAACTATGGGAATAGAAGCACAGAGGCATGTTAGCGCTCCATGCTCTCCCCTGTCAAAAGGAAAACGTAGGTTTTTGTTTGGGATTCTCCAATTTGTGGGTAATGAGTGACAGATACTTCTCAAAGAGGTATTAAAGGAAAGGTTGTGATGTATAAGGCATAGGTTTGTTGTGCTGGACCAAGATCTAGTGGTTTCTCACCAAACACTCATAACTTGTAATATAGTCATAGATCTTGAACTCCTACGCAAAGAGATCAACCTTTTAATGCCAATAACGAAGGGCAAACATTGTTGATAGTTGATGAAATAAAGTGTATTCATGGAATGTAAATGGCCTAAATAATAAAACATCAAGCGTCAGGGTGTGTGGGTGGGTCAAGAAATCAAGAGACATAAACCAGGTGTGGTTGTTTGCAGAAAATACTCAAGATAATGAAATGTTGTAGGATTCTTGAGCGTCCACTTTGGCTGGAGTTTTGATCAGCCTTTTTACAAAAGGTTCCCGTGCGGTAGCAAATTGGCTGAGGAGATCCCTCATGTTTGTGTTCAAAAACCTTAAAACATATGAAGGGGACAGATCTACATTTCTATCGGGGTATGATTGAATGGCAGTCTTTTACATCTATTAAGGTTTAATGCCACCTCAACTCGACTCAAACAATGGAGGTGGTACAGATGTTATTTAACGCTCCAGCAGGTGCCCTTAATGTGGCACTGTATTTTAATGTGGTTATCGATCCCAAATTGGACAGGTTCCATGGGGGGATACTATTGTTGGGACATGCACAAGATTGGTGAACATTGTGTGGCTAAAAGTCACTAGTCGTGCAATCTTTCCAGACTAGAAATAATGTCATTCTTCACAGCAGCTCATGCTTTAAGTCACTTATTGATTATGCTTCTCTTCCTGGGCCTGAGACTTTGACTGTTTCAACGATAGGCTATTTCCATAAAGGTATTTCAGAGCATTCCCCTGTGTTTTTTTACTCGTCAAATGGGATCCCCAGGAAAAAGGGAATCTAGCGTCTCAAAGCATTGCACTTCCTGGATGACGGGATAATGCAAGGCCTTAATGAAATGACAGAGGATTACTCTAAACATAACATGGGTTGGGTCACGATCAAACAAGTGTTATGGAAGGCTTACACAAACAATACCTAGTGGGAAAGCAAGGAGTTTCATATTTAGAAAGGAAAAGAAAGCAGGACAGAAAGAAGCAGGCCATTTAGAACAATGGATGGTGGACTCCACAGTGGAAACCTTAAGTGAGCACAGGCAAGTGAGAGAAATGATTAGAACTAAACCACTAGACAGTGCAGTTATCTGTAGACTATAGTTGCTAGACTACATGAACAAGGTGAAAAGGCTGGTAAATTAACTGCATGCTTGTCCTGGGGAGATGAACAATCAGGGGTACTCTCAGAGCATCAAATTACAAATGGCTCAGTGAATCAAAGGAGATTAGAAAGGCCTTTTTTGCAGGTATTACAATAAGCTTTCGAGAATACAAATCAAAAGTTCAGAGGCGGAGTTCACTAAATTAATGTTGTGAGTCACTGTTCCTCAATGAACAGAGACTGTTGTTGAGACCTGTTCACTGGAGGTGGACTCAGGGGGAGATTGATTTGGCCAAAAATCTGTTGAATGGGACCAATACCACATGTAGTGAAAGTAATGTGGGTAATATTTACCATGGCAAAATATTAAGGCGCTATTTCGCCAGATCTTTGGGAAACAACCAGTGTTATTACAAAGGATGGGAAAGAGTCCTCTAGACCAATTCCCCTAATAAACAGGGAAACAAACACTTGCAGTTCTGTCAAAACGCCTACTTAAAATCTTCTTTCAGCATTATTTCGATAAAACTGATCATAAAAGCAATGACATAAAAATCACAGTTAAAGAAATGTTTTTAAAAAAGTACACGATAAAATGTTAACATCCAAATGCTATAAAAAAAACAAGCAATTAATCAAGACATAACATCACACAAATGAATATTCAAAATGTGCAAATAAACCAGTCGTACAAAAGCAACTCATTCCCAATTTCATAATACAAGAAATTGCACTGCAAAACATGCAACATCTAAGTATCCAGCAATACATTTTTCTTTGGGCAACATGACAATTGTAAAAGTATATGCATAAGGATTAGCAGAGTGAGTATAGCTCAGTATGAATATCAGACAGCATCAATTGGCTTGTTACCATTAATTCATTCCTACATTAGAAATGCCCCTCCAGCAGCAAATATGTTTAATCTATATCCCCAACACAGGGCAATATCCTGCACTGGACAATTGCTGTTCAGCTGGCCAGTTTCACCTGCCTCTTACTTAGAGGTGCAATAAACAGCAAACTAATCAGTGGACAACAACTTGACAACATTGCTTCTGCAGTGGTTCTGACATGTGCAGGTGTCAAATGGAGCCTTAGAAACCTTTACCTAAGGTCCAAATAGGCTGCACACATTGAGAAAAAATTAACAGACTTGGAGGCATACCCACAGGATTGGCATGCTGTACAAGACCTCGGATTCCACTTGTTGCAAAGAGCAGCAAGTGGCAAAGGGTTAAATCGTAATGCAAGGTATAGAGCTCTGGTACATTTAGGCCTTACATAGTCCAAGTATGGCTTATATTCAAAAGAGGACTTCATATCCCAAAAGCGAACCAGCAGGGTAGACTGGCTAATCATAGTCAGGCTATCCTGCTCATGTTTAGCTTTAAACACTTACCTAATAATTTATTTACAATTACTTTTCATACCTTGGGGACTGGTCCAGAACTCATTAAGCTCAAGGTCAAATAGTACACTTCTGATATGGGCAAACCAGGGCATTGTTTTCCCTCCATCCTGCAACATCAAAAAACATTGACGCCTCTCTATAGTTGACCAAATGGGACGAAGTCCAAACCCTCACCCAATAAAGTGGCTTGGCCCTACAATACGATACGATTTGACCCAAGACATACCAGGTTCCATGAATACAGGGAGATGGGAGTTCTCGTGGGCAATCGACAAATGCTTTTCAGGTATTTGTTTTCAATGGCTGACAAGTTCTGCCACCTCGTGTCCCCACAGTTCAGCACAGAATGTCGGGCCTGTCTGGCATGTGCCTATAGGTCTCAAGGGAGACAGAAATCGCTCCATTCCCGTGCTAGCTAGTAAACTGTGCCAAAGACCCCACTATACCTGCTTAGCATGACCCCCCAAGCCTTGCCCATTTGCCTATCCCATCAAAAATTAGCTGTGACCCTTTGGCTCAGATAGTTTTACTCCTCCACTTGTTCTATGAGCTCATTATGCAACTCCAGTACACACTCCTGGCGCACACCCATAATGATTTTTATCACCACGGTTGTCCTCCCATCAATTCCCCAGCTCAATACAGTGTCATTTTGTACAGGCTCTGGATAGTTCTGAGAAGAGGAATAGGAATACAGAGGCTCAGAAGAGTCTCCCAAAACCACACCCTGGGAATAGTGTCGAAGGCTGTGTGCAGATCGACAAAGATAGCGTAGATGAACATCTTCCTTAATTGGACATATTTGTCACAAATCAGGTGAAATTCAGGTTTTGATCTATGGTACTAATTCACCTGCGAAAACCTTCCTAAAGACGGTTTAACACCCCTCTCTTCCTCAATCCATGCCTCAAAAGGATGGAGGGACTATTTCAGCCTGAATCCAATAGGCTGGGACCGCATTATGTTCAAGAGCCGAATTGAATAGCTTTGTCAAATAGGGAATCCACACGTCAGACTCTTGGGCATAGAAATCGATGGGAATTTTGACAGGTCCCAGGGCTTTGCCCAATTTCTGTCCCTTAAGAGCAGAACCAACCTCCTTGCGAGTTAATGTTAATGGGATTAAATTGCTAGTAGTAACTTAAGTGACAAATCTGCGGCTGTCGTTCCTTCTTCCCAGGGAGGCCAGGGGTCCCTTTCCTATGGGGCCAGGGTGGTGAGTCCACAGTACAATAATTCCCCTGGGGGTGGTGTACCATGGGAGGATCACATGGGGGAGGGAAGCCCCCTATTTATTAGGGACGATTCTTCTCAGGGAACACAGTATTTATCGACCTTGAGACCCCCCCCAACCCCTTCTCCAATACCAAATACCCCACCCACATGTAGGGAGAACTAATATACTTTGTTGAAAGGTTCACCATTTTGATACGCTTCACAAATCTGAAATGCCCAAAGACTAAGTATCCCGCTTCCGAGGGAAATTAAAGTTACTCACCATAATGACTAGAGTACTCATAGTCCATAGTGCCCTTTCCTTCATACTTGTGGGCGTCCCCCAACATGGGGATGGAACTGGAACCTTTTGCAGAAAAACATGTAGCTTCCCCTTTAAATTTAGAATGGCACACTGGGTTGTGGCCTCGGGCCTGGGAACGCCCTGCCGAGGTCCCGCCCTCCGGTGCTTCACCTCAGTCCCCTTTGAACACATTGGACGCTTAGATACCTGGATCCACTTATTACATATTAGCCATTGTCATACTAGTGGGGGAAGGCAGGTGGGATATATGGAGGAAAGGGGACTATAAACTATGAGTACTCTAGTCACAACTGAGTAACTTTAAGTACTTATACTTCCCATCCCCTTTCCTCCATCCTTGTGGGTGATTCCACCGAACAAGGACATAGGGTGGAGCTGCGATAACCTGCCTCATATCTAGGACGAAGCAAAAAGGTTCTTCAGGACCGCCTGATCAAACTCTACATAGCGCCTGGAACTGGTGTCCAATGAGCACTGCTTACAGAAGGCCAACGGGAGTGGCCCAAGTAGCCACCTTGCTGGTGACATCCCAAGAAGCATGTCTCTGAAACGCGACGGCTGTGGCCTTGGCTCTGATCGCATGGTCATGAATCTCCACAGGAACAGGTCTGCCGATGGCCGTGTACGCCTCCAAAATGGCCAGAACCATCCAACGTGAGATGGAAGCCTTGGATGCATGAGAGCCAGGGGAAGAGACCCCAAAAGTCACGAACACCTCAGAAGAGATAAAACTTGAGTACCCTCTTAAGGTCCAAGGAATGTTGGGCTCACTCTGCCTCCGACTACAGGTTCGGGAAGATCTCCTGATTCAGATGAAATGGAGACCACACTGGGAAAGAGGTTTGTGTGAGTGTGCCCGCCATCACCAGCCTGTCGTCCAAGTATGGTTACAGATGATGACCCTCCAAGCGAAAAGGACCGCCACTGCTTTCATCATCTTTGTGAAGACACAAGGGGATGAGTTCAGGCCGAAGGGCAGCACCCTGTAATGAAAGTGGTACGGCAATCGTGAACCACAGAAACTTTTGATACACTTGGTAGATGGAAACCTGCAGGTACGCATCCTTGAGGTCCAGGGAACACATCCAGTCACCTGTACACAGGGACTCGGCTATGTGCGCAGGAGTAATCATCTTGAAGCATTCCACTGGTAAATACAGATTTAGAAACGACAGGTACACGACAACCCTTAGTCCAGCCTGGTTGTACTTCGGTACTGCAAAAATCTTTGAATAGTAACCAGAGTCTCTGTCTACAAAAGGAACCGGTTCTATCACCTGCATCTCAAAAGAGCAAAAGGATCTCCCATAAAAGAGCCAGGGACCTGGTCTGATGAAGAGGAGGAGAAGGTGGTAGAGGCAAAGGAAGAGGAAGACTGAAGCCTGTGGAGACTACGAATAGAATCCACAGGCTGCTGAAAAGACACTTACAGGTGTTCTGGAACAGAGCCAAACAGCCCCCACAGGCAGGCTGCATTCCCCGACCTTGACGTCACTGCTTCTTGGTGTCAGCGGCAGAGGAGGGGGAGCGGAAAAACCTGTGGAACGTCCTCTGCTGCTTCCTCCTGTTGTCGCTAGGCGACAAGTCAGGCCTCCATGTACCGTGGTTTTATCAGGATGGCCAAAGACCTGGCGGTTTGCGTGGAGGTTTTCTTCTTTGTCAACTAGTCATCAGTTTGACGAATGAAAAGTTTCCACACACTCGAAGGGCAGTTCCAGGAGCCAAACCTGCACATCAGATGAAAGCTTAGTGGCAAGCATCAACGCAGTCCTCATCTCGATCCCAAGGCACAGCCCTCTGCTGGCTGTGTCGATGTGCGAGACTGAAGACTCCATAACGTCCTGCACAATGGCCTGAGCCTCCGCCAGACCAGCCTTGAAGGATGCTTGCTTGTCCGAAGGGAGGTCTTGTAGAAATTCCCTGAGCTCCACCACAGCTTCTGGTTAGCTGCAACCAAGAGGGCATCTGCGTTGGCTTGCCGCAGATGCAGTCCCAAGGTGGATTAACATTGATTTCCCAAAGACTAGAGAGGCAACTGGAGGGGGCTCCCTTGGAGGACGACAACTATGGTTTATAATACAAGGAGGCAGCAGCCACCACTGAACGATGAGGAGGATTGGCTCCCCATCTGTCAGCTTGAACCTGGTGTCTAACTTCTTTTTCATCCAAGTGTTGGCCCTGGCTTCTCCCAGACCTTTCACGCCACCTGTCAAACACCCTTCTGGAGAAGGGGTGCCAGACCAAGACCCCCTGCTAGCACTACCGACTCCTGGGGGTCTTCCTCAGGCAGAGGGACCCACAAGAACTGTCATGAAAGGCCTTAACTGATGCGGAGGGTTCATCTAATTTTGTGAATTTTCCTGTGGCCGACATGCACTGGGGGAGGCGAGCCACCAAAGGGAAGTTAAATAAGTTTGAAAAAGAAAACGGGAAGCAATCTGAAAGCTAAAAGGGTCTCTGCACCAGCTGCCAAGTTCAACACCGTCCGTGCAGAAAAAGGGACTGAGGCGAGGCATTGGAGGGCAGGGCTTCGCAGGGGTGTTCGCACGTCCAAGGCCGCGCCCCCACACGCTATACTAAATTTAAAGGGGAAGCTCAATTTTTCATTGCCATAGGGTCCTATACCATCCCCATGTTGGGGGACGCCCACGAGGATGGAGAAAA
The DNA here is from genome assembly GCF_040938575.1 of Ambystoma mexicanum. NCBI lineage: Eukaryota > Metazoa > Chordata > Amphibia > Caudata > Ambystomatidae > Ambystoma > Ambystoma mexicanum. The sequence continues at coordinate 865,884,218 of NC_090924.1, read as the reverse complement.
GGGGACGGATGCACGGGTAAAACTATTCCTGGGACGAGAACGATTGCTTCAAAGAAACAAAGCAAGCGGTCTAGTTTATTCCATGATGTCAATTGCCACAATGGAAGCAGCTGCCCGGCGGAGGAGTTTAAAAAGGAGCTCAGATGTCCAACAGCGTAGAGAGACAAGCCTCCAGAGAATGAGTTCTGAGAGAACAGGGCTCTGAGAAGGCAAAGCAGGCTGCCTGCACCAAGCGAGCAGAGGGAAGGTGAACGGGAAGCCACGGAGCAAGGTAGAGGAAAGGCTGATGAAGGTCCAGGTTCGAAGGGCAGAGTGCATTGGTGCCAGTACTTAACTCGAGGCTACCAGAGATCTGGTGTACAACTTGTAGTACAGGACGCACAGCTGGGAAGGGAGAGATACCGCCCGAAGCACTGCAGAACCCACCTCTCTCCGAGAAGCTGTTGGAACCTCAGTGAGTAACACAGTGACAGGGGAAACGCTGGTACCATTCAAGAAGAGGCGAACAGGTAGGCAGTTTTACCAGAAGTTGGTAGAGGTCCAGGGAAGCTTGAGAATAATCAAAAGAAACAAAAGAGGATCTGGGACCCGAAAACAGAATCCAAGATAGTTACCCACTTGACAGGAGAGTAAACCAAAGGGGGAGTAAATCGCTGTGTGAGCCTGGGACCCCACACTCACATCAGAAATCAAGGTCTAAAGACAAGAGGACCTGACACCCTGTGAAAGACATTTATTGAGAATTACCCAGTTTGGCAAGAGAAGACGCCAAACTATCTTTTTTAGTCTAACACAGACACCTACATAGGAGATTGGAAACTTGGGAGACACTGGAAATAATAAAGTGAAATCTAAACTTGGCAGAGAGGCCCCTGGAGTCATTAGGATTCGGATATAAGGACTGGAAATACAGAGACTTTAGCTTATCTGTGATCCTGCCTCTTGATGGAAGAATAAGTCTAGGGGAAGGTACGCTAACCCAGCCTTGGAACTTTGTGGTTTGTGAACATTTATTTTTATCGCCTTTCTACCAGCTAATCTAGGATCTATTCTGTTTGAGATCAAGGACCTTGTTTTATTTATTAAAGTATACCCTTGCACAGTTATCTTAGAATCTAAGTGTTCGGGGCAGAAGTAGGTTTTTGACGAGACAGAGTTTTTGACTTCCTGTCATTTACATTAGTTCACTTTGAGGCAAGGAAACCTCTCAGTGTTTAGGGACAGAGGCATTTTCCAACCTAATAAAGTCTTTGACCAAAGATATGCCACCCCTGTGTCCGACTCCTCCTTCTGCATCCTTGCACTTACCAGGCCCCCTGTCTTTGCTCAGCATACATTCTAGTTTTGTGATATAAATGTAAGAAGTATTCAGCCTAGGAGGACTCCTAGATGCACCCTTGAACGGCATTACAATTGGTGTGACGACCCGCCTCCATTATAGCCCAAATGTCCCGGGAATCACTATTATGTATAACAGCTAGGAAAGAACACCATATCTGGTCAGCCCAGTCCGCTTTCTAACTTAAGAGCACGATAATTCCTTCTAGCTTTACGCAGTGGCAGCCTGCCCTGCTCAGGAACTAGTTTGGCCTACCTAATCCGTAGACTCTTCGATCACCGGCAGCCTCTGTCATACCATGGCAACCCGCTCTGTGCATGTTGGTAAACCGCCTTGTATGACTTGGTAAAGAAACACGAAAGAGTTGAGCTAAGCCTCTCGTGGGTGGATCTTAAATCATATAAATCTCCCGGTCAAACAGAAAGAAATCCTCAAGATCTACAAGGATGGACCCATAAGCCCACTGGATGACTGCATCTAAATTCAGTCATGCACACTTTATATTACACCTGGCATGTCCAGTAATTAACAGGGCAGCTCTGTGGCTTAGGGTCTTGCTGGGTGCCAGACCTAGCAATGTATCCTTGGCTTCGAGAGACATGGGAGTGGTGGTCACCCTCTATTCTTGATATTATAGAGAAGTCATTATGAGTTACTCACCGTGGTGACTAACGTACTCTTAAGTCCATAGTCCCCTTTCCTCCATAATGTATGGGTGTCCCTTCCAAGGGACAGGTGACGGAACCTTTTTCACCAGAAAAAATACTTCTTCCCCTTTAAACTTAGAGATGTGCAGGGGCGCAGCCCAGGGAGCATGCACTGCCCTGACTCCGCCCTCTGGCGCCACACCTCAGTCCCATTGATGCATCGACAATAGAATTAACATTGCCTAATGACACCAGTATTATTAGGGGGGAGGTTGGTGGGACGTTATGGAGGAAAAGGGACTATGGACTAAGAGTATGTTAGTCACTACAGTGAGTAACTTATAATTACTATTACGTCCCGTCCCCTTTCCCCCATACTGTATGGGCGATTACAACTGAATGTAGCCCCAGGGTGGAGAGGAGACCCTCCTTAAGCAAATGCGTTCCTGAGAACCGCCTGTCCGAAAGCTGCATCAGATCTAGAGCCGGCATCCAAACAGTAATGCTTACAGAAAGCCTAGGGAGAGGCCCAAGCGGCCGCCCTGCTTATGACTTTCCAAGGGACATGACACTGAAATGCGATGGCCGTTGCCTTGACCCTGATTGCGTGGGCATGCATGTTGGCCGGGAGCGGCTTGTGCTGGCCCTCGTACGCTTCCTTGATGGCAGAGACCATCCAGTGGGATATGGAGGCTTTAGAGGCCTGGTAGCCTGGCTTCGAGCCTCCGAAAGTGACAGAGCGTCCGACTTGCGGAAGCCCTTGGTCCTGTCCAAGTAGAATTTTAGGGCACGCCTGACCTCCAGGCAATGGAGCACTCTGTGCTTCATCCTTGGGATCGGGAAAGAACGTAGGAAGGACTATCTCTTCGTTCAAGTGAAATTCAGATGGAACCTTGGGCAGAAATGCTGGGTGCATCCGCAGGACTACCTTGTCCTTGTGAAAGGTGGTATATGGTTCAGAGGCGACCAGAGCCTGGATCTTGCTGACTCTGAGCCGAGGTAAGACCGACTAGTAAGGCCGTCTTGATGGTGACCAGCCTAATGTCCACAGACGCCATTGGCTCGAATGGTTTGTGCACCAGGGCGCCCAAGACTATGTTAAGGTCCCACACAGGCTGCGGTCTCTTGACGGGCGGGTAGAGCCTAGCGAGCCAGTCAGATGTTTGACTATAGGGTTGGAGGAGAAAAAGATGCCTTCCTCCGAGTTCCTTTAAGCCCCGATGGCTGCAAGATAAGCGCAGCAGGTGTTCACCTGTATGCCCAAATGAGCGAGGTGTGCCGAAAAGTAAAGCATGTCGTCCAAACTGCAGGCCAAGGGGTCGATTCCCTTGGAGCCTGCCCAGAGGCAGAATCTGGTCCATTTGCTTTTGTACTGGGCCCTGGCGGCCTTGCTCCTGGCACCCTGTATGATTTCCAGATTGGCCTGTGAAAGGCTAAGGTGCTGAAGCCTTACCTGCTCAGGTATCATGCTGTGAGGGCTAGTTTCCCTGGCGTGGGGTGGATAATTCTGCCCCCCTGCTGCGCCAGCAAATGTGCTGGGCCCGTCGGAAGGTGTATGGGGGGCACCTCCGAGAGTAGTTCCGAAAACCATGGTCTGGCCGGCCACCATGGAGCTATCAGAATGATGAGGAGTCAGTGAGACTCCTTGATCTTGCAAATTACCCTGGGGATCAGGGGAGGGGGGTAGGCGGAAAAGCCTAGGCTTTCATGCCGGTCCACTGGAGGCAAAATGCGTCGCACAAAGAGCCAGGGCCCTGACACTGCCAGGATGTGAACTGAGGACATTTCTTGTTGTGCCAGGTGGCAAAGAGATCCACTTGGGGGTGACCCCACTTGTTGAGGATCTCCTGAATAACTAGGTTGTTTAGCTGCCACTCGTAATGGTCTGCTCCCAGCCTGCTGAGCCTGTCCGCCTCCAGGTTGGATTCCCCCGGGAGGTGGACTGCCGAGAGAAACATTTCGTTTTCCAAGGCCCATTCCCACATGCTGATCACCGGTCTGCACAGAGGAGGGGATCTGCTGCCTCCCTGCTTGTTGACGTAGTACATGCTGGTCAAGTTGTCTGTCTGCTTGATAAGTGGTACGAATGCTCCGAGCGCTAGCCAGATGGCGTTCAGCTCCAACCAATTGATGTGGTATTCCTGCTCCTGTCGAGTCCAGGTGCCGTGGACGGAGAAATCTTCCAGGGTGGCTCCCCAGCCCTCAAGCAAGGAGTCTGTGGAGATCCTGGAGTAGAAGCCAAAGCCTCTCTGGTAGGCTGGAAATTCCTACACTGCCGGGCTCTGTACGAGCGACCAGATCTCTGCCAAAAGAGTTGCTGTCCCAATCTGTGGGAGTGGAGGGGAGGAAGGGGTGGGATACTACAGAGAGGATCCAGGGTCTGCAAAATTCTGGCACCAGAATTGTGCATGGAGAGCAAGCATGCCCCCCACTGGAAACATGTGGACCCAAAGGGGTGTGTCATGCCTCCTCTCCTTGGAAGGATGAGGCTGAGGAGGGGGACTGGAAAAAGGCCTTACTCCCCCCCCCCCTTTTTGTTGTTTGCGCCGTTCTGAGACGGCGAGCGGTCCGGCTGCCTGAATCTGCGTTCCTGGAAGCCACAGAACCCTCCATATGTACGACCCTTCTCCGAGCGCTGCTGAGATTGGGTGTACGATTTGGGCGTGGTCTTTGTAAGAACGGATAAAGACTTTGCCGTTTGTGAGCTGTTCTTCTTTCTGTCCAGCTCTTCGTCCATAGAGGAGTGAAAGAGGACCTCCTCCCTCTCGAACGGTAGATCTAGAATGCGCTCCTGAACATCCGGGTTGAATTTTGTTGCCCGGAGCCAGGCTTTTCTCCTCGTGTCTGTGGCAATGCAGATGACACGGCCTGAGGTATCGATATGTACCACTGTGGATTCCATGAGGTCATGCACCACGAGCTTGGCTTCCGCCAGCCCCGCCTTGAAGCGCGATTGGCATTGGGTAGGGAGTTCCGGGAGGAAATCCGTAATTTCCCACCATAACCGTTGGTTGGCTTCAGCCAGTATGGCATCTGCGTTGGCCTGATGCAGGTGCAAGGAGGCGGAGTAAATCTTCTTGCCGTACGCCCCCAAGATCTTCTCCTTGCCTAGCAGCGCCGCAGAGGATGAGGCTGAAGACAACGGAGGCTTGGAGTATAGTGATGCCGCAGCGATCACTGAGGAGTGTGGCTGAGGATGGGTCGAGAGTGAGAGTGTATCCCCCTCCATCTGCCTGTACTTGTCGTCCAGGCGTCGATTGATCGGCTGGACCGAGTGGGGCTTGAGCCAACCCTTTTTGGCCACGGAGACTACATCGGTTTGCCGTGGAAGCCCCGTGTTGGCAGAGGGGCGTTTCGTGAGGACTTCAGCCAGAACCCCCTGCCGGTTGTTCGACCTCAGGCTGGGGGAGGCCCAGGTATTCCGCCCGGTCTGGAAGACGTTCATGAAAGGCCCTGGCTGAGGATGGCGTGTCTGGATCCTCCTCCTCGTCCGTATCCTGAGGATCTTGTGGAGGAGGAGGAGGAGGAGGAGGTGTAGATGGTGCCTGGAGGCTGGGGAAAGGGACCGCTGCCGGTTGCGTAGTTGGCTGTGGAGCCGGAGGAGGCGGCTGCACTGGGGTCTGGGGGCCCGATGGAGGAGTCTGTGGTGCCATTAGCATGGCGGGGAGGACTTCTCTGACTGCGTCTTTGATGACCCCCATCGGATGAGGCCGAGAAACTTCTCGAAGAGCACCTCCTCACTGGCCAAAGAGGTGTTAGGGGGTACCGATCGGGTAGCGGGGGGGCTACTGGGGCCGCTGCATACCCTGTCCATATGGACGCAAAGGAAAGTTGCCCTCCGCAAATGAAGGGTAGAATGTAGGCCACGTACCTGGTTAAAGCCAGTCCCACCTTGACACTCGTTCTTTGCCGAATTCGTGGAATGGCATCGGACTGGTGGCCGTTTCTGGCACGGCGGCCATTTTGTCGAGCTGCCTGCTATGTGTCTGATGTGTTGCTCAGCCCGCTGGGCCCAGCCTCGTCCAAGACTCTTGCGTGTGGATCACGAGGCCTATCCAGCTCCTCGGGCCTCGGCCCGGTAGGTGCGACACCCTCGACCCTGGGGGTCGGTACAGCTGTGTTTAGGCACCCCCTCGGACGTATTGCCGGTACTAGGGCATAGCCCCTCGGACGTATTGCTGGTGTTAGGGCGTAGCCCCTCGGCTATTGTGCCGGTAAAAGGACATAGTCCCTCAGGTGTAGACTCAGTACAAGATCCTTCCGGTCCCTCGACACTGCACCTGGGAGGATCCGAGGACCCCTCGACCCAAAGGCCGGTAGCTGTAGCAGCCTCGGGACATGTGCCGGTAGAAGGACCTGGCCAGTCCCTCCCATGCAGCAGAGTCCCTCGGAAGGAGTGTCTCTTGCGGGGTACGCTGGAAAATATTGGCCCTACCTTGGGCCTGGTTTGATGTTTCACAAAGTTCTTGAGATCCTCTGGAGGCGACCTCTGGGAGAGCTCCCTCCGCCTGGTGAGTCTGTTCTTCAGCGCCTTCGAAGACAGCGAGACACACGTCCAACATGATTGCCAACCGTGGCTGAGGCAAGGCAAAGTAGGGGGAGGGCATGGCGGTCTGAAGTTGGGAAGAGCCTGTTGCAGGATGGACACCTGCTGAACCCTGTGGAAGTCGACATACGCCGGGGAGGAGAACGACACCTGAGGACTGAGTTACATGAATGATAGATAAGACAAAAAGAAAAGAAAGAGAAGAAGTATCCGCACGTGGAATTACATGGCCGAAGCCAAACCCAGGAGCACTGGTGAATTCGGCCCGTTGACGTGGAAAAGGGAAATGAGGTGTGGCGGCGGAGTCAGGGCAGCGCATGCTCCCTGGCCCGCACCCCCGCGGGCCTCTAAATTTAAAGGGGAAGAAGGTTTTTTCTGGAGAAAAAGGTGCCGTCTCCTGTCCCTTGGAAGGGACGCCCATATAGTATGGAGGAAAGGGGACGGGACGTAAGAGTATCTTAGTGACGCCCAGACTTCAAGATTTACTAAAATATAGTCTATTCTACTCGCATGGCTACCACTGTCAAACAGTGCCGGTGGGCCGTCCCTGGGAAATCTGCCATCACAGGCTCTCAGTCTACAGTCCATAAGACAGCTAGCAACCTCTTCTGCACCCTTATACTGTCTTTTGGCTTTACAAGCATACAGTTCTGGGATACGCCAGATGTAATCATCCTCCTCCGTAAATCCTATCATAATGTCTAGCAACTCAAACTGTTAACATCGCCCACGCATAATCTTAACAGAAGCTCTGTACCTCACCCTCCATGCAGTGATCCTTTCTTGGAGAAGAATAAGTATTCCAGTGCTGCCCACCAACCCCTCCTCCCCCCAAATTGTTGATTATACATATTTACAAGAAGGACCTCACTACCATCATGTAACTTTACATTAAGCTATAGGAAATCATTTCACCCATTCTCCTTAACCTTTACTGATCTAAATTACACTGGGTTAATCAAAATTAGAATCCCCCCACTCCCCAACTAGGCCTGCCAGCTGCACCTTGCATCTGTAGAATATCCCTGCAAGTGTGGTCTCTTTACTGACCAGGTTTCTTGAAAGCAGATTATCTGGTACGGTTAGGGTAGCTCAGTAGCAATGCGCTCGTCTTGGAAACAAGAAGATGCAGAGCAACACAGGTTCGAATCCGGGGTCAAGAAATAATTATAATTATGTCCAATGTATGAACAAATTTGAGCCAATCTTTATCTGTTTGGTATTTGTTGAGCATAGCTACGTTCCAGGACACAATACGCACCTCGGCCTCTAGGTTGGGCACTGACCCCAAGCTACCCTTTGGGCATTAGAATCCACAGTGGGGGTCTACCTTACTGTAAGAGTATTAGTTGTGCTAGAGTGCGGAACACATCAGGCCAATGCCCCAATACGTGAATTTTGCCATACACTGCTTAGCGTAGAAAATGCACATGGAATAGGCTTAGCAATCTGGTTATGTGGAGCAGCTATTTGAATTTTGGTGACGCTAAGTACTTACACCTCGGGTGGTGGGGGGTTGGAGACATCTGGATTTGCCAATGTGTTAATAGGAAACACCCATGGGTAGAGGTAGTGCAGAGCGATCGGGGGGCGGCCGCTCTAAAGAGTTGTGGATGTTTACTGTGCCCCCTCCAGAGGTGAGTGATGATTGACATTCCGACCGTCAGAGAAGCCGCTGGGGACCACCATCTTGATTGCAATATCTAGCCCCATGGGTGGGAGAGCCCTTTGTTCCATTTGGAGTATACCCCTCATTAAGGTGGGCCTCCACCAGCCGTATTTTGATGGCATCTCAGCCATTCCCCCCAGGAATGCGCACACATGAAACTATGTCATTACGGACAATAGAATAACAGCCCCTTTCACTCTCATCCAATGGGTCACTTTGTTTACAAGGCTATCCAAGGTTTCATGTGTTGGCTGCAAAGGTCTAGGCACATTTACCAAATAATAAACAGTTCTTATCAAGATGTGGTGCAGGTGAGGGTGCCCCGTGCAAACTTCCCTGTTGATCATTAAGTTCTACAGATCACCTTGAATGGCCCCTAGCCTTCTATACATTGATGACCTTTACCTCACTGTCCAACCTACCACCCTTATCAATGTTCCTGGTGGACATCACATTGGCCTTCTAGGCCAGGATATGGAGTGCCTAGCCATGACCCTCCCCAGGAGAAATGAAACTCACAAACACCCTGAAGATTCTCTTTAATAGTCTCCTCGTCCCGCCTCGGGTGCTCTATATCGCCTACCAGTTTCCCTAGAAAGTTTTGCGATCAGCGACATCCCTCAAAGTAGATGGAATTCAACAACCCCCAGGTTGCCCCCCCGCCCCCCTTTTGCACTGGATCATTCATAGCACTTCCAGAAACCTTTGGCAGGGTTTCGGCTTGACTATGTCCCACCTTTTGCTCCACCAGAGGAAGAAACCTATTTTGTATTAGCAGCTGAAGGGGGTAGGTCAAATCTCCTGGATGTCGCATTGGCAGAACTGCGCCAAATCCTAGCTAGTCTGCTCTATTCACCCACTCTCCTGATGCCCCCCGCCCAGTTAGGGACATTTAATGCCACAGGGATATTACATGTTTTGCCATCCTGTTGCGTTGTAGGATTAGGAACTTCATATCCCAAGAGTATTTCCTTTGACCTCAGCAAGCACAGGTAGGGGAACTTTAGACCTGCACATGTTTGCGAGTGCCAATTTCCTCAGGTCATCTTTAGTCACTTTTGCAAGAGCATACTTCCTACCCAAGTGACTGGGTGGTGCTGCTACCTTTGTGGGAACAGGGGTAGCAGTTATTTCCTCTATGCTGCCATCTAATGCACAATTGGAGGTAGCTTGACCCTTACCACACCCTCCTTTCTCCTCCTTCAGATACTTCAGCAGTATTAACCTTTTGGGGCTCAATATCATGAAGTAGGCTTGAAATTTCATTTAACATTGCATTGCATTGGCCTCATCAATGCGATTTGTGAAGGTGGCTGACCTTTTGCCAGCTTTGCCACTGGGGGCTGGGGGGAGATTTCTGAACCTTCTTTCTAGACATGGTGCAGCGATACGAATAACAGCAGCAGCAATGGATAATAAAGTGCAATGTGATATTATGAATAATTATTCTATTCAACCCAACATGCAAATATTCAATAAAATCAATAAAATGACCGGCATAAATAATTACAATATAAAAACCGATGAAATCGGGACAATGTTAAGACCAATAAAATGTATGAGAGGATCTAACAAGCATACGTGGCCACGCAACCAGTTGGGTAAGGACGCCTGTATGCGAGGTCCAGTCAGTGTAGTTCAAATCAGGAATAAGGGTTAGCTAAATTCGTAAGATGTGAAGGATGGACCTCCAATATAGAGCAAATGCCTCAAATCACGAAATTAACCAGCCCAAAAACTGCTAACAGTGCATAACCACTAGCGTTTGCCATCAAAGTACATGCAGTTTAAATCCAGATTAATCCAATGGGCAAATGCTAATGAAGTCGTGAGTCGAAAGTCAACAAGCTTTGAATGTCACAGCGGCAGGTTCCTCAATGCAATGCAGTAGCAAAATGCTAGAAGCACTGTGTCAAAAAAAGCACCCAACGTAAAATAATGAGTTCATGAGGATCAATGCAGTTTTCCCCAAACAGATCTAAAAAAAAAAGAATCTGAGAAGATTATACATTGTTTTGAGATCCTTGGAGACTCCTCAATTATATTTTTTTCTCTCGATTCTCACAAAGCGTTTGACTTCACGGATATGTTTGGTGTCCTAGAAAAAATGAGGTTTGGATCAGTTTTCCTCAATTCGGTAAAGCCATTTTATAATAACCTGTGTGTCAGTCAGGGTGAATGGGGTACTCTCAGCTTCGACATAAAAAGAATGAGGCAAGGCTTCCCTCTCCCCCTCGTTTTTCATTCTAGGAATGGAAGCACTGGTGAAGGAGATCTGGACAGATTACACCCCGATGGGCTTTGGCTGGCCAGGAATGCCACAGGAGGGTGCATTCTTATACACAGATGTTATCTTACTATATCAGAGTAACCCTGCCTTATCGATACCATGTCTGATGTGACCTAATAAAAACATTTGGAATGCACTCTGTTTACTCCCCTTATAGACTGATCAATGAGGAGTTCGATATCTGGGGCTTTATATCAGTCCTAAAGAGGAATTATATTTAAAGAGCAACTTATTTGTATTTCCTGGGTATTTATTATGCGCCTATACACAATGGGTTACAAACTTAGTCTCAGCAATTAGATACCTGAACCTACATGAGGCACAATGGAAATGCCCCAATTGTGAATGATTCCAGTACAGTCCAGTATAAAATGATAGCACCTCCCAGACTCCTGCATTTGGCAGGAAACTCCCCGGTGACGTCGAGGAGAGATTTCCTAACTACTGAAAGCATTTTTATGCTCATTTCTCTTGATAAGACATTCTGTGACATGTTATCCACTCAATATAAGTTCCCCTAGAATGGTAGTTTGGGGGTCCCAAAAAAACTGCATACTACTAGACCACTCGCCTGGCGGTGATGAATACTTTGAGCAGTGGTATTCAAACGTTTTAATGCTTAGCCCCCTTCCCCGCCTCCCTTGAATAAATATTGCTATTGGGGCGCCCTAGATGTCATTTCTGCTTATATTTTCTATTCAAATCGGTCACCGTACTCCCTTATAGAAGAATCTTGCGTCCCCCCTGGACACCCTGTGGTGCCCCTGCAGGAGGGCCAACCCCACAGTTTGAAGACCACTGATTTACAGGTTCTGAAAGGGGAAATGTAATCTGACGTGCATAAAATGGGTATGGCCCGGTATATCTGGAGTATTCTGGCTGCTTTATAAAGAGCAACAAGGGAACAATAAACCCAAAATAATGGAGGTAGTAGGAGATGTTTGGGCAGAGGCTACAGAACAAAAAGACTGGAAAGATACCTGGCGGGGTCGCTATGGGGGAATAAATTCATACGTGGGATTAAGGCCATAACAGGATTCAGGAGCTGGGATTTACGAGGTATTAGGACACTCAAAGATGTAGTTAGCAACTGGAAATGCAAGTCATTCCATTTTGTACAGGAACAGCTTGGTCTTGGGTCCAACGAGTTTTAAAGTATTTGCAACAAAGGCATTTTGCGATTAGGCACGAACCTGCAGGCCTCCCCCCTTGCAATCAAAGAATGGTGACAAAGAGATAACAACTAGACAAATCTCAGCTTGATAGAACGTATTTACATTTTGTATGGCCCCTTTGTTGTTAGAGCTGAAAGGAAGAGGGATAAAGGACGTGGGGGATCTATCTGAAGCAGACTGGATAGAAGCATTACAATACTCAAATGAGGTGGCAACGCGCTTCAGGGGTTGATCAAATCCAACTACTTGGATAGAGGCAAGCTGGCTGAGATGGGAACGGGATGCAGCGATTGTTGCCCTATGGGTGCTTATGGGAGAGGTACATTCTTTCATATGATCTGGGAGTATATAGTGATGCAGGATTCCTGGAGAAAAGTTCTCGCGGCTCTCAGACATTGTGGGGTGGCCAGGGGAAGCAGACCAGAAAAGGACACTCTTTGTATGAGATGACTGAGATTGGACAAGATAAACTACACCGTTTTTAAGTAATGCCTTTATTTTCACCAAGACAGATATTGCGATTTAATGAATCAAGCTTGACCCACTGTCAATCACGGGGTGGAAACTGGCTATGGCTATAACAGTGGCATGGGATAGGTATAGCTATAAAAATCATTCAGGCACGTCCACATAAGTTTGGGAAGTTTTGAGATGGATGGGCGATGGACTGGAATTGAGATTTGGGAAATTCTCTCTCTTGACTCTAGTGATGTGATGAAGAGATAAGGGGGCTAAACCTTGTTGATTATATGCTAATCTGGTTTTCACTTAATCACGAAAAAGTGCATAGTGAGGACGAACCAAATAACATGGTGCTAGTTTATTAAAAATAAAACGTTTAAGAAGAAACGACGGCTGACTTTTTTTAAACTCCATGCAACAATAATATGTGAGAAAACGTGATGGGCAAAAGTCAGAAAACCAATGGGGTAATTGTTGGGGATACAAAAAGAATATAAACATGGCGTGAGGGTATAAACAATACTTCAATCATTAGGAGGCTCATATATGAGTCGTAGTCCACAATTGCCAGAATTATAGAAGGGTGGTGGCCTATAGCAGTATATAAAGACACTGTCTCTGAAGTCACTAGGCATACCACTAAAGGAACAAAATTCGGACAAAAGGGGTGCAGTCCAAAGAAATACAAGAAAAGAAAATGGAACCAGATGCATTCGTTTTGGGGCTTTCTATTCATACTTACACTTCAGCACAGTGACTATGACGAGATCTGGGCATTCCGTTCTCCTTACAAAGTCTAAGACAACAGCTGTGGTGTGAATGTTTGAAACTTCTTTGTAGTCACATATTTATTGACAAATACACATTACAACCAGAAAAAATCATTTTACAGATAAAAATACAAGCCCAACCCCGGCCCGCCCGCCTATCACACAGGTATAGTGAAAAGGTGAACTATTTATAGCACGAATAACCTCTACACAATCCTTAGAGAAGGTCATTATTAAATTGTAAAAGAGGGCAAAAAAGCACTGCTGCATTTCATCACTTTTTACCCACTCCTCCACACACTTTCTAATCATATTGCGACTGTGTAGCAAAAACCATTCCTTTTACGGATGTTTACAAGTCACAAAAACATGCTTGTGCTTTGCACATGTATTTACCTTCACATGTCAACAGGAACCCACTTTTGCGGTTTCAGGATTTTTGCAGATCCTGTAGGATTTAGTGCTGTCCAGATGCATGTTTAATCCTTTAATGTGTACCTGTACAGAGCAGTTCTAGTTCACAGTTTTGCAGCTATCCTCAGGATTAAAAAATCATTCCCACATACAAACTCCCAATGCAATGCCTCCTAGGCAAGCCTTTCAACAAAACACATTTCAAAAATGGTCATACCTAAACAATGTATTATAGCAGTGCTGCACGAGTTACAGCATATTCTTAAAAATCAATGTACATTATTAATATTTGAAAAAAGATTGAACATTTTCAGATTTTTAAATAGATGTGTGCTCTTTCTTGTACAACAAACACATCGACAGGTGGATCTTATTTGTGTAGTCCAAGTAGTGTCATTTACTGCTGGCTTTGTATAGGCTTCTATACAAATGGGCCTCATTACGACGAGTGCGGCCACGGAATGAACGGTGCCGGTAAGGGACCGGCACCATTCATTCCAGGCCGCCTCATTACGAGGTCTGTAGAAGGTCCCGCTGTGAGGTCTGGTCAGACCAGGCGTCCTTAGCGGGACCTGCTAGCAGACCAGAATGCTAACAACGGGCCCGTCATTAACGGGCCCATTGTTAGCATCCTCCCCATTGAGCCCTATGGGGGCTCAAATGGGAATGAGGATGTACCGGGTCCCAGGAAAGGGAATTACCGGGCCCTCAAAGGTCGGAATGGCCTGGTAATTCCATACTCCTGGAAACCAGACCCGGTACCCGATTTGGGGGTAGCCATGCCGCTAAAGCGGCATGGTTACCTCCAAACTCGTAATGAGGCCCAATGTCTTGTATCTGATACAACTCATAGGTGGAAAACTCATCACAGTCGTTGGCCTGCATCCCTCATACCTTCCCACAACCCCAATCACCTTAGACATTTTTTAAAAAGATACCCTTAAAACTCATACCCCCTCCCCCTCTATAAATGACGTGAAAAAAGTGGCTAAACTAACCTATGCTCTTGAGAAGAAATAGAAAAAGTTTATTAAAAAAAAAGTGGCTAACGGCCGCGATGAGTTGGCCCCCAATGCCTCGCTATGCCTCGACATTGGGCTCGGCTGTCACTGCTTGCAAGAGGGTAGCTCACTTTCCTTTCTGAGAAAGCCTTTCCCCACATGAGCGCCTGCAGGCTATGGCGTGCAGCTACCTGGTTCACTGTTAGACAATAAAAAAAACACAGGGAACAGCTGTGCATAGGAAATTATTTAACAGATGTAACGTGCGTCCTTTCTCGACAGCCCTAAGACGGAAAACAAATGAACTCAAGAAACAAGTGCGCTGTTCAGAATAGAGAAAACAGTCTTTGCCACAACAAAGAAAGAATTAGGTGAGAAATCCTAAACCACGAGCTTTCTGTAGATGGAGACAGTTAAACACACTGAAATACATGAGCCCCGTTTTAAAAGGTCTCTGCGTTTACTTCGAAAAAAAAATAAATTTTTCATTAGGCTTAATTTGTGCTCCCTCTCCCCCCATAATGGAAATGGTGATGAAGTGCTGACTTGATATCAGCAAAGAGATGTGTTTTGGTGAAATTAAACATTTTTTTAAATTATGCAGCAAGCTCATATTTGGTAAGTGTCCTTTATTACCTAAATATTCATTGGTGTTTTATTTACAAGTGCTAAATCACCACCTAGAAACAATGGGGACGGAGAAGGGTGCAGGGAGAAGGGACATGTGGTTTAAACGGGGAAGGTTCAAGAAAGTTGGTTAGGAAGAAAGTGGAAGAATGGGTAGAAAAGGAAAGCATCATGCTCAGCAAGACCGAAAAAGGAATGCCAGATGGCCGATTACATTTCGCTAGCTTTCTACTTCGGTTAGGTCCATAATCTTTCAAGTATATCAATACGAGAAAGGTGCATTGATTTGAGGTTTCGTGTAAAGCTCGCAAGAACGTTTTTGGCCTTCTTGACATTCATATTTCTCTGTATTCTTATGTCCATCAGGAGGTTATTACAAGTTTTCTCCTCAAGATGGTTAGGAGGGTTCACAGAGCAATACCCACGGTCACGCATGATTAACTGAAAACCTTCCAGCCATTATTCTACAGATTTTCTTATGGTTCTGGATGTGATAGAATGCTTCCTCAATAGAGATGGAACAAGTTACTTACCTGTAACTGTTGTTCTCCAGCATGGGTCTGGCATGGATTCACATGCTCATTAATATTCCCCGTCGTCAGGCCGGGAATCCTTGGTATAGAAAAATAAAATCAGTATCAGTTTCGTTTCTGATCTGTCTTTCTTAGTAGTAACCAATCACTGGTCTCTGGGTCATACTGCCCCCAGCCAATGACTGCCCTCTCCCTAAGCCCCGCCTCCGGCAGCCATCCTCAGATTTGGTAGCACGTAAAGTGGCAGTATTACCAAGTGAAGAGCCGCAGAGGGGTAGGCGGGAGGATTCGCATGTGAATCCATGCCAGACCCATGCTGGAGAACAACAGTTACAGGTAAGTAACTTGTTCCTTCTCCAGCATGGGGTCTGGCATGGATTCACATGCTCATGAATAAGAATACATAGCAGTACACACATGCACAACCACGGGAGGTGGCAACAGGCACAACATTAAGCAATACAACTCAACATTAAGCAACTCTTACCTCCTCACCAGGCTCACCTTAGGCAAACAGGTTGCACAGCACTGCTTGGCCGACCCTGGACTCCTCCCAGGAGTCCGAATCTACACAGTAGAATCTTGTGAAGGTGTGCGTCGACCTCCACGTCACAGCCCTGCAGATGTCCAGCAGGGGCACACCAGACAGGAACGCCGTGGTAGCAGCGATCGCTCTGGTCGAATGGGCTCTCGGACGGCCGGGCAGCGGTCGGTTTGCCAACCGGTGACAGTGCATGATGCAGCCGGAGAGCCATCTGGAAATGGAAGTCTTCGAGAGAGCCTTCCCTTGATTCACAGTCTCAAAGTTCACAAACAGCTGTGACGTCTTCCGAAAACTCTTCGTGCGGTCCACGTAGAACTTCAGCGCTCTAGCTACATCCAGCGAGTGCAAAGTCCTCTCGGCCGGCGACGAAGCAGATGGGCAGAAAACTGGCAACACCAAGGGCTCGTTGAGGTGGAAGTACGACGGCACCTTGGGCATAGATGGGTGTGTCCTCAGCACCACCCTCGTGTCATGAAAAGTCAAGTATGGAGGCTTGCAAGATAGGGCTTGGATCTCTCCCACTCGTCTTGCGGAGGTGATGGCCACAAGGAAAGCTGTCTTCCATGACAGGAATTTCAAAGGCGCCGAATGCATAGGCTCAAATGGGGCCCCCATGAGCCTGGTCAGCACCACATTAAGCTTCCACGCCGGGGCAGGAACCTTCACCGGCGAGAATGATCGGAATAGTCCCTTCATGAATTCTTTCACCAGGCGGTGAGACCACAAGGACGCCCGTCCCGTAGTCCTGGTATATCGGGAGATTGCCGCCAGATGTATTTTGATGGAGGCGTGAGCCAGTCCAGCTTTGGCCAGCGACAGTAGGTATGGAAGTACTTGAGGGGCCGTAATCCGCATAGGGTTAATCTTCTGTGCACGGCACCAGACAGAGAACCTCTTCCATTTATGTCCGTAGCACTTGAGAGTTGAGGACGCCCTGGCCTTTGCAAGAACCTCTCTGCAGTCGGCCGGGATGTCGTACCCTCCAAACTCTAGTGCTGCAGGAGCCAGGCCTGCAAGTTCAGCGACTCCGGGTTGTCGTGAAGAATGGCGCCTCCTTCTCTCGAGAGAAGGTCTGCGTCCGTCGGCAGCTTGACTGATGGGGACGTTGACAAGTCCAGAAGGTCCGGGAACCAGATCTGTCTCGGCCACGCCGGTGCGACGAGGATCATCCTGCACCGGGACCTCTTGAGCCTGGTTGATGAGCCGGAGCAGCAACAGCAGCGGAGGGAACGCATAAAGAAATAGGCCTTCCCAGGGGAACGAGAAAGCATCGCCCATGCTCTTCGGCTGGGGGACCTGCTGGCGAACCTCCGGCACTTGGAAATCATCGCCGTTGCGAAGAGAAAGATTTGGGGTTCGCCCCATCGTCGGAAGAGTGGATCCACTTGATCCTGGCGTAGTTCCCACTCGTGGCACGAGCGCAGCTCCCTGCTGAGTGAGTCGGCGATCGTGTTTTTTATTCCTGCCAGATGAAGAGGCACCAGAAACATCCCTTGGGCGATGGCCCAATACCAGAGATCCTGGGCTTCCTTGGATAGGGCCGGGGACCTGGTTCCGCCCTGCTTCCGCATGTAGAACATTGTGGTGGTGTCGTCGGTGAAGATCCTCAACACCTTGCCCTTGAGGGACGGAAGAAAGGACCTGAGGGCCCAGAACACTGTGCGGAGCTCCAAGATGTTGATGTGGAGAGACTTCTCCTCCGGGAGCCAAAGGCCTCTCGCATAAAGATCTCCAGAGTGCGCTCCCCAACCTTCCAGGGAGGCATCCGTCGTCACTGTCACCTGGTGAGCTGGGGTCTGAAAGTCCGTGCCAGCCGACAGATGGGAGCGGGTACCCCACCACCAGATCCCCCGACGGAACGTCTCGTTGAGGGATCCTGTCCTCGAAGCTCCCCGTCGACTGGACCGAGCGGGCATCGAGGAACTCTTGTAAGGGGCGCATCCGAAGCCTGCAAAGGCGCACCAGATAAATGCAGGAGGACATCATCCCGAGGAGGGATTTGATAGATCTTACCCTGGCCATGTCCGTGGCCAGCAGACGCTGCACCTTGCCTAGAATGGTCCTGGTCCTTTCCTCCGACGGCGAGGCCAGCCGCGCCACTGTGTCGAGCTTAGCTCCCAGAAACAGGGCGACTTGCGGCGGAACCAGGTGGGATTTTGGAAAGTTGATGGAGAATCCCAGGTCCGTAAGCAGCTGGACGGTCTTCGCAGTGTGCTCCACGGCGAGCTCCCTTGTCCTTGCCCGGATGAGCCAGTCGTCCAGGTAGGTGTGGACGTGGATCCCCTGTAGGTGCAGCCGCGCCACCACCGGTGCAAGGCACTTGGTGAACACCCTGGGTGCCGACTTCAATCCGAATGGGAGGGCCTTGAACTGGTAGTGCCGCCCTTGGACCACGAACCTGAGGAACTTCCGGTATCATTTTAGGATGGGAATGTGGAAGTACGCATCCTCCAAGTCCAACGACGACAGGAAATCGCCCTCCTCCAGCTGTCCCAGCATGTGCTGGAGGGTGACCATACGGAACTTCTTTGCCTTGATGTACTTGTTCAGTCGTCGTAGCTCCAGGATGGGGCGCCATCCTCCTGTCTTCTTTTTTACGAGGAAGTACCTTGAGTAAACTCCGGAGCCCCGAAGCCTCTTTGGGACGAGCTCGATGGCACCCTTCTTGAGCATCGCCCTTACTTCCAACAGTAGTTAAGGGACATGGTTTTCCTTCCTGGCCACCGGTGGAACGCGAGGGCACTTCTTCTGAAACTCGAGGGCGTGCCCTTGGGCTAGGGCGTCCAGCACCCAATGGTCGGTGGAGATGGACTCCCACATGCTGACGAACCTCGCCAGCCGGCCTCCCACCGGGGTGCTTCGGCGGGGGCCCGACCCCACGGTCGGTTTAATCTTGTTTGGAGGCCGCCTTGCCTCCTTGACCTCCCTGTCGACGACGACGGCCACCACCTGACATGCCGCGTCCCCTGTAGGCTTCCTGGGACGAAGATCTTGCCGCTTGGCGGTATGTGGAGGAGCCACTGCCGGATCCTTTGGAGGCACCATGTCTGCCTCCGGAGCTCCGAAAGGACGGCCGTCGTTGTTGGAGCACTCCCAGTGCACGGGCAGTCTCTGTCTGTCTTGATGGCCTGAAGGGACTCATCAATCGCCTTCCCAAACAGGTTGTTCCCGTCGAAGGGCATGTCCAAAACCTTGGTTTGTACGTCCTGGCGGAAATCCATGGCCTTGAGCCATCCTCGTCGTCTCAAGCAAACGCCGTTGCCCAACTGACGGAAGCCGGAGTCTGCAATGTCCGTTGCCACCGTGATGGCGTGGTCTGAAGCAATCTCACCCTCCTGTAGGATTTCAAGGGCCTCAGCCCTTTTGGCATCCGGAAGGAAGTCCAACAGAGGGGCGATTTTGAACCACAACTCCCTGTCGTAGCGGGCTACGATAGCCAGGGCGTTGGCCGCCTTGATAGTCTTCGCTGCAGATGAGATGATCCGCCGTCCCATCGTGTCCAACGTCCTGCCCTCGCCGTCCGGCGGGGAAGGTGATGTCGAGGCCGATGCCCCCCCAGCTTTCTTCTTTGCCGCCGTCGAGACGACCGAATCTGGGGTAGGTTGCGCCCGAAGGCACAAGGGGGCAGCGTCGGGTACCCGGTACTTCTTCTCGTACCGGTCCTTCTTTGCCGACGCCGTGGCAGGGTTCTTGAGGAGGGCGAGCCCCTCATCCCAGATGTCATCAAGAAGCGGTACGGCGCGGACCGTCTTCCTTTTAGCCTTGCGCCGTTGGTAAAGGAACCCTTCCTTCTTCTCTTCTGGGCAGAGCTGGAAGAGCTCGGATGCCCATGAAAGGATCAAATCTCCTCCGTCGTCATCTGTACCTGCCGTAGCCGTGTCCGTGCCTGTATCATACCCGTGGGTATTAGACCGGGGGGGAAGGCAGAGCAGGCCGCAGAGGTGGGAGAGGTGGCGTAGGATGCGTCCTCCTCCTCTTATGTGGTGGACTTTCCGAAGGTCCTGGCTCTGGTTCCCCTGTCGGGTCTGGCTCAGGTACCTCTGTCGGGGGGAGGGGCAACTTTGTCCTCATCTCTGAACATACGGACTGAATCG
This sequence comes from Ambystoma mexicanum, assembly GCF_040938575.1. Taxonomy (NCBI): domain Eukaryota; kingdom Metazoa; phylum Chordata; class Amphibia; order Caudata; family Ambystomatidae; genus Ambystoma; species Ambystoma mexicanum. Next base: position 865,864,107 of record NC_090924.1, on the reverse strand, counting down.
CTGACAAAATGGCCGCCGAAGCGTCCTGCGGCACCGGAAACGACGGGCGCGAATGCGAATCCTGTCCTACCTGCGAAGGAAATCCATTCAGATTGCCCGACTGCAGAAGACCCACTTTACATCAGACAAACAGAAAAACGTCCTCAGTAAGTGGAAAGGGAAAGGATTTGGTTAGCATACTCAAATTATGCCAGAGGCGTGCTCATATGGGTAGCACCGGGGACGGCGTTCCGACTACTTTACAGCTACTCAGACACAGAAGGGCCGTTCATACTCATACATGGGTACATAGATAAATCTGAGTTTTGTATCAAACACATATTAAGCCCCATACACAGATGCACACTGGATCTGGGGAGATGATTTTAATTGTGTCCTGGACCACACATTGGACAGATCGAATCAAATGAGTGTCCCACTCACCCCGACTCAGGCTTTACTGTCACTAACCAGGGACCTACACCTACAGGAGACGTGGAGATGGCTGAACCACTCTAATCGAGAATATTCTATATACTCCGGAGTACACAATTCATAAACAAGAATAGATGACATCTTCACGGGGAAAGAACATCTGGGGAATGTAACAGGGGCAGCATATGAGGGGAGGACACTATCGGACCACTCCCCCTTAATACTCCAATGGATCCTTACTGATTGCCCTAAGCCTATTCCCACTTGGAAGCTCAGAGCAGAAGCACTGCGAGACACAGCCTTTAAGGAGAAACTGAGATCCCAATCAAAACAGTATTTTGAATTAAACTCGGGTAGTGCAACAGACACCAGTGTCGAATGGGAGGCATATGAAGTGGTCATGAGGGGCACAGCGATAGCCAAGATAGCCATTGTACGAAGACACTTCCCCCTCTAATAAAGCAGAAATATAGAGATCCTTGAGGACATAGGACTACCAACCCTCACAGCAGAACGAGACACGCTAGACATCCCACTGACACTAGAGGAGATTCAAGGGGTCATAACTTCACTGCCCATGGGCAAGGTGCCTGGATGTGATGGACTGCCCCCCGAATTTTACAAGGAACATGCAGACATAATAGCACCAAGGCTATTGCAGGTTCTGCAAGAGGCGTATGAAAGAGGTACTCTGCCAAACTCAATGGAACAGGCACTGATATTACCTATTTTAAAACCTGGTAAAGACCACACATTGTGCGCATCCTATCGGCCCATAGGATTGATTAATCAAGATGCAAAAATAGTTACCGCAATCCTCGCAGATCGCCTAAAAAGAGTGATCACCACATTGATCCATCCAGATCAGAGGGGCTATGTGCCAGGGAGGGCCACAACTACCAATTTAAGACGCCTACAGGTGATCATAGCAGAAACCAACGCCAAGACAGATAACTGTGCAGTAGCTGCCCTAGATGCTATAAAGGTCTTTGACTCTGTAAAATGGGAGTGGCTGTTTGCTACGCTAGAACACTATGGGTTAGGTCAGGGGTTCATGAGATGGATCCGTATGCTATATGCGACACCAACAGCCCGAGTACGAACCGGGAAATATATTTTGGACACATTCCGAATCTCTCCAGGTACTAAGCAGGGTTGCCCACTCTCACCGCTCCTGTACATCTTGGCGTTGGAACCCTTGGTCATGTACGAGAGACACGTTCCGGGACGCAGGGTTGCTTATCAATGGGGTCACACACAGCATATCCCTCTACACAGACGATATTCTCTTATATATACAAAATCCAGATGACACACTGGGATCATATCTGGAGGTGCCGGATAACTTTGCGCGCCTCTCTGGGATAGCTATAAGCAGAGACAAGTCATGCTTGATCCCTCTTGCGGGCTGGGCAGGACACACAGCGGAACAGCTCCCATGCTTAGAAACGATATGGAACATTCGCACGTTCCGCTATTTAGGTGTGAACATCCATCACTCCCTAGAACAGACGCACAACACCAACACGCAGCAAGCCAAAAATGGTGCAGACGCCTGCGTCAAATTCTGGGAGCAGCTCCCCCCCCCCCCCATCAGTAGTAGGCCGACTATCCCTGGTTAAAATGATAGTATTGCCTAGATTACTGTACCACTTCTGTAACGTGCCCCATTTTATCCCGAAAACAATCTTCGTGGATCTCAACACTACACTAAGTAGCTTCATATGGGGAAAAGGGAGAACTAGGGTAGCTATGGAAACACTTTGTAAAGAATACACTGAGGGAGGGCTGAGACGCCCACACTTTAAATTATACTACTTGGCAGGCCAACGGCAGCATGTGGCTAACTGGCTCGCTGACATGGAAACAGTAGAACACACACTCCTAAATAACGCTGTCTCCACATACCTTCTGAAAGAAACGTTATGGATAGACGGGGAGGCCTCATACTGTCATGCTGGGAAACATATGGTGGAGGACACAAACTGCTGAAACTCAAAGAGCCATACTCCCCTCAGATACCACTTCCGGCGCTCAACTGCACCACACGGGAACACCTCTGACAAAGTAGGAATCACTGGGAATCCAAAGGAGTCATTACCATTGAGGACCTGAAGCCAGGTGGAGAGATAATAGGATTTCAAGAATTGATAGAATCTCACGACCTACATCGAGGCCAATATCTAAACTATGCACAGCTAGTCAAACAGCTAAATATTAGATGGCCTACTCCTTCAAAGCGACAGACGAAAAACCTAACACTGGGACTCCTCTATGACGTAACAGAGGGAGGGCACACGGTATCTAGAATCTACCAAACAATGATGTAAGAGCTGCCTAAATACAAAACAAGAGAAGGCAGGAATGGGAACGGATACTGGGGAAAGAAATGACAAAGACTGGGAAAAAGTGAAGCTCTACCCAAAACACATGTCAAGAAACGCTAAATTAAAGCAGCTACAATTCTATATACTCCAACGGGCATTCCTAACCCCAGAGAGAATAGCTCGCTTCCCAGGTGCCACAGCGCAAATGTGCCCAAAATGCAGGGGAGAAAACGCCATATGTTTTGGCACTGCCCGAAAGTCTGATCCTATTGGGAGAAGATTAAGAAACGTCTGAGAGACAAAGGAGTCAGAGGGAAAACATGGACTATGGAAGCTTGTCTACTGGGTATTTATAGTTTTTCATGTAAAAACAAAGCAATGACAAAAATGTTAAACCTGGCATGGGCAACAGCCAAAAGACGGATGGCAATGGGCTGGAAGAAGACGGAAGAACCAAACATCGAGACATGGTGGAAGGACCTACAGAGGTGGACCATTGCAGAGACAGCGGTCTGGCAAGAGGCACTACGAACTGGAAGGAGAGAAAGCTCCATAGACATAACAACGTGGAACCCAATACTACAAGACATGTTTTTCACTTCCAATGACAGACCCCCATGAACTGAACTCCTTTGGATACGTATGTGTAGCATAAGAAGGACATGGCGCCTGAACCGAATTACCGTTGAATGAACATTGGCACAGATGTCACCTAGGGGGAGGGAGAGAGAAAAGAAAATTGGACGATAAATAACCTGTGACTGTTTAAGTAGCACGTCGATGTTTGGACTGGTTGTACGAACGTTGGGTATGGAGGGAGGCGGGTGGGACAGTTTGGGGATGTTAAGACATACTACAATGTAATGTTCAGACGTCTCATTAAACCAGAAAACTAATACACACATTTAAAAAAAAAAACTTTCAGAAACTGAATGACTAGAGGCAATTTGAAATATGAAGGTTCCTCAGCCGTGTGTTTAAAGATTGATAGCGCAGCGAGTAACCCTTGATTGTGCCAACTTGAAGTCCTGAATTTGGCAAATATAGCGGGAAAGACAACACCATCGGTGTACTACATGAAAAAGGGTCAATATCCTTATATCTACACCAGCTGCAGAATTTGTTCCAACAACAGCGGTATAAAGATTTAGTTGCTGGCCTTCTGGCCAAAAGCACCACCTCCATTACGTCATCCGGGACGTCCAAATCTTTGTATCTCAACCTTTCAGAAACCAAGCGTGAAGGTTGAGAGTCCTGATATCCGGATGGAGAACCTGACCTTCCTCTTGCCAGAGAAGATCCTCTCTTTGTGGAAGACGAATCAGAGGACAGATGAAATTGTCTAGAAGATCCGGGTACCACGTTCTCCTGGCCCAATCCGGGGCAATTAGGATCATTGTTTCCTTAACTTTCTCAACCTCCTGATTACGCGAGGAATGATGGGGACTGGAGGAAACTCGTACAGAAGTGGAAACTCCCAGTCCACCACAAACACACCTCCTAGAGCTCCCCTCGGGGGAAATTCCCTCGAGCAGTATGGTTCGCATTTCCTGTTGACACTCGTTGCAAACAGATCTACCTGAGGGGTTTACCAAAGGGTGAAGATCTCTTGAAGGACTTCCTGAGCTAGTTCCCACTCGTGGGAGACTGGTCTGCCCTCTCAGAGCATCCGCCGCTGTGTTCCGGCTAGGTGAACTACCGATAAAGATATTCCTTCTTGAGTTGCCCAGAGCTGCATTGCCTTTCTGCACAGTGGCAGTGACCCTACGCTTACTCTTTTGTGGAGGTAGTGCATGGCCACTGTGTTGTCCGTCATCGTCAGAACATTTTTTCCCTGTACAGATGGCAGAAAAGGTTCAGTGCTAGCCGGATTGCTCACAGCTCTAATAGGTTGATGTGTAGTCTGGACTCTGATGGAGGCCAACCACCGCTCATGGTAAAGTCGTTGGTATGGGCTCCCCACCCCGTGAGCGAGGCGTCCGTGACTACTGTGATCTCCGGCCATGGTTGCCAAAACGGTTCTCCTTTCAAGATGTTCTCCCGACAGGCCCACCACTGAAGGTCTCGTGCTACTCTGTTCGGGATTTGTAGGAGATCTGACATCCTTCCTGAGAATTGCGACCACTGGGTCCTTAGCGCCCACAGGAGAGATCTCATTCTCAGGCGAGCCTTTGGCACTAGAAGAATGCAAAATGCCATTAGGCCGAGCAACCTCAAAAATAATCGAAGGCTGGTAGATGCTGGCCATTTTGAAATCTGGTCACCATCAGTAGAATATCTTGAGCCCTCACTTCTGGTGTCGAAGCTTTTCCCAGGGATGTGTCCAGGACTGCTCCAATGAACTAGAGTCTCTGTGATGGTATCATCTGTGACTTCTTTAAGTTGACGGAGAAGCCCAGCTTTTGGAGGAAGTGGCGAACATAATCTAGATTGATCTGAGCTTGTTCCGGAGATACTGCTCTGATCAGCCAGTCTTCCAGGTAGGGGCAGACATGAAGTCTCCCCTCCATAGACTTGCTGCCACGACTGCCATTAACTTGTTGAAGACCCTTGGGGCGGAGGTCAGCCCAAATGGCAGAACCCGAAATTGATAGCAAGAGCTGCCAATGCTGAACCTCAGGTACTTTCTGTGCTTGTGATGGATAGGCACATGAAAGTAAGCATCCTGAATGTCCAGAGATACCAACCAATCCTGAAACTGGAGGGCCTGAAGGATCTGAGAAAGGGTTACCATCCTGAACTTGTCCTTCCTGAGGAATTTGTTAAATTCTCTTAAGTCCAAGATGGGTCTCAATCCTCTGCCCTTTTTTAGTATTAGGAAGCAAGGGGAGTACATTGTTCCTCTCCGCTTCTATGGCACCTTTCTCTAGCAGGTCTAAAATCTCCTGCATAAGGAGCGGGTCTGGAAACTTCAGAGTTGCTCCCCGAGGATGACTCTGAAGAGTGTGTAGGAAAGGCAGGCAGTAACCCTGGGCAATTGTTTCCAATGCCCAAGCATCTGACGTAATAGCCAGCCATTCTGTCAGATGTTGAGCTAACCTACATCCTACTGGTGCTTTGTGTGGAGAGACCTCAGAGGGGTTTTGGAGTGGCTGACGTAGATGCTGAGGGTAAGGCAGCACCTGCTGATGCGTACTTGGTACTTTTGACCAGTCCACCACAGGTAAATAGTCTATGGCCCCTTTGAGCTGGCTGCCCACTGCCTTTTCCAAATGCAGAGTAAAAATGAAAGAGCTTTCCCCTCCAGGACGTACCTGTGGGACGGTTTGGAGTTTGACGAAATGCAGCCACAAGGGATTTGGCTGCCGCTTTGGAGGGTTGCAATTTCTCCAAACTGTCATCAGCTTGATTGCCAAATAGAGAGGTACCGTCAAAGGGCATATTTAGAAGTCTGGCATGTACATAGGAGCAAAACCAGATTTCTGCAACCACGCAAATCTGCGGATTGTGGTACTGGCCGCCATGGCTCTGCTGATGCTGTTAGCAGAGTCGAGACCTGTTTGGAGGGACTCTCACATCGCATCCTTCCCGTCCTTGATATTCAGGAATGCGTCTTGTTCCTCCCCTTCTGGGAGACGGTCAGCCGCCGATGAAGCGCACTCCCAAAGGGTGTGGTTGAATCTCGCTAGCGTGCAAGTGGCGTTAACTGACTTAAGTGCTATGCTGCATGCAGAGAATACCTTTTTGGCCATGGCGTCACATTTCTTGTCGTCCCTATCTTGCGGTATTGTGGGGTTCGCTGATAGCCTGCCTGACGAAGTCGCAGCCTGTACTACCAAGCTCTCTGGGGTCGGATGCATAGTTAAGTACAGAGGATCTGAGGCCGACGTTCTGTACTTCGCAGAGAGCATTTTGTTTACTGCAGGGTTAAACTCGGGTATTTCCCAATTTGCAGTTATCTTTCTCTGTAATGCTACATGAAAAGGAACTATAGGGTCTTCTTGAGGTCCCTTATCTAAGATGTCTGTTAAGTCATCTTGAAGAAAAAAAGGGTGCACCCCCCATAAACTCCATAATTCTCGCCATGAGAGATCTATAAGACATCTCTGCATGCTCCCCAGGTTCTGGTCTGCCGTAGTCTGCCTCTGGGGAGGCATCTATGCCACTGGCATGCTGTAAAGACTCCTGAAGATCTTTCAATCTGACTTCCTCTGATATTAGCTCCTCTGGAATAGGAATTCTTGTAGATTGTAAACCAAAAGGCCTTTCATTATCAGAGTCTTCCCCTTCCTCATAAATAGAGGACAAAGCTCTGAAGTAGTCAGAGCGCGGGTAAGGAGTAAAACCACTATCAAGAGATGAGGGAGCCAAATTGGTCGACACTGCTTGAGATAGGGTTGTAGTCGATGTAGACGTCAGAGGTCTCGACAAACTCACAAACTGCGTCGATATACCTGAGTATGGCCTCAATGTCGTCGAGAGAATCAGAATTCTACTCAAAGTCCTGGATGGGGCTGAATCCCCTTTCGACGCCTTCGAAGGATCTTTCGACGCCCCGAGTGCCGATGGTGTGGTCGGGGCATGAGGTTTTCAATGGCTTCTCCTTCATCGGGGTCAACAACGGCGTCAATGACGCAGTCTTGTGCGAAGGGCCCTTGTCTCTACTCGAGGGATTTTATTTGCTGAGGTCAACGACTCACAGCATTTCTCTTTTTCGGGTCTTTCACCTGGAGTAACACCTCCAGGCATCTCCGTGGGGGACAAGGCTGCGTTCTCGAAGACCCTTAGCATTTTTTTGAGAAATTCCTCCCACTTAGCTGGAGAGCTGTGTTTTGTGGGGCAGGTGAACCTTTCTGGTGAATTGGAGGATGAAGAGGAAGGTGATCTGTAGCGCCTCTACTTGGTATGTCTCAATCTGGATGAGTAGTGAGAACCACTACGAGATCTCGAGCAGGAATGTTTTCTCCGATGACGAGGAGACCAATGTCTCGACTCGGCCGATGACAATTTTAAAGGGGTAACGGTCTTACCTTTTTCCAGCTTCCCCCTACGCTCCCTCAAGGCTTTCGTCGTCATGGACATACATTCCTCACACTCCGAACACGGGTGCTCTTGGCCCAGGCACCACAGGCAGATCCTGTGAGGATCGGTTATCAAAATCTTTCTTCCACAATCCCAGCATCTCTTTAAACCGGACCGTGGCGCCGAAGCGGACGAAGTTGCCATTGTAGATTCGAAGATTTCTTCAAGAAAATCGAAGTTTAGGAAAGATTCACTGAGGAACCAAGCGTTGCGTCTCCAAGGCTTAAGAAGCACGGAAAAACGGAACTGAGCAACGGACACTGCGCAAGACTATTTATACCTATGGTGACATCAGCGCCCATACAGAGGCCTTCGAGGGACACCGACTTGTGGGATGTCTATGCGCAGCACCCTCTACTGGAAAAATAAGATCTATGTGATCACTGAGACCACACATAATTGCAACGGCCGAAAATGCTGACTTTTTTAAAATGAAACCCTCTTTGCACCCCATAGATATGCAGGGGGAGACCCCCCCGGAACCCCTATATTGCTATAATATCCCATACCCCCCCACATATATATGTGGTGCAAGGGGGGTATTAAAAAAAAAAAAAGTCGGCATTTTCGGCCTTCGCAATTTTCAGGTCGACATTTTTGTACGATTCCGAAAAATAAATTCCAAGGCCAGCAAGCTGGAAGTGGATTGAGCAAAGATAAGGAATACATGGGAGGACACAATCCATTTGAAATATATTATATATATTTATATATACACATACACACACACACACACACACACACGTACAGAAAAACATTAGTTAGGGTGCAGTTAAAGGGTGCAGATTTAACGCAACAAACCCCTTGAAATTCGGAGGATGTGGGAAGTCATGACTAGCTTAACTCGGCACGTTTCGGTTGATGTCCCCCATAATGCGATTTTGTATGTCAATGTGAATCCCTTTTCTCATAATATGCATGTGCTTATTGGCTGTGGAATAGGAAAGCAGAGAGTTCAGCTGGTTAGGACTTCCCACATCCCAAAGAATTTCAGGGGTTTTGTTACGTTAAATTTGCACAACTTCACTGCATGTTAACTAAGGTTTTTCCAGTGAATTCCAAGGGTTTTGTTATACCATTGTTTTTTTTACAGGGCACTAGCCAAGGCCTTTGGCCGCGTCCACTGTACATATTCCCCCCCAATTTGTTTCTTTTGGATCCTCTCAGTGGCTTTGGCCGTGATCACTGTAGCTTTTAAAACACTACCTTTCTTTCCCACTCAAAAGACGTCGCCACACCACTAGGTTTCTTTTTGGCACAGGGACATGGCCGTCTTTCGCCGTGGTCCTTTGACATGTTGCTCCAATAGGTTTTGTTGGGGCCCACTAGCCATGTCCTTCAGCTGTGTCCTCTTTCCATATTGCACCATTCGGTTCCTTAAAGTAACCCAGTAGCCATAGTATTTGGCCACACTAATTACCCACCACCTCACTGTAGCTGTAACATTCCACTTTTTTTTGTATTAATCACATTTTTCTAACTTTAAAATAAAACATTTTCCCATAACCGCGGCTAGTATAACCCTGGTAATAGTAATATACTACAAATAACCCTGGTTATTCGTAAAATAACCTTGGTTATGAGAAAACGTTTGATCTCTGAACTTGGTCCCCAACTTCCCAATTCTGCATGGTGTCCTCTTTACCCTCCCCACCTCTTGCCCGATGCCATTTCATCCCTTTTCCTCCTCCAAATGTCATTTTTTCCACTTTTAGTTTTCGGCTAACCTTGGTTATCTCTAGCATCGAACAAAAGAAATGGCGGCTTTTTTATTTCTGGAAAAATCTCACTGCTGCAAAGCACCTTGGGAGATATAGCTGTAATTTTGGGAGAAGGGGCGCCCCCTTCTCTGTCAAATATTTTAACTACTGGACAGAATAACCCCAGATCCCTACCAGAAATCGAGCCAACCCTTCATGGCCAAGTTGTTTCGTACCTGGTCCAATTCTGTCCAGTGGTTTTTGCTATGCGCTGCACAGAAATGTTAACTTGTTCTCTATGGGGAAACTTATGGCAGCGGGCTGAAAACAACGGTTTGTTTGCATTATTAATAACCTTTTCATTGGTTTATGAATCTTTCCCCAAATTTCCAGCCTGTGGGGAAAAGGGCCCAGTGATAAACATTTTGTTTGCAAAATATCAGCACAATCCATCATGCAAGTCAAAAGTGATAAGCAACTCAATTTTTGGTTTCCTATGGAACTTGATACTTAAAGGCATGGTCCAGTAAAAAATGTTATTGTTCCTACGAGTCGGCCATGTTTTTTTAAGCCTAAGTGGCTCGATTTTAGAAAACTTTCCTATAGACCTTACCCGAGTTTTCATCCATTAAACGCACGCGAAAACAGGCACCAGGGAGCTGCCATTTTGTGATAATCCTATCACTTGCCGCATCGCCCTGGCTGACCTGCTTCTGCGGCACCAAATCAATTCCCCCGCCCCTGAGCCTGTCATCAGCAGACTCGTACCGCCCATTTCCCAATGCCAAAGCACGTCTTCTGCCAACATTCGCTGCGCTTCAGCTAATTACGTGTCGCCATGGAAATGGCAGGACGCCTCTTTCCTCAATAAGTGTAAACAGACTGTTTCACAACACACAGCAGCAGATTTTCGATTCCATTCCTCTCTCTGTGTTAGAGTATTTTGTGACTCGTTTCTGTGCTCTGGTCAGCTACCTTCGCCGCTTGTAGCCTGTGTGAACACCTGTACCATCTCGGTAAATTATTTTACTTTGTTTCTCACACAATGGCTACAATAATGCCCTACATGTACGAGCCCGAGTATACCAAGGAGGAACTACTGGAAAGGGAAGCACGCGAAAACGATGGGGATTCGGACGCAGTTGGCAGGACGAATCAACAGATGAAGAGCCTGGGCCTAGTCGCATGGACGGCGTCTCCACCTGGTGCACATGCAATCGGTGCAAGCTAATGCCAACCGAGGAGGAGAACTGCTGCTGCCGAGAAAACTCAGGATGCCTGGCCTACATTTCGGAAGGCGAGCCACGACCGCAATGCATCACCGAGCTGCCAGACTTCAGGGCAGCCTGCCTCAGACGGGCTGTGTTGAGAATAATGATGGTGCTTATGCATGAACTTCGCGCAACTGTTCGTCCTCGTAATCCGAGTAACGAGTAAGTATACTCTGCTTGTGAAGCCACTCCTATTTCATGTTCTTCTACTATATCCAAAATGACATCTACATATCATTGTAACGCATGTAAGTCGTTCAATAGTGTGCATTGTCTAGATAGCATTTGTCCGTGCAGAATGCCATTAGTTACAAGAATTGTCATTGACAACAAACGTTTATTAAACTTATCTTGGTCATTTAAAAACAGTTTGTTTCATTCCTTTTCACAGGTGGTACAGGCTGGTGGCCTATCGTTCCTTTACATGGTGGCTCCACGGGAGGGTTGGACACCGCGTTCGAAGAGTGATACCCGCCTGTGCCGTTCATGCCATAAGAGAAACGTTCCCGAGTGACAGCGGTCAGTACAGGGGATTTTCTCTCGCTGTGCTGCAACCTGACCTGTATAATCTTTAAAGTGTTGTATTTTTGTGTCATGAAAATAAGATACAAAATAAAACACCACATATATTTTAACAACGGTTGTTTCCATTTTTTAAATGAATCAAGTGTGTCTCCATTCAAGGATGGACGTCAGACATCTGTGCTCCGAATGGGTGAAGGTCTGGTCGCTGTGAAGCAGGGTGGTCACTATCTATCTAAGCTAACATAACATATTCTCGATAATGTATGCACTAAATAATACTTGTTCAAAGTCTTTCAGTAGGTTATGTCTCTATAAAAGTCACACATATATCTATACTAACAATTACCATTAGATTATACAGGCCTTAGGTTAAGGGTCTTGACCACTATAATACACCGGTTGAAGTGTGGGTCTGTGCTCACAAGAATCTCCGGTATGTGGCATTTGTTATTGATAAGCAACGATATACTATCAAAGGCAGTTCGCACCCGTGAATGAGCGCTGGCATGTGGGGCTGTCTGGGGCGCAAACGGCCAAGGTGCCAAACGGCATGTACACTTCAAAAGGTATCCCACGCCAAGGGGCCATCGGTCACATGTCCTCCTCAGACCCAGTGTCTCCAGCCAGGCCTCCCCTTGAAGCAGGCCGCCCCCCTGCAATCCACATAAGTGTGTCTCCATTCAGCAGTCTTCCTGTGCCTTATCTGCACGCCCCAGGCCCATCCATCCCACCCTTTCTATCAAAGGCGGTTCGCACCCGGGGATGAGCGCTGGCATGGGGGGGCTGTCACGGGCGCAAACGGCTAAGGTGCTACACAGCATGTACACTTCAAAAGGTATCCCACACCAAGGGGCCATCGGTCACATGTCCTCCTCAGACCCCGTGTCTCCAGCCAGGCCTCCCCTTGAAGCAGGCCACCCCCCTAATACCACGACATACATACATCATTCATTCACAAACACACCCCTGTTTCTAATACTTTATATACCACTTGATATGTCTCCTAAGAACATCTTTGTGCTTTGCAAGTCAACTCCTGAACGTGCTACCTTGCAACCACTGAGATCTACCCTAATCTGCTAGTCGTCGTGCTATCTGTGAACTTCTGTGACCGCTTAGAGCAAACCCATCAGTGTGCTACCTGTGGCCACCCACCTATTCTCCTGCAACATACTGCTCTGCTTGCTGAATCCAACTGTTTGTTGGTCAAGGTAAGGCCATGTATCCTATTCATATTTCGCAGATTTTAAAATTTCTATCTATTTGCGAGTAGAGTACACAATAGTGCTATGTTCATTGGTCTCATTGCTATTGACTTGAGTTTCCATTGCTATGCTATCAATAGATCTATTTATTTTCATCTGTGTCTATTGTCATCGAATTGCATCCTTCGGGGGTCCAGTCTATAATGTAAGCATGTTTCCTTCTCGTGCAAGACAGAACATCCAAGGGACGAGTCACATGTTCAGATTTTAGTCACATCATTTAAACATTTCTGCAATTTATGCAAATACTAAGCCGCACATAATGAACTGGTATAGTTCCTGCGACCAAAACAAACCTTGCATTGATCATTGTATCATTCATTTCTTTTGTATCAAATCTTTATTCTTGAAGATTGTATAATAATGTCGATATTTACTTTTCAGATTTATCAACAATGCCTGCCTGTTTGATTAGCGGTTGCCCTTCGAAGATCCATGCGAAATCTGAAGGCACTACAATGCATGTATTCCCGAAAACTGTTGATCGAATAAGAGAATGGGTCAGACATTGCGGATATCCACTGGATGAGCTGGAAAGTAGAGTCCACCAAGTCTTACAGGACAAGAGGGGTGATCGATACCGCATCTGCAGCCGGCACATTTCCTTGGACATGTAAACAACATCTTGGGTAACAAAGAAGAATAAACGGCGAACGACACAGAAATTGCTTGAAAACGCTATTCCCACTCTATTCGTCCACATTCCGCCACCAGTGAGTCAAGTATCCGGATTTAGCTTTAGGCCTTGCGGTAGTGTGTAGGTAGCCGAATGGATTAATTGATATTGTAGGTGTTCTATCCCTTGTACTAATTTCGATATTGATATGAGTATAGTTTTTTGAATAATGACATTTATCAATATATTCTTTTTCGATTTCATAACCCACAAAAGCAATGTATATATATGAGAACAGGGAACTGTGCTGTATTGAGCATTTTTCAAGTATTCTGTCGCCTTACATGGCTATTTTTAATATTGGCATTTCATTATCAATCATTAATTTACCTTTACAACTTCTTGACTATCCCTTGAATCTGAAGCAAGAACATTCTACATCCTTGACGTGGTCGCAGTTATCAACCACTTCTAGCGCGTATCAGGTAATCTTACTAGGCTAATCCGCTACAGACTCGTTTTATGCATGTCAAGTAATAATTTTATTCTATCGTGTAATTATTTTACCGAATGTTTGGTTAGTGCTTTCCAATTGATATACACCTTAGTTATTGTCCACTGGTGTTTGTTTTCAGTTATAATTAGTGTTATCCATACTAATGCAAGTACTGTCTTTCAGAGAGATGCTGAAGCGTCCGCCACATCTACAACATTTCTAGATGTTCTTCACCAGCAGGAGGTATGGATACTGACCGCTCCATCGAGCGTCATCAGAGCTGGAATTCTTGTCGTTTGATTGTTCTACACAATGTTTAATTCGTGGTTAGCCGTTGATATGTACCTGTGCTGTCGACCCCAGGTGTGTGTTGTTTTCACTATTGTAATCCTCACTAATGCAAGTACTATGTTTCAGGCAGTTGATCGAGCGTCAACCCCTGCACTTGATGCAGAGCCTGACATTCAAGTAATAACAGGGGAAGTGGAAGCGGGACCATGCGTATACGAATCTGCGCACTATATTTGCAACATCCATAGATATTCTTCAGCAGCACGAAGCGGGACCATGCGTATACGAATCTGCGCAACAGCTTTCGGAAGTGCGCACTACATTTGCAACATCCATAGATATTCTTCAGCAGCACGAGGTATGGATACTGACAGCTCCATCATGTGTGATCATATAATATGATTCCATTTGCTATACTTTCTTCCCTATTAACGCAAGTACTGTGTTTCAGGGAGACGACGGAGCTTCCACTACAATCACAACATCCCATTTTGATGATGCAGATGTAAAGGAATTGGAACAATAAGTCGATGAAATCTGCATACTTATATTTTCCTTGATTGTTTTAGACAATGCATTATTTGCGGTTATCTCTTTATATGTACCTGTGCCGTCGACCCAAAGTGTGTGTTATGTTTCCAATATTGAAAACCATACTAATGCAAGTACTGTGTTTCAGGGAGATGCTGATGCCTCCTCTCCAATACAACCATTCATGGCAGTCCATGCAGAGCCAGAGGTATGGATACTGACAGCTCCATCGAAATAGATCATCACTGGTCGAATACTTGTCGTTTGATTGTTGCACACAATGTTTAAATCGTGTTTGGCTATTGAGATGTACCTGTGTGTTCGTCCTCGCGTGTGTTTTATGCTAACAATATTTTGATACATAGCAATGAAAGTACTATGTTTCAGGGAGACGATGGAGCCTCATTCCGTGCTGTCTATGCGGATACAGAAAATATAGTCGTTGCAGCGCAAGAGGAAGGGAGGACATGCGGAAACGAATCGGAGCTACAGCGTGTAGATGTTGAAGGTCGAGTCAAAAAAGTTGCAAAGAAAAAAAACCAAAAAAGGTTAGTTACAAACAGTTCATAACTTAAAATAGTCCCCAGCACAAACATTTTTTTAAAGTTTTTTTCCAGTCAATTGGACTACACTTTATCTTGTGTTTAAACTGAACATCCCTTTTCCAATCTCTCCTCCAGTTACCCGTGGGTGTCAGAACTATACATACACAGACAGTGAAGCGAATGATAGATGTTGCTTGCCAGACCATGTACACTATGGAGGAACTATTAATTGAGGCGAGGCGTGTTCAGGCTTGAGATGCTCATGTCCAATGGCCAGAACATGAATTAACTCTGTTTGGAGAATAGAGCAAAGTTGCATTGGACCATTGCTACAGTGCGACCGCACCACCACAAGAAGATATTGAATGTATTGAAGATAGCTCTGAAGTAGTTGCAGATCAATTCACACAATCTACACCCGCCCAAAAATTGCCACCCAAAAACCTGTCGACATTGTTGTGTTCTCCAATCAATGTTGAAGTAATAGATGTCGAAATGACAGAGAATGAACCAGCCGCAGCATCCATAGACGCATCAGAACTTGATATCAGCGATATTACTTTCCAATGTGTTGAAATCTCCGCAACGTCACAAGCCGAAACAACGTTGACGCAGGATGACAGTCTAATGAAAGAGAGCAAATACATTGTATTCGACAGTTGTTTGATGGAAATTATAAGTATGCTGAAATGTGTGCATTCCGTTAGAGGGAAAGTATGTGGGAAGCCATTGATTAATGTGACTTGTCAAATAAAAGGCAGTAACGTCAAAATAAATGCCGCCTGTAGATTAAATCATAGGTTCTCATGGTCTGCACAAACGATGCTGGGGAAAATGCCAGCAGGCAATCTACTGTGTGCAGCTGCATCACTTTTTAGTGGCTCCAGTTTTCGAAAGTTAAAGGCTTTCTTTCAGTTTGTGGGACTCCATTTCATTTCTAAATCGCTGTACTACATATACCAACGTGATTATCTGTTTCCGGCCATTAGTGATGCTTGGAAAATTGAACAATTGTCGCTAGTAAGTACATTCGAAGGGAAACGTTTCAGGCTAGCCGGCGATGGACAGTGCGACAGCCCTGGATTTTCTGCCAAGTACTGCACCTACCACTTTCAGGACATGGATAATAAGAAAATTGTGAGTTCGGTGGTCGTACAGGTAACACAATGTACATCCTCAGTGGCCATGGAGAAACTAGGATTTATAAAATCAGTGGAATATTTACAATCAAGGGGAATGCACACCGACCTCATAGCCACAGACAGATATGTTTAAATTGCCAAGACAATGAGAGAGCCGTTCCAACATATTAATCATCAATTTGACGTATGGCATCTTGCTAAATCAATCAGTAAGAAAATCTCAGCTGCAGGAAAAAAAAAAAGGTTTTGAAAGTATTTTACAGTGGTCCTAGTCTATCACCAACCATCTTTGGTGGAGCCCAAAAACTTGTGAAGGGTCAGTGGAAATGCTACTTGAAAAATGGCGGTCACTGATGCACCACTGTACCAACGTTCACAGCTGGACAGAAAACCAACATTTCCACCAATGTGAACATGGCCCTTTGTCCCCAGAGGAGGCACGGAAGAATAAGTGGTTGATTCCATCTTCACCGACACACAAAGCCATTGAGAAGATTGTTTGACAAACCTCTATCAAGAGATTTGAGAGGACTGACAGAATTCTGTCGCACAGGAGATTTGGAAGTGTTCCACAATATGTGCCTAAAGTACAGGCCAAAGCGCTTGCATTTTAGCTTTCGGGGCATGAAACATCGCATGCTATTAGCGGTCTTGGCCCATAACAGCAATGTCGGACGTGAACAATCTAGGACTAGGGGTAAAGTAAGGATGCCTCGCTACACTAAGGTGTTTTCAAAACGAAGTAAGCAATGGGTGATCAAACCAGTCTATGATGAAATGCAGTTCGACTGTGTGAAAGGCCTTATTGTTGCTGTGTTAGAGAAGCACAGAATTGGAATTTTGGACGTTTCTGTGTAGAGCAGTGATCCATTGCCACAGAACATTGCAACTGTGCCATGTCCACCCGAAGCACAGCTGGTTGTGAAGTACAAATCCCGGTTTAAATAATTGCAATACAATTGTATTTTTGTAAATAAATGTTATTGTACAGTGTACCAGTAACCCTAACCCCCTATCTTCACCATCATGGATGGCGAACAAGCTGGGTGTCATCTTTGAATTCTCTCCATTCACCTCATATATGTGTATGTATATATTTTTCTCATGTCTCATCTCATGTAAATGTAAATGCTGCGCCCTGTTAACGGAGGGGAGGCTTGCGTACTGCTAATAATAAAAGAAACAAACAATAAATCTCACTTTTAACTCAACTCCTGTGTTACTTTATACTTTCCTTGACCTTCCGCCAAAAATTAAATGTCTCCATAGTTATGATTTTTTGGGGCTGCAAAGCTTGCAGACAACGGGGACAAAATTGGGGGCCTTAGAACGCGCCAAGCGGGCCGTGGCATATGGGAGAGAAGCCAGTTCCCATTTGCACATTGAGGCGCACTACATAGAGGGATTCTAAACTTCAAGTTCTCACAGATGCCTTTACTACGTGATGTTGCAAATAAAGAATGCAAAGGACAGCAGCTTTGATTTTCAGCTCGCGCCCAGAAGAGGCCCACAAGTCGCACTGGAAGTATAAGGGTCTATTGTTTTTGACCTTGAGACAGGGACCATGCCGAAAGAACTACATTTGAAGGGGGTGTGCAATAACGTAAGAGACGATAAGGCAGAAAATTCAGAAACTAGACAGTTTCATTTTAGTTCAGTATACGAAAGATCGTTGTCAAGAGCACGGTCCGTTTTACAGACTGCATTACGAAGAGACACAATGGAAATTTCAAATATAATGTGAGTAAATCTTTAGACGCCTTTATACCGGAATGAAGAATTAATGAATGGATGCATGAATAAATGAATGAAGAGCTAGGAAAAGCAAGGAAAACGTGTTCATAGTGGGCACATGGGCATGCAGGTCCACGGGACTCACAGATCTCGGTCCTTGGCCCAGCCACTTTTCCCTGCCCTGCCTACCTGCACTACGGGACTGTCTCTGTATCCTTCAGCCCCTTCTCCCGGCATTTACCTTGCACTTGCCACCAGCTGGCCCTATTTATCTTGTATTCGACTAACCATGTACAGCACTTTTACCCCCCTCACCCCTTCCCCATGCGCGATCTGAAAGACACCTGGCCTAGTAGGATCGTTGTCGGTCTGCCCTTGTTCCCCCCCCTGCCTCATCACGCCTTGAAACACTTGTGTATAGGCGTGTTACAAATGCCATATCATATATCATATCATTCCACATGCATGTAGACTAACTGTCGTTTATCATTGTGTGTTGGCCTCGATTTATTTTGTTACTTTTCGCATTGATTTTAGAGCTGAACATACTCCATTGAACTATCCTTGCAAGCAAATAGTTTCTGATCGGCCGTAATAAATAAAATTAGTAATATTAATGAAGATCGGCTGGCGAGACTAATTATAATTTTTTTGTTTTCATAACGGGTATTTGCTCCCCTTCTGCTACTGTCATCGGTTTGAGACACCGGCAGACGTTTTTTTTCGTGAGACACCTGCAGCTTCGTGTGAACAACTGGAGCACACTGACAATTTTATGGGACGATCGCCAAGGGCCCACATGCCCTTACGCTGTACTAGTGGCTAGAAGCAACATATCAACCTTTATGATGGACTAGTGCCTAGTTGATGGAACAGCCTTGCGGTTCACCGAAGTGCTTCTTTTAACGAAAAGCAACACCCTGTGTACCATTGCGGATACAGATAAAAGAAAATAAATGGCTTTCGGAGTTCATATGGCAATTGCTGAATATTCTCTAAACATTTAATGTCAAATAAATGTACTTTACCAAATGTACCGTATTGCTGTTTGATTTTAAAGTACAGTTTCATATTCCGAATTGTGGCATGCTGTGTTGTGAGATGGTCTGTGTTGGTTTCCGGGTTCTGTGTGGAGTCGCGTAGAAGACGACTGGGCGCGTTTGCCTACGCAACACAGTAACGTCACGGAGAGAGGCGGGGAATATGAATGTTTTGATAATGTCAGGCTCAGGGGCGGGGGAATTGATTTAGTGCCGCAGAAGCAGGTCAGCGAGGGCGATGCGGCAAGTCATAGGATTATCACAAAATGGCGGCTCCCTGGTGCCTGTTTTCGCGTGCGTTTAATGGACGAAAACTCGGGTAAGATCCATAGGAAAGTTTTCTAAAATCGAGCCACTTAGGCTTAAAAAACATGGCCGACCCGTAGGGACAATACATTTTTTTACTGGACTATGCCTTTAACTATAGTGTGGCAACTGCTGCACTATAATATACATATTATAACGGTTATACAATCATTTGACTCGCAGATGCTGAAGTATGTAAATTATGCATAACAGTATGGGGAGGTAGCTTATTTCGGTAGGTATACGTCTTCCTTATGTTATAGGGCCTTGTCGAGCACACCAATAGTTTGTAATAATTGTCTCCTGTTGTGTTGCAGCATGCCTGATCAGATAGCCTCTGCAGACATGTTGGGGACTTGGGAAGGGATCACAGGCCACAGTCTGAGCTATTCTCTGTTTTGCACATACTGCCATATGAACAAATTACTTACCCCTGGTAATGTTCTTTCGACTGGATGTTCCTCCCACGTATTCCTCATCTTTAATCTTAGATATACTCCTATATGCGGCTTGTAGCTCGGAAGCTTTTCTCAGCAGAGGAGGCTGTGTGTCGTCGTCAGCCTCGTGTTCTTCCGAGAGCCTCTGTCCTCCTAGAGTATGAGCTTGACGCTGGTATATATGGCACGCACTGCGCCTGTTGCCTAAGTTAGTGTTCTTCATGACAGAGGGGAAGCGGAATACGGAGGAACATCCAGTCCAAAGAACATTACCAGGGGTAAGCAATTTGTTGCTCGAATGGATTGTGTCCTCCCACGTATTCCTCACCTTTTATATTCTCCAAAAGCAGTGTGTTGTAGGAGGTGGAGAGGAAGAGCTTGATTTTTATTTAATTTTGGTTTATGCTGTGTAACACAGACTTTCCAAATCTGGATTCCCCTCCCGAAAGGTAATTTAAATAGTAATATTTTGCAAATGTATCCACAGTAGACCAGGTGGCAGCACTGCAGATGTCTTGTAGCGGCACCCATCTCTGGAGAGTTGAGGAAGTGGTTAGACCTTTGGTCGAGTGGGCCCTTAGTCCTCCGGGAACCGCTTTCCTGGCCAGGTTGTAACATTAGGATATACATAGTATGATCCACCGAGACAGTTTGTTTAGTATCCGTTTGTCCCATTCTGTGGCCCGCATAGCCGACAAATATTTGGTTGTCCACTCATCTTAGAAAAACTGTTGATATAAAAGCTCAAGGCTCTTGCATGGTCAAGTCTGTAATTGCTCCTCCTCTTTAGATGGATGAGCCAGTAAGAATCTTTTGTGTCAAATGAAATTCTGACACTATTTTTGGCAGAAAAGAGGGACAAACCCTCAAAACTACCTTGTCCTTATGAAAGATCGTGAATTTTGGTTTAGAAGACGAGGCATGAAGCTCGCTCACTCTGCGAGCAGAATTAATAGCCGCCAAGAATACAGTTTTCAAAGCTAACATCCTAAGTTGACAAGAATGTAATGGCTCAAATGGAGAACCCGTCAGGAAGCTTAAAACTAGGTTGAGTTTCCAGACCAGAACAATAAAAGGAACCGGTGGGAAGATGTCCGCAGTGCCCAGGTAATCACTATGCACTGAATGACGAATGCACTTTTCTTCTACTTTGTAAACCTAAGGCAATCTGTTTAAAAACATCTTTCAATTACACAGCATATTCACATTTTAGGCCATAACAGTGTACATTTACAAAAATAAACGTAGATCAGCAGCACAGAGGTTCAACCCCATCTCACAATGCTACTCCATTTTTTTCTCTGCCAAAGTCGAGTGTCCGATCCTCTACACTACCAATGCTCGGTAATTAGGCATGTCCAAGCATATACAAGCTGAAACACAGCATGTCATGCCATCATGCTCCAAATGACATCTTGGAGATGGCATTCGTTGCCTACACTGCAGGGTAATGCAACATGCTGGTTATGGCTAAACCTAGGCATAGCAGTTTGCATCTAGTGCCACACTGTGGAGTGAGTAGGAGGTGCAGTTAATTTCTATTAGGTATAGCGATGGTGGAACGTGGCATCCTACTGCTGTAGGGACATATTGCATGTCCACTGACATTAAAAAAGTCAAAACGTATTGCATGTGATGAAAAAACGGTTAAGCAACTCATGGGTTTGAGAAAGAAGTCAGCTTAATGAATGAGGCAGAGGGTCTTTGCTTTTTGGGTTAATTCAGGAGTGCTCAATAACCTAACTCCTATTCACAACGTAGTACAAGCTCTTCACCCAGATTTTGCAAGTGCACCATAAGTATGACCACAGAGGTTTCATTATCCCATGTATTAATGTTAAGGTGCAAGCAATAGTTTCATAACAGATTAAAGGAAAACGAAGAAATGTATGCATTACAGGGCTGGAATTGATCAGACCGTAAACTAGAATTTAAATGGCTATTAACCGAATGCAAGAATCATAAGAAAAGCGGATTAAAGCATGTAAATCCAATGGACATTGTTGTGTTTATGCCCAGTTATAGAAGATCACAGTTTCAAAAGGGGACTTCAGGTGCACAGAAAGTAAAACTGCCCTAGGAGGGGAAGAATGGAACAATAACAGAAAAGCTGATTGCAACAAGCTGGAAAACTCCTGCATTACATTATTCCTAAACTTTTGGCCTTTGAAAGATTGGTACCATGTACAAGGCATTCATTCTTTTCTTCTGTGATTCAGTTCTTTTGTTGGCAGATTGCGCTCCTCCGTGCATAAGACACTCGCCTTTAGATAAACTAGGTTACATCTTGTTCGAATAAACACCATTTGGCTGCAATTATAGATTTCCTCTTGCTCATGTAGTGCCAACGCCATATGGTTTAGTGAAAAATAAGAAAAGGGTATCTATGGTGTTCAGTCTGGAGAAAGACTGCAAAATAGTATCTGCTGCATGATTGTGTAATCCATGTCTTGCTTCTGCAGACGTTGAACCGTTCACAAAAATGAACTCCTCGACGACTCTTGTAGCTCCTGCGAGTGGCTGTGCAGCACCAAGGCCATATTACAGACACACTGCACCAGTGCAAATGCTAAAGTTGTCCTCAAGCATTTTCCCACCAGGACAATGTCTGCCCTAGTCCTAGCACGAGCAGGACATGCGAACTTGTGCAAAAACACATTCTTTAATTACACTGATTCAATCAATGCATGTTTGCACTTAGGCAGATTTCACACAAGTGCTAGGACTAGGCCAAACATAACCCTGCTGGAAAAATGCAATCAAATAATGTTTTTTTACTAGGGCAAATTTTGGGCTAGTGCCATTTAGATTGTGACTTCTAAAAATATGAGTTATAAAAAAACAAAGATCAAAGAAGTCTAACATATTAGCATCTAGGATGAGAGCACAGTGCGATTTGGTTACATTCAGCTATTTTACCTTTTGAAATGAGAGTTAAAAGGCCACTACCCACAATAAATTAGGCATGGGGTTTGTGTCCTCCCCAGAAGTAAAGTTGTACAATCTTGCAGTCTCTAATGTGTGTTAGACAATTTATAAGGTCTCCTATGCCAGGTGCTCCACAATTGTGTATTTGAGAACAGGATGTCATTTTCGATCAGAAAAAGCTTATAACACCACATTTAAAGATGGCAAAGGCATTTCCCCAAAGGGTACCTGTACATCAGGACAAAGACGAGAACAAATGGTAAGCCATTTTATGAGGGTGTGGGCAAAGCGGGTCACAGACGAGGGACAAAACAATCAGAAAATATATAAAGAAACCCGAGTGTGGTGCAAGTGTTCCCGGTTTCAGAAGTCCCAGGAGAGCCAGTCTGTCTCCAGTGACTATTGTAAAGGAGGAGCTTAACACTCAAGCACCCATCGCTGGAGCGGAGAATTGTGCAAGTGTTGTGCGATCGTTTCCCGGTGTTCCCCAGTGGCTCTGTGTCATGGTTGAACAGAATTCCGGGCCTCGGTTACTACGGAAGCCAACGGTTGAATAACTTCCTACAATACAATCACTGGTGTGAAACACAGTCTACGCACAAGGCAATTGCTGATTGCGGCGGGAAAAGCAACCTGTGCTTGTGCTTGGAACTGAAGTCGAATTTAACAGACAGTAAAATATTACTACTGTGTCAGAATAACATAACATATGACTGTTTAAAAAAACAGCAGATTTCAGTAAAAATGTGTTGACTTGAGCACGTTGGATTGTGCAGTGAATTTGGATAGATGTTTAACTATACTTGCCTGGTGGAGGTACTCAAAAGACAGTGTGTGCTGACTTTTTCATTAAACCGAATTGGATAAGTGTGTGGGCTTGTACGATCTAATTTAATTGCTGCTACAGTGTTATTGGCCGCTCTCACAGTCTCCAACTGGGCTGAGGTCCTGCAATAATCATATAGCTGCACATAGCGCAAGCTGCTGTGGGTGTGACCTGCAAACATGCCTGGCAAGCTAAGAACAAGGGCAAACAACTATAATCTGCTAATCAGGTAAAAACGGCTACTCACTTGTTCTAAGAGCCATAAATCAAACGCATTGGTGATTAGCCCCCTACCCGCCGCAGTACCACTGTAAAAAGCAAGAACATTTGAAAAATCACATCTTTTTTCCCTATTGAATCTCTAATAGAATCTACTGCTGACTGATAATCCATTCAAGGAAAAATAAAGAATGCAAGATAGAGATTGGGGGGGGAGTGGGTGAAGTAAAAAATATCCAAGCTGGAATTATTGCCCGATAGAGGGAATAGATGGCTTAACCAAATAACTTTGTACCTATAAAAATTCCCCTCCGCTCACTATCATGACCTACTTGTGCGATATCGCCTGAATATTCTCCCAACAAGAGAGGTCCAACTGGCTAGGAGGCAAATAGTTAAGGAAGACTGGCTGCAGGTATTGTGAAGTTAGAGGGAGCAAAGAATCATTATTCCACTTGATGGTGGTCTGTAGAGTCTTGGTGGAAATAAGGACTCAATATTTGGAAGTGTATATAAAGGAGACCAGCTCCCTAAAGACCACAGAATGGTGGGATATGTTTTTAATTGGGGAAAATTAAGGCTCGTTTTAGCAGGAATTACATTTATTGAATGCATTCTTAAAGATTCTATGGGGTAATGAAGTGCAACTTTTTAATGCTGATAATTTGGGATGAATGATGTGTATTGGATTATGTGGATTTATCGCTTTTTTCTTTGGTTTTTAAAGGATTGCTATGCTAAATTGACTGGGAATGCATATCATTTGTTTGTAAAAGGTTTATTTATTAATAAAAAAAAACATGTAAAAAAACCCAATACAATCCAAGTAATCCCCGCAGGTGGAACACAGATCATCATGGACCGCTCTCTAGCAACGATTGCCAATAACAACTTGCTGCTTTGCTACACGTTGCGGGATACCATCGGAAATGACAAATGGGCAGGAGGGGATATGGCAAGTGCCGCAAAACGCCGACAGCACTCTCTTGCTGTTTCGGAAATTCCACAAGCTGCACCTGTGCTGATCCCAAACACAAGCAGTACACAAAGATTGTCTGCATCGTCAAATATGTGCATTGTTGAAGAGGTTTCATGTGCTACAAAATCAGTGTCTGACATGACTATCACACAATCCGGTGCAGGCTCAGCTTGCAGCATTGCAATTCGTAAATCGAAGTTCTGCTAATAATCAGCGGAAAAATAGTTGAAAGTAGTCACCCAAACGCCGATTTTCAAAACATCACAGGAAGATGACCGAGAGCCGGATGCTCCGATTGCCGAAGCTGAACTACAGGCACAATGCCCTGAGCCCCCAGTGGAAATTGATAATACTCAGGACCCAAGCCCTGAAGAACTCTAGCACATGATGAACATAGCAAGGACATCGATGATGCATCAACAATGTACCTCACTAGAAAACAACAGGGGCTTAAGAAACGTCAAAATAGACAAAAGCTTAACCCGCCAAAAACAAAAAGGTGAAGAAATCCAGGATGTGACAAGTACCACTTCAGAGATTGTATTTATTAATAAGAATTAAAAAAAAGCTGAAGAAGAAGGGTAGGCACCATGTATTTGCCCACTGCTGCACTCCTGCATCCGTGTGCTGCTGCCGCCCTGCACCATGGGGTAGGCACCATGTATTTGCCCTTTGTTTGACTCTCGCATCCGTGTGCTGCTGCCGCCCTGCTGTAGGGAGTAGGCACCATGGTTTTGTGCTTTATTTGACTTTCACATCTGTGCGCTGCTGCCGCCCTGCTATAGGGGGTAGGCACCATGGTTTTGTGCTTTATGTGACTCTCGCATCTGTGTGCTGCTGCCACCCTGTAACATGGGTAGGCACCATGTATTTGCCCTTTGTTTGACTCTCGCATCCGTGTGCTGCTGCCGCCCTGCTGTAGGGAGTAGGCACCATGGTTTTGTGCTTTATTTGACTTTCACATCTGTGTGCTGCTGCCGCCCTGCTATAGGGGGTAGGCACCATGGTTTTGTGCTTTATGTGACTCTCGCATCTGTGTGCTGCTGCCACCCTGTAACATGGGTAGGCACCATGTATTTGCCCTTTGTTTGACTCTCGCATCCGTGTGCTGCTGCCGCCCTGCTGTAGGGGGTAGGCAACATGGTTTTGTGCTTTATTTGACTTTCACATCTGTGTGCTGCTGCCGCCCTGCTATAGGGGGTAGGCACCATGGTTTTGTGCTTTATGTGACTCTCGCATCTGTGTGCTGCTGCCACCCTGTAACATGGGTAGGCACCATGTATTTGCCCTTTGTTTGACTCTCGCATCCGTGTGCTGCTGCCGCCCTGCTGTAGGGAGTAGGCACCATGGTTTTGTGCTTTATTTGACTTTCACATCTGTGCGCTGCTGCCGCCCTGCTATAGGGGGTAGGCACCATGGTTTTGTGCTTTATGTGACTCTCGCATCTGTGTGCTGCTGCCACCCTGTAACATGGGTAGGCACCATGTATTTGCCCTTTGTTTGACTCTCGCATCCGTGTGCTGCTGCCGCCCTGCTGTAGGGGGTAGGCAACATGGTTTTGTGCTTTATTTGACTTTCACATCTGTGTGCTGCTGCCGCCCTGCTATAGGGGGTAGGCACCATGGTTTGCGCATTATTTGACTCTCGCATCTGTGTGCTGCTGCCGCCCTGAAACATGGGGTCAGGATCAACGAATGATCACCATGTATCTCACTTTTGCACTTTGCATATGATTTATTACCTTGCACGTCCAACGATGTTGTAATTCACCACTTACGCTTGCTTTTCCTGTAACCTGAAGTACTGAAACTAATCTCTTAAATGTAAGCGGCTAGATACCTCAGGGTTTTGTGCGCTATATAAGTAAACAAACAAGGGCCCCAAAACTCAAAGGTGTATTGACAAGCTGGCTGATCAATGACAAAAACACAAATGAATCTGCCGAGGGCTTGCTTTTTATTATTAGTAAACCTAACATGTACAGCGCAATTCAGGGTATGCCCACGGTAGTAATGACACAAAAGTCAACCAGAGCCTTCGTTATATAAAAACAGAAAAATGGAAAGGGATGATCCCACCGGGGTGGAGTCAAGTAAAGGCCAGCCTGTATTCACGATAGAACGGATGGCACAAGGAGCTACAAAATTGAAGTCACGCATAAATAGATCTGACTATAAGTATAATGAACCTATTATTACCGCTTCGTATTTTGGACACAAAGGACTGAGTATTTTGAGCCAATCAAAAACAGAAAGCATTAGTTTAGTAGAGTGCATGTTATTACGGCCGAAACAGCAGACATGCTGACATAGTACAAAAGCAGATTTTCAGAATTAGGGTACGAGTTGGCCGCTTCAGTAGATTTTGCCCCCCCCCCCCACCCTCCCCCCGTTCCCTTGACAGGTCACCATTCACAGACGATCGAAAACATATTGGAGTGCGTGAAGACAACTGGTGCCAACGGGGGAAATAAGAGCAACCCTGACACTCTATAGAGGACATTATATTAGGTTTTCTGAAATGGCTAATCAAAACCAATCCACAGAAGTGTCCACTAAAAAACTTAAATTGAACTCTTTGTACCTTGAAGATTTTTCCCATCTTTTGAATGGAGAGGGCTCACTAAAAGGGCTATTACAAAACTATTTATTTCTCCTACAGGAGAGCGGTCCGACTATTGAACTCCACATAGATGGATTTAAAACTTTTCAAGTAATGGCAAAAAAGGGATCAAAGGGGCACCTCTATGGGGGCCTGGTAATCTGAGCAAAATGTCACGTAAGTGTGACCAGAAAATTATCCAGCAGTGAAAATCTTTCTGTGTTGGCAGTAAGAGCCAGTTTACCAAATAGCGAAACAAGTTTAGTAATAGTTAAATTCTACGACCCTTCGGGAAACCAGCACACGGACATCATCATGGAAACAGTCTCAGAAATAATTAGTGGCATTAATGTATCGCTTATTAATGAATTGCTTATAATAGGAGGTGACCTTAATGCTCATTACTGTTGTAAAAGCGAGATACCCGAAACTGACTTTGTTAACAGTAAATCAAAAATGAAAACTAATATTGTTAATCATAAAAGGAAAAAAGTATGGTGTGACCTTTTGTCAGACTGGGACTGTTGCATGCTGAATGGATGTGCGACTGGTGACCAACCAGGTAAACAAACATGGAAATGTGGCACACAAATCGCTGCTTTGGATGACCTTTTCCGCAATGACCCGGTGGTATCGCGCATCAGGAAGACAAGGGTAAAAGAAAACGAAATTAGTGACCACGCTGTTCTGGCCCTAAGCCTAGAAGGCCGGGAAGCCTGTGATGAACTAACACAATTGGGTGATTTAGAATTTAACTCGAGTGGCAACAGAATAAGCTGGACTGAAGAATATTGAGAACACAAGCAATTTTGTTGCCTTTTGAGTTAGATTACCTTATGGGGCAGTACGCGTACGGGATTGAGACATGGATAAAGGATACTATGTCTGAGCTGTCTATGAAAAAGGGGTTTTACACCTATATGGCTAGTACTAATAAGAGACAATCCTTTGATAAACAATTAGAGATGTAAAAAGAGCCATGAAAGGCGACAACTGGTTTATTAAAAAAAAGGGACTAACTTCAATATATGCACAAAGCAATACGGCTAATTAAAAAGCAGGGTCAAAGTGTGGCAATTTTCTTGCAGAAATACTCAATGGCAGCTCCGATAAAAGTGGCTAAAACTAAAGACTCTAGAAAGATGTGGCAACTGTTAAATCAGTTTAAATTGCCCAAAGTAAAACAAATGACCAATAGTATTGGGGAACGAGAATGGGTCAAACGCATTAGTGACACTTTTGATCAATTTGATGGACCTCAAGATGTGGAAGTTGGCATTACGAAGAGTTATAAAATCTATTTCGACTGTGATGACATTGAGATCAAAATTCGTAAGCTTAAAGAATCTAGAGCACCAGGTCCAAACATTCTTTTACATCTAGTGGGTATCAGGTAATATTATCCCCATATATATGGTCGCCGTAAATAATATTGCCTGGAAAAGGTTGTGGCGATATTATATGGGTGACCATATATATGGGGATAGGGGCAGTTCCATGCAATAATGTCCCCACAAAAAAATGGCAATTTTTCGGCAATATTTTTGCATGCTGATATTTTTGTGGGGACATTATTACATGGAACCATTTAGTGTTGAAGAGGTCCCTGGCATTCTGGGCTAAACTGATCTTCATTCTGTACACCAAGGTTTGTAAAGAGGGCAATACACTAACTTCCTGATGGAGATCATTACTGATCCCCATCTATAAAAAAGGCAAAAACAAATCGGAAACCAGCTAATTTTAGTCTCCTTGTGATGGTCGATGTATCTGGGAAGATTTTAGCTTCTCTAGTGTTAGATGAATTGGTAAAATGGGTCAACTCTATAAACCTCCTGGATACAATCCAAATGGGATTTAGGACAGGCTCAGGTAGCGTACACTGTCTCAGGCACATGGATACTCTTACTAAGCATTCTAGGATTAAAGGAAATTCTTATTTACATGTGGCCATGATTGATTTCCGGGCAGCCTTTGATACAGTAGAAAGCGACAGATTGTGTTCGAAAATGGAGTGATATGGCTGACCGGACGACACTATGTGCCACGCGTGGCTTTTATGAGAATACTTCTGTGCAAGTAAGGCTGGACAGTAGGGGCACCGTCTCCCAGCCAATAACGACTCAGAGGGGCATGAAGCAGGGATGTGTGTTGGCGCCTCTGCTGTTCAATATATATTATATATATAGGAACTCCCAGAGGTATTGGGCTGTGTCAACAACTATCCCTGTATAGCTGTGTGCTTATCATACGCCGATGACCTAGTACTGTGCGATCGCACATTTACAGGCCTTAAAAGATAGTTGACTGAATTGCAAATATACGCATCTATAAATGGGCTTAAGATAAATGATGAAAAAACAAAGGTGATGTATTTTGCACATAAAGACATAACAATCCCTGAGAAGATAATGGTAGGAAGTTGCATTCAGCATGTAAGGAGTTTTAAATGCACTGGCCTACAAGTGACGACTAAATGTGACTACCTCACCATGATCACCGAGAAGAGAAGGAAAGCCACAGCATTGACAGCAATGATCGAGATTTATCAGAGAAGTCTCCGGTTACAGCCTGCACGGCGTACTCATGTTATATGAGCAGTGTACTTCTACACAAATATATTGTATGGACTCGAGGCCTTGTGTATAGATGACTTAATCTGGTTTAAGGCTATAGAAGGCACATTTTGGAGAAAGACCTTGGGGCTGGGCCAGAGTGTATCCATTGAAATAATAAGACTGGAAATAAGATAAATATCTCTAACAGACACCTGAAAAGAAGGTGTTTAAAATCAAGACCAGAACTGAGACTGCTTACCACTTGGTGATGGCACTGTACTCGCAAGTATTTCGCTGCTGCAAAGAGCAAAGAGGTGCCAATAAACTCACATTCGGACAAAGGAAGAGCAAGTAGTGAGAGCATGGTAATGTATGTTTTATGTTGCTTGGTTGATTTTATAGCACTCTAGCCAGTCGAGAGGACAGCACAGAGATGTAATTAGTAGGTTAGGTTGCTTGGATGGTGATGAATTGTGTACTGGTTTCTTACGTTATGGAGATGTCTAAAGCCCATATTTGCTGGAAGATATCTTGCCACAGTGGCATAAACCTAGAACGCAAATGACTGACTCAGCAAAGCAAAGAGTCAGGTGGACTGCATACATAGTGATCCTTTAACGATTGAATCAGAAGTGAGAGAGATCCAGAGAGACGGGACGAAAACAAATATAAGCACCCTTCCATGTAATTACAGTAGTACCTGTCAGCTTGGCAGTGTCAGCACATATAAAATAATGCCAAAACTCCTACTTAACCTAAACACGGATTACAAAGGAGCGAGTATGCACTCAGTCTCTGAGACAGATCTTCCATACTGAATACGACACCAAAGCCTGAGCCAATACTTGTGTTTAACCTGTTGCTCTGGTTACGTTTTCACGCCGGAGGGGTCAAAGTCTGGAAGCTCATAGCAGTCTGCGGTGTTCCTACTTACCATAATGGAATACAAGAGGGGTAAGGAGAATTCTGCTACAATGAGAACGTATGACAAAGTACAGAAGCTTGAGACTGACCAGTGCATGCGTAAGCATTGGAACTCCAGAATGGCCAACCAGAATGTTATCACCTGCCTTTCAATTAGCATGCGACACAGGCCAAAAGAAACAGCAGAATGGGCATGTGGGCCAGACTCAAAGGCCTTAACCAAAAAAAGAATCGGGAGAAAAGGGGAACCTCTAAAACAAGGAGGCACGCACCAAGGACAGTAGTGTAAGAAAAGCATGTTGCTGGGAAGAAGTCAGTCGCGATCCAGTGATGGAGGAAGAAGGACCAATCGACCAGCAGAAGTGGCAGACCAGGCAAGATCGCCCAGAGAAATCTATGCCAACCCCAGAAGACATATGTACATCTCCTGATCCAGAGAACTTGGGAGAATGACCTTAATCTCTCCCACCATTGAACCTTACATGGGAGACTGCACCTTGTCTCAATTGAACCTTGAGCAAGAGGTTCAATCTGTACATAGTTTCCACTGAATCCTGAAAGGGAAACTAAACTTGCATATAGTCTCTGCTATGAAGTTCTATTGATTTGAGGGCTAAGAAAGCCTGTTCAGAAGGATGAGGGGGCTGAAGGCTGAAGGTGTTGCTGAACCCAGACAAAATCAAGCACCTTTTTTTTTCCAGTGAAAGACGTTGAATCCAAACAAGGAGTGCAATGGTGAAGGCGAAGCCTCTGCAAGACAGAATCTGGACAAGGAGTACAGAAGTAGATGCCAGTCCTGTCCAAGACTATGAATAGTAAAAAGGAGTTCCAAATCTCCAAGAGACCGCAAATCCTGCCAAAGCTGTAGAGAAGGTGATCTCGGCAAGACTACGCTTAAAAATGATCTGTGGCCAAGGTTACTCGAACAAATGTGTTACATCATCTTTCTTGAATACACCAAGGGGGGGGGGGGAGTTTAAGCGATCAAAAATAATATTCACCTGTAACTACAGTCCTCAACCATTGGTATCTTCCACAGAGTTACATATTTAATATTTCCAGTAGTCCGTGTTGAATCCTTGATACATTAACAAAACAGTTAATGTGTATATAAAAAAAAAAGTCCATTCACATTAGTAATCTATTAATTTCGTTAGAAGTCATTTGGCCCCTGACCAATGAGGCAGCAACCCCTTGGCTCTGCCCCTATGGGCCGTCTTTAAATTCAGGTAGTGCATGCAAAGTACCCAAGACTGAGCATCATATGGATGTAGGCAGGTGGTTCACATGTGAATCTATGAAAGATGCCAATGCTGCTGAAGTGTATTTAAAGCTACATATTTTCTCGTCTCCAGAATTTGATCTTTCATAGATTCACATGCTATTGAATAGATTACACACACAGTTGAACTATTCTTCAAATGAAGGAAGGAGGAGGAGGAGGAGGAGGAGGAGGAAATGAGGCTCATCTTAACCGTGGAGGATGTGCATGTCTGCCTATGTAACTCGTGTCCACTGCGGTGTCCTTGTCAATGTAGAAGAATTGGGTGAAGGTGTAAGCAACGTTCCAAGCAAATACCCTAAGGTTGTCGGACAAAGGAACTTATGCCAGCTGTGAGGTTGTAACACAAGGAGTCATGAAGGCTAAGCTCTGGGCTTTCCATGGCCAGGTCTGCTAGCTTTGGTCGTCCAATGCAGGCAGACAGCCTTCTAGCAATGCCAGTTTTAGATATTCCTTTTCTGTGCCATTGGGGCTGAAAACTAAGAACAGCTGAGCTCAATTATACATGTTCTTTGTGCAAAAGACATAGTAATACAAGGCTCTTCATGTTCAGGGAGCTGAGAGATCTCACCGCTGGCGTGGATGGGTTGTCAAAAAAAGGTTGGAAGGATTGTTGGCTGATTCACAAGGAATGCACTGAGAACTTTCAGCATAAATGTGTGGTTATTTCAAAGAACAAATCTGTCCTTGTGGAATTTCACATATGGTTCATAGATCGTCAGAGGTTGAATTTCCCTGAATCTTCTGACTGAGGTTACAGACACCAAACATTCAGTCTTCCGGGGTAAGAACTGCACCTTATGTATAGGTTAGAGCGGGTACCCTCCAGGTCTTTATGCATAGGCACAAATGGTTACCAGACATTTGGTCGAAAAAAATTGGTCGACCAGACAAATGGTCGAACCAATTTGGTTGAAAACCAAATGGTCGAATTTTTTTTTTCACCCCTTTTTTTTATTTTGGGGGGGGTCCCCTCCCCACCCCTTTTTTTCTTTAAAAACCCCTTTTTTTAAAAAACGAAAACCCGAAAAATAAATATATAAAAAAAAAAAAAAATTCGACCATTTGGTTTTCGACCAAATTGCGTCGACCAAATGTCATTCGACCAGTTTTCAGTCGACAAAATGACTGGACACCGGCACAAATGGGTGCTTCAGCAATTTAAAACGGCAAATCATCAGGCAAATCATCAGTGTGACTTTCTGGACTTAAGGAAAGTTCTCAAAAGTCCATTCATAAGCTCCTTGACAATCCACTGGGACCAAACTATTTGGGCATCTGTTTGAGCATGTATGCAGATACTGATTTTAAGTGGATTTTAATTGATGAGAAAGCTAGGTCTCCTTTAGCTAAGCTTAACAAACACACAGTTGACAATCATAAGGCAAAATATCCTGCAGCAAATACCTTCTCCAGTTTTGTCAAAGTTTGGTGGAAGGAGCTCTCGCTGGAGCCAGAATGTCACTACATTTTTGGGTCATTGCCACATTTTGGAATTCTAGGAGCCAATCCCGGAGGTTGGGTTATGTGACAAATCTGGAGACTTCGTCCTTTCTTCCCAAGGGGGAGCCACCCACTTGGAGGCTAGGGAGGTGCATCCGTGACACAAAACCCTGTTTGGGCAAGCGACACCCCCTTATGGGACAAGGACTCCCATACCCAGGAGGAACTCACTACATCTAATGTACTTTCTGCATATATGGGAGTTAAACAAGAGGACAATAAAGATATGTCTTTGGCTCAAGGTAATGCTGAATGTTGCAGGCGTTTGACACCTTGAGGTGAACAACATGCTCCCTTCTCTTTCAAAGAACAAGAATAAAGAGCCATCGTCCCTTGAGTCGAGTAGAGTAGAGTCCCAATGCTGCAGAGAGGTTGGGACATGAGAGTCAGTAATGGGAGGAGCTACACATTCCAGCAGAGTGCAGAGAGAAGCAGAAGCAAAACCCAGAAGCAAGACGACAGAAGAACAGTATAAGGTCAGAGAAGCAGAGGCCACGCGTAGCGAAGCAGTCCTGGAGGTGCGACCATGTACAGGATGTGGTGTGCCTTGAGCCCATAAAACACTGAATCTGGGAACAAAAGGAGGCCTGTGTCCTCCCCTCTCCATCCAAGACCCGAAGAGCGAGCATGACCCAAGACGAGCGGGAAGTGAAGACCGCCATTGTCTGTAGGTAAAAAGCGGCAAGCGGCAGAGAAGGCTGCTGCTGCATGCAAGACCAACCCTCCCGGGGTAAGCACTGCAACAAGTCAGGTACACAGGTCAGAGGGAGGAGGAAAGAAGTGAATGCAAGAAAGGGAAAGGTGAGAAATGCCCTAACCCCTTATAAGGGTCACAGGGACCCGAGAAGTCAGAGAGAGATGGACATCTCAAGGGGTTGAGAACCAAATAGATCAATACAGCACAGAAGTACAGAAGGGTTGCAGTGATCCAGGAACAATGCTTTACAGCAACTAAGTTAAAGCTAGTTCATGTAAATATAAAGAGACAAACTAGTGTTTGACAAACATTTTAGGAGAGTAGCAGGAATAACAGAGTTTATAGTAAATGCAGCGATAATCTCCATCACTGTCAATGAACAATTAATTAATGCTATAGAATGCAATCTGGTACAATTAAGAGTCAAATCAACAAGAAATTAACCTCCCATCAGATTTACTGAAGGTTTATCTGGTCACTCCAGAATACCTGGTGTAGGATGCCGCAGCAAAGAATAGAGAATAGTCTTCTATTTCCCAAATAAGCAAGCCAAAGGACTCGATAGGAAGTTTATTATTTGAACCATTCACGCTTTTCCTTGAGGTCTACTGTATAAAGAGATAAACATTCGCTCTGGGGCATCCTGGCTTCATCTGTGCTCCAAAGTTACTGTTTGGTCTTCCATGCATCACATTTTAACACAGACCAGAATGGGTGAAGCAGAATCCTGTGATACAATGTTGTCCTATCCACCCAGAACTTGTGAAGACTCTGCATTAGTAAAGTGGGGCACTGTATTTGCTTTGCTGTGCAGCCAACACATTCTGAATCTGAATCTACCGCAAACTATCAGGGGCAGTAGCACCGACCTTTGATATGAAAAAAAGGACAGGAAGGGGACAGAATTACCCTTTCAAAGGCCTCTTGCATATTCAGGTGCTACGTACCCTTGCTCGGGGGGGGGGGTTATGATTCAGAGGGGGGCTCTACTGAAATACATGTTTTTCCACCTGCTGGTAGTTCAGGAATCAGGCCGAAGGCCATTGCTGGTCTGTAGTGTCCATTCTAGGTATTGGGACAGGCTAAGGAAACCGGCTTAATCACAGCCTGTAAACCTCCTCCCTCTACCCCCAGTGGGGTTTAGCAGAAACATTTTCACTTTGTTCTGATCACACTGAGTTTATGTTCCATATCCTATGCATTTATCATTAGCTCAGTGTGCTCTTTGGTATGGTTAAGCCTAAAGATGGTAAAGAACATAAAATTGAGTCAGAGTTTACCTATAGCTGTAAATTGCTGGATCAATTGTATTGTACGAGCACCAATAGAGCATATTTAACTTCTATTTTCAATCCCAAATCCACTGCCACTTTGGCTTCCTCACAGTATAGCAAAACGTATAACTTTGTCGATTCTGTGTGTCACTTTTGGCAGATGGGACAGTGGTTGAAAACAGAGGGGTGTTCCACTTGTCCCCTATGGTAAAGTATACAATGTTAATTGTTAAACAGGCAAAGGTGTGAGAAATGCCAGGACGCCCATCAGGGTTTGTGAAGAATGGGAGAAAAGTAATGTGTGATTAAATATTTTACACATTCCTTAATAGTCAAGAACATTTAACATCCTGTTGGTTACTTTGTATGAAATTTGCAATCTGTATGTTTGTGGTGATGTGTAGCATTTATCCATCATTGCCTAGTGTGTTGACATAAATAAAGAGGAGTTGGAAAACGTTTTTTTTTTTAAATAGCTACAACTTAAAGGAATAAAGTGGTCTTCAAGTAAGACCCACTGTCTGCAATTACATGTTGATCCAACTTTGGAGAGTAAAAATAACCTATGTGAAAAATTGGGCAAATGAAAACTAGTTTAAAACTAGTTTTGAGAACACCAACATAAAAAGTAAAAATCGATGAGCAACCATATGGGGAGACCCATTTCAGTACACGCCTCTTGGCTCAACATCAGTAAATGTTGGTGGATGGCCTCCTAAACAACACGTGCAATCAATTCCTTAGCATTTTAGTCCAAGATATAGGTGTATAAAACTGAATTCATGATCTACCTTCAACCAAATCATGTTTTGCTAATCCTAGATTTACATGCATTACACCCCTGCAGTATTAAACCATGATGGATAAAGAGCTTTAAAACATCTTAAATGGCCAATCTTCTTCCCATTATGACCACACACGTTTTTCAAAAAAGAATACAGCATAACACATACTTTGTATTAAATGAGTCCGTTTCTACTTACAACCAATGGTTACTACTATGTGATTTTGTGAGCAAATACATTTCGGGGAATACACGTTTGGTTGAATGATATAAACATGTTGCTTTATGGATATATTGTAACAATGACTCATTGTCATTGTGTGATTGATTTTGAAAGCTAATCCTTTGAATTTGTGCTTTACCTATACTTGCCGTGGCAAATCAGGAGAATATGTGGAATTATTGGTGATTAAACAGAAAGTCTATTTTGTAAGAAACTGAATGGCACATTCAATGTAGGGAGTGTTCCAGTTCAAGATGGAAAGGTGCGGGAGATCGAGAATTTAAATGTGTGGTCCAGAAGATCAGCAAATTAATCTGAGACAGTATGTTCATAATATGTTATAAAGATGTGCACTGACTGCAGCAAAAAAGACCAACACACAGGAAATGTCAAATCCAAGCTTGAAAAATAGAACTGTAGGTAAAAACATCACATATGCTAATTAACTTATTAAAAATATAAGATTTTACCTAAACATTGGAATAATCCATGTTTATCAGAGTGCACTACACCTAATCAATGGGTGACTTACATGAGAGCACCGAGCATTCAGGACAGTTATCAAAACATGTCCACATCCACTAGAACAGCCAATATTATGGATTATGGCTGGCCAGTGACCTCAAAGTATTTTCAAATGAATTGCCATATGTTTTCAAGCAAAATTTTAAAGGTTAGTGCTAATAATGTGAAATAAATTCTCATTACTTGTAGCAACATGCACATGGCATGTATGCACAAATATGACCATATTACCCAGTAATCATTGGGCGCATCATTAGAGGCCCTAGAGCACGGATGTATGTTAGTTCTTCGAAAATATTTTACCGAAAAACGAAATGATAGTTTTACATTTTCTACTTTTTTTATTATAATGCGGGGGAAGAGCCCCTGCTCCCCCCCCCCCAATCACCCTTCCTAACTAATACCCTTACCCCACCTATTATACATTACACATATACCACTTCACCTAACATTTTCGGTGAAATAAATTCAGTGAAATCTCGTTAGGTAAAATGGTATTCAGTAAAATCTACAGCAACGCTAGACCACATTGAATTTTGAGCCATCTTAACCAATTGCCTTGCATGTCTCAAAGATAAATTCATGTAAAATCTATGTTATGCTCCAGAAGATTGTGTCAAGTTGTAAGCTTTTCCAGGAAAATATTACACAAAATGACAGTGAAACGATGGCAGAATGAAGTCTACTTTACGTATTGTTTTTGAAAAAAAATAAGCTTGCAGTAGAAATTTGAAATGATACAGTGATGATTTATTGAGGTAGGATTGGCGATTATGGCATCATTTTACACTGGTCTTGGTTGGTCACTTATCGCCTTTACAAAGCACATGGAAGCAGAGCAAACACTGTAATCCTTTCAAGAGGTTACTAGTAGAAAAATAAATCTTACAAGGAACACACATCATCACTTGGGGAGACATGTATTGCCTAAGGGCAACTTGGTGGTAAAGTCATCGTGGCAAAAACCATATGGTGAGTGGCTGCATTTTTGTGTTTGGTAGTGACATTTCCCATGAAGTACCGAAACCCTTTCACTATTTGAAAAGTCCTCTGGTTTGAGGAACTATGAAGCTGGGCAACACCCAAGTAAATTCCTTTTCAACAATTATTTTGTACTGGCAGGTTGCTTGTTAGATTAGGAGCTCCAAAGACATCCTGATCATGTTGTAATGTGTGGGGGGTGGAGAAATGAATCATTTACATAGAGGCTAAGCATGCATTAGATGTCTTTACATGTCAGATAGTGTTCTCAAGCACAATCTTGGTCGAGGGAGGATTCCGGCACTGCCATCTTCACAGACATTCTCCCTCAATATTTCATTCCAGTTTAAAAAAACAGGAAACAAAGGTTACGGTCAAAGGGTGGGGTATGTTTAATTCAGATGGATATATTTATGTACAGATGTTTCCCTTAAAACCGTCATAATTACTTTCAAAAGTTGATGGCTACTCTACTCATACTCAACAAGTAACGTTAGCTTTCTGCACCAACCACTTGAACAAGATTTGGCAATTTTAGAAGAGTTAGCAGATGGCATTACGTTGATCAGTATTAGAAACTCTTGCTTGCTTTTCCTGGGTACATTTTAAGTGTGGTTGGAAAGCAATTTCCTGACTCAAAACTTTTGGCAGACTATGGTCACCTTGGATTTCACCCAAATGAGTGCTGCCCCTTCCCATAAACAGACATAAACCAGATTTCATATTTTGGTCCAATAATTGGACTTTGGTGTCTAGTCTGTACCAATATCTTTCATATGCTACCTATTAACTGCAACCAGCCCTATAGTGCCTCAACAAATGACAAAGCTAGGTCTGTTCTTGGTCCTGCCTCTTTCTCCGTAACCTCAACACTGTGGATTAGCCTGTTGGTTTTCTGCTTGCTATCGAATAAGTGCTTTCGACCACCTTGTTTAAGGGGGATCCTTTTTAAAAAAACTTGGCTCCCAATCCACAAAAGAGACTTTATTAATAGAAGTCAATCTTTAGTCTATCCTCAGTACCTGTGTCTAGGCAGAGCCCTAAACACCTATGGTACAATCACTTCTTAATGCTTATCTCCTGTCTGATACTGTAGTAACAAATTAAGAAAGCATTGGTTACACTCCTAGAAATCTATTTACTCCAAGTGTCCTTGGAGCAAGATGAGCAGAGGACATTTCTGGTCTTCCCTATCCAGCCATTATGATGCAATGGGTAGTTACCAGATTGCATCATAACAACCATTCTCAATAAAATGTTGAAGCTATGTGACTTGACACAGCTGTAGGATTTGAGAGAAGTTTATTCTTAAGGAGAACCCCCACAATGCAGGCTGTCCATCATCAACCTTCACTCAAACTGCTCTCCCGTCCCATTATAGAATCCCTGTGAGGAGATCCAGAAAGACACAGGAGACCAAACCATAACATCTCCCTTCCATAGCAAT
This sequence comes from Ambystoma mexicanum, assembly GCF_040938575.1. Lineage (NCBI taxonomy): Eukaryota > Metazoa > Chordata > Amphibia > Caudata > Ambystomatidae > Ambystoma > Ambystoma mexicanum. The sequence goes on along the minus strand of NC_090924.1, from coordinate 865,824,694 downwards.
GAAACAATGAGGAAACAGGAAACAATTGACAGAAAGGAAAAACAAGATGAGGTGAGGGTGTAAAATAAAGGTTGCAATAATTTGATCAGTAAACCAGGAGAAACAGATACAATCCTTCTTGAGATTGGGAATGATCCTTCTGCTCCTCAAAAGGCACTGTTCTGGTTGGAATGTTGTTTTGCATCTAACGTGAATCTACTTCCCCGGTCGACAGTCCAGGTTAGGAACCAGTCTCGCACTCTCGGAAGAACGTACCACATCATCAAAAGACCATCTTCGCCCATCATCTAACATAACACACTTTCTTTCTACTTTTTCCACCATCTGTGCATCTCTGAATTTGGAAAGGCCCTTGAGAACTTTCTTGGGTTCTTTCACACACCCAATCTCCCTCCTCAAACTTGGAATCACCTGTGCCCTTGGTATGATCAAAATACTCTTTCTATTTCCTATGCATTTCTCTCACTCTCTTGAGTACATCCTCCATATCAATCCTCTTGACATTCTTCAAAAGATAACCATGACAGACTCAGTCTGTTGCGTGAAACCTACCCCTCATCATGACAAACGGCTCCACATCAGTGGTGGAATGGGAAGTCACCCTATAGGCATCATGAGTTTCCTTTAGAGTGTCTTTCCATGGCAAAAATGTGCAACTGCCAACTGAAAATGCTTTTCACAAACCCATTCTTGCGCCCCACCAATCCATTCACCATGCGGTGGTACAGCGATGTATACCTGCGCTCAATCCCCCGGTCTTTCAAAAAGGACTATCTCTTCAGAAACAAACTGAACTCCATTATCGGTGACTATCTCTTGTGGATCCCGATCTCTGTTGAAAACCCCTTCCAATAATCTCACAATTCTGCTTGACGTCACAGTCCTCTCCACTGCACCCTTTCAACATACATGGAGGTATAGTCCATTAACATGACTATGTACATTTTGTGTGCTTCCAAAGTCTCATATGGTCCACCAATGTCCATGGCTAGTTTTTTCCAAACGGAGCCTGGAATCTCCACCGGTTTAAATGGCGCAGTATGACCTTTCTTGCTTTCATCAATAAGGGCACATGCTTGGCAATATTTCACCAGCTCGTTGGCATCATTCAGCACCCTGGGCCACCAGTAAGTCGATGAGACTTCTTTTGGTGCGATTTCTTCATAGGTGACCTTCATGCGCAAGATTTAAAATCGTCTCCCCTAGGCCGGCCAGTGGAATGATGCGATCCCCTCTAAATATACACCATGCGTTCACTGCAATTTCATCTCATATCTGGGAATACTGGTTGAGGCTGTTTCCTACTATTTCCCCCGCCCCCCACCCTCCATGGATAGCTTGTCAGAATATCTTCCGTTCTGAATCATCTGAGTATGCTTTGATCCACTCCTCTTTTGAAATTCCAGGCTCAATGTATGCAATGATTAATTCTCCATCAGTTTCTGTGTACTGTTAGTGTTGCCCTTCATCCCATGGAAACCTGGAAAAACAGTCTGCAATTATGTTCCCTCTGCCTACTGAGTAGACAACTCTTGTATTGTATTGTATTGTATTGCATTATGTCTAAAATCCATCTACGTATCCTTGGAGAAGCTAAATGTGGCTTCTTAGAATTCAAAATGTGGATTAATTGCTTGTGATCAGTCTTGACAATCACTGGTAAACTCCAGATTAAGGTCCCGGAATGTTCTAAAATCCACTTCACATCTAGGTGCTTCCTTTTTCTATTGTCCAATAAATAAACTCTGCTGAGTTTAAAACATGAGAAGCAAACGCAATTGATGCTATCCCTTTTTCCTGTACTTGCTCAAGCACCTCACTTAATCCTTTGTTGCCATCTAACATGTAAAAGACATCTAGTGCATGTTTACCCACTGTTGCCTGATGCTCCTCTATGTAAATAGAAACACTGTAGCCTCACTACTCCATCACCCACACATTTCAACATTGCTGGCATCAGCTGTAATGATATTTCAGGCAGTTGTGCTGAACATCTTGAGAGTTGGAGCCTCATTTATAACTCTTAATGTTCTCTAATTCCATTTGTCATTCAGTTGACCATAGAAATCTTGTTGACTTAATCAGTCCTCTCAAGCGCTGTGTTCTGTCAGGGAAGTGTGGCACAAATTAGAAATAGTACTCTGCCATGCCCAGGAAACTGCACAACTAGTCCTTGATGGTAGGGGCCAGCATATTGGATAATGTCTCTACTAAATACTTTTTTGGTTTGATCCCATCTGAATTAACGATGTGTCCAAGATATGACACCTCATTCACTTTGAGTTTGCATTTTTCAATCTTTTGTGCAAGTCCCTTCTCTTGCATCAGTTGTAGGACACCCAATAACTTAGCATCATGCTCATCCTCTGTTAAGGTTGCTATAAGGATATCATACTGGAAGTAATACACTCCCTCTAGGACCTCAAAATAGTTGTTGCATCAGTCTTCGGAAGACGACTGCTGCCGATGCCAGAACAAACGCCATATGCCTGTATGTCAACGCGCCAAGGGGTGTGACAAACTACGTTAAATGCTTTGAATCTTCATCCAACACTACCTGGTGATAGGCCGACGATAGGTGCAATGTAGTCAAATATTTGACTGGTTTCATAGTGATGAACATCTCCTTTATATTGGGCAGGGGATGTCTGTTTATCCAGATGATGGTGTTAAAGTCCCTGAGGTCTACTCACATCCTTATGGAATTGTCAGGCTTGCGTACTATCACTACAGGGAATAACCATTCTGAAGATTCAATGGGTTTGATGAGGTTCTGTTCACATAGTTTTGTCAACCATCCTTCGTGCCAATGCGAATGTTTTTCACTTTATGTGTAACTGGTCTAGCACCTCCCCCTTAGTGCAATTCTATGCTTGAACCCTTTGAGCATTCGTATTTCTTCATTGAACACTAGAGGAAATGATTTGGCCAAGCTATCTCTGGAGCTAAAATCTTGGTTTGTCACACAGAGTTGGAGTCATCTGGATGTATTTTGATCTGGAGAGATGCTTGCTCCTCCATTCCACAACATATGATCCCTTTTCAGCTACGTATAGTTTACAGTACGATTCTCGGTCTTTAAATTTTAGATGGACCCCCTTGTATCCGAAGATGTTACCAGGACTCTTGCCATATCGCTTGGCTCCGACATTAGTAATTCTCAGATCGCACAACTGTCCTTTCAACTACTTTTCATAAGTGAGGACATCCATCGTGTATGGTGATCCTGTATCCGCCATGATGTCCAGGGGAACGGTATCAACTTCCACGCATTCCCACGGTCCATTCTTTTTCAGGGAGCACACAGTAAGGATTTGAACAGAATCTTCCTTATTATAGTTCGATACATTCAATACACTGCTGGGTCCATTTATTTCTTCTAAGGCTATGATGCTGGAGCTAGCTCCTTGCATCCCTTCGTTGCTCCTACATACTGTTCCATAATGTCCTATAGTCCCACATTTGAAGCATTCAGCGGTCATCGCTGGGCATGCCTTTTCCCCATTAAAGTGCCTGCTGTGTCCACAATTCGAACATCTCCATTGCGCATGAGAATTCTTATTATAAGGTTCCTCTTGCTTCATCTTATCCGGTACGCTGGATTTGATTTTTGATGCTGCAGTGGACATCTTCTTTATTAGGGCTATCACAGCGTCATCACTTTCTTCATCATCTTCCACTTGTTCCTTAACTTCTAATGCATCAGATTTGTGTTGCATAGGTCTCGTGCATCTGTCGCCCAACTCCATTGCCCTTGCAATCTCAAATCGTCTGGTCTAATCTTGGATCCCTGGCCTGCCACAACTTTTGTTGGATCTGGGGAACTGCGGTGTGCAACATCAATGGTCTCTCAAATATTTGCCTGCCCCTCCTGTGAACTTGCACGTGGCCAGCAGTGCCCTTAAAGCCGCAATGTAAGTGTCCACTGTCTCTCCTTTGCTCTGCTTTCTAATAAAGAACTAATAACTCTCAAGAACCACATTGGTTTTATTCCCAAAATTCTTTTCTAGTTTTGCAAAAGCAGCTTCATACCGCTTGTTAGCAATAGAACTACCAAAATCACCAGCGCCATCAGAGTTGGGTACACCAGGACGGGTGCAAAAAATTCTCAATGCTTCTGCCCCAATACAGTTCAGTAAGGTAGCTTCCTCAAGGTCATCATTCAATTTTGTACCCCCAATGGCTCTTAAATCTGGAACATGTCTATCTATTGTTCCTATGGTGTAGAGGGATTGCCTGGGTTAGCAAGGAAAGGGCATGGATCGGGTGCATTTTGGATGTTAAATAAATGGCCTTTCCTTCTTTGTATCAGTTTTCAATCTATTTTTTTTCTGTGGTGATGTGCCTTTTTATCATAGAGCGAAGCTTTGTTTCCCTTTATTTGTGAGGAGAAAGATTAGCTTCAGACCCAAAAGGTCAAAAGTACTGGGACGAAGAAGCTCATTGCATGTACAATCTGCTCATTGTCACTGCAATGCATGTTGCCAAGGCGACCAAACATGCATAAAGATGGCGGCCGCATGTAGTGCGATGCCGCAATGCACCTTCCTCGCACCACCAGTCTCTCCTAGTATACTGCGCGTTTCGCAAGGTGGTCCCAAACCGCTGCATGCTTCCTCTCCCCAGTTGAGTAGCACACACTTGTCTGGTAATGGCCCGGCACCTCTAGTCGGTCACTCGCTCCGCTGGGGCGTTCCTGCCTGCACCTGGATCACAGCAGCTGTGACTTCGGATCACTGAGCTGACACACTCCTTGGTGGTGCCTCAGGGTTCTACGCCGCACCGCTCACGCCTCATCACCAAATTGTCATGATAAAATGTGGCTTGACACAGCTGTAGGATTTGAAGTAAGTTTATTCTTAAGGAGAACCCCGCAACGCAGGCTGCTCCGCATCAACCTTCACACAAACTGCTCTTCAGTGTCGTTCTCAAATCTCTGTGAGGAGCTCCCAAACGACACGGAGGACCAAACCATAACAATGCCGTACTTTCAGGCAGTCTTAAAACCAGGCAGAGGGATGCAGTCTGCCTTATTGGCCACCTTTCAAGACATTTGTCAGGTGACTGATAAGGACAGTTATAGTCATATTATTCGAGGTCTCAGAAGCATTGGACAATGAACTTAATATTCTTATCCACAGCCTGTCATAGATGTTCCTGGGAAGGACAGCCCTAAACTGAATAGCTTCATTTGTTTTACCACTTACATTAAAGTTGAATTCAATGACTTGAGAAGCATGGCTACATTTTATTTGTGGAGTACTCTTCATGCAGTCACTAACATGGTAAAAGCTGAAGCTCTGAGAAACAGCAGACCAGGAACTGTGGCTTGCTGAATTCTGGCCCAACAACATGGGCTGGTGCCAGATATTGGCCGCCAGCATTTTACATTTGGGAATTCAGTTTGATAGTGTTAAGTTGCTGATGTAATTAAATATTACTATTTATAACTCAGGCGATTTTCAAATTAAATATCTTCGAGTATGACTTTGAAATATCATAATCTATGTCATGTAACTGCAATTGTTCATGGTCGAAGTGCATGATGAAATGACTACAGTGTTTTTTTTAAAATGTATGCATTAGTTTAGTTACATATAAACTTTTATCATATTAAAAAGAAAGCAATAAAAGAAAAAATATCTTTTTGATAGCAGCAATTAAGAACAATCATCTAAAGTACAGAAAGGCAAATGATCGACATATATGTAATATTTACAATGCAGTTATAATTAGCATACCATGTATCCGGAGCCCCCAAATTAATTAAAACAGAATCTAATTTTTCCTAAATGCTAGTAGCCCTATTCCAAATTTCAAAAGCAGCAGAAGTTATAACTACAGACTGAGCAGCTATCAAAGTAGACCAAATTGGTCTTCTGTAATGCTTTCTATTGCACTTACAAAGTGACCATATCCTTTCCTATAAATCTCAGTGATAGCAGTGCATGATGTTAGAATATGTCCAGCAGTCTCACTCAAGATTGCAACATCTGCATAGGGCATTTCGGGGGAGAGAATCTTTCCAGTGGCTGATATAGTCGTTTGTAGGAAGAATATTGAATCACAAATATAATATAAATCAATTTAAATGAATGCTGCAGCATTTTGTTAAATATCTACGAGGTGCGTTTCCTAGAAAGCTGTGGTATGAATATTCTCTATATCGAGCATGTTGATGCAATATTAGAGATCAAATCCCACCGCCGAGATTTCTGCTCGACAATCTTTTTGTAGTCTGGCACATTTGTCAATTACTATCTACGCCCAAGGTTTGCAAACGAGCCATACTAAAACGTTGTAGTTCAGTAATAAAAAGATTGGGTGCGGCTGATGAAAATTGCACTCCAAGCAGCTTCAATAAAGGATTCAAACTGCCATCATGCTCCAGTGTTATACAAACTCACAGCCAAGGTGATTACTGGTACTCCCATCGGCTTTTCAGCTTGCACAGCCCTGGCCCAATTACATTGACCACCAGTGGACCACAGGATTAAACCTGTGTCTCTGAATAATCTATACATTCCTGGAAGGGATTGGTTCACTATTTATTTTCAATAGTTTTCACTTTAACACATCCGGTAATGTGCTGGACACAAACATTGACCATTACTAATAACATAACCAGAAAATGTTTGTAAAGATGTCTGGATGCCTGTGCCATTGTGGTTCAGGCCATACAATGAAGGAACTGGATGCCTGAAATCTCTGGCTTCCGGAGAACCATCTAAATTTCCACAAATCACTAAATGGCTGCCATTTTCCTAATTAGGCATGTGCTTGACAGACTTTGCACCGTCGGCCACCATTTTTATTTAATAGAACACAACACCCTACACCATCACCTTGTGCCCTCACCCAGAGCTATTCTTCATATTAAACATTTTCATTAAAAACACCCACTTCAGCCAATGTGCCTCTCACTGGCTCCCGCTTGAATGGAATGATCTCAAGAAACAAGAAAATGTAATATTTTTCAGTGGGCCATTTTTGTTCCCAGTCGGATTTACTTGCAGCAGGAATGGCCTTTGATTTCCACCCTAAAAGGACACACCAGCAAGGCATTCCCTGGAATATTTCTGCTCAGCTAGAGTGCATTAAAGCATGTTGCCTCTTCCACTGCAATCCGGCCACTGACTTCCTCACAGTTAAGAACAAAAAGAAAAAAATAGGGTCAATCTCGTTGCATTGATAGTCTGCCTACAAAATAAAGAATGTTATGCGTTTGTAAGCTTTTACAAGACATTAACAGTTTAGGCAACTACTTGCCGTGTTTTCTCAAAATCGAGGCTTGTGCAAAATCTGAAAATATGCAGTATGCTTTAGAGTCAACCTAATTTAACACAAATGTGGGTGATTAGGCAGGATATGTTTTCAAATACAAGTAATATCATCGCTTGACTTGTGGACTGGCAAACATGCCACCTGAAACTCTAGCTGCACTTAAACAGGAAGAAAAACACTTAGCAGTGCTAGAAGAGGGACGTCATAATAGGTTTGTTTTACCATCTGACAAGCCAGCATTGCGCCTTGGAATACAAATAAATAAACCCCTTCTTGGAGAAGTCGGGGGAACTTGAAAAACAGCTCTAGTTGGCATGATCACACCATGAGGTGTTTTGCATGCACTGTCCCAGCCAGATGTGTGTGTGGGTCTGTGTACAGTTGGAAGATAGAATTTGTTTTTATTGAAGTGTACAGAATTTCTTTAATTTTATGTTTTTTACAACACTGACAATAGAACATGCAGAATCCAAAAGTGTATCACTTGCTTCTAAATATTTGTTCTTGAAGTTGCTAAAGTATTTTATTTTCCATTGGCATTCTTTATTTTACACTATATCCGTCGCATTAAAAAAAAAAAAATGGGCAAATGAAAATAAATGTCCCCCTACTTAAAGCAGATGTTTGCATAAAACGCCAGTGGAAAGAAAATATTTATTTCAATGTGTGTGCTTGTTTGGGATTCATTTCGCCTCAAAATGGTTACTACTGTACTGAAGACTGCTAACCGTGATTCAATTTGTTTTTCCATTTTCCCCAGAACATTTGCACCATAGACCACTGAAGAAATAATTGCAGTCAGAGGTTTAAATAGGCCGGCTGCCTAAAAAACCTCAACATTTCGAAAGCATCTGCATTTCAACTAGAAAAAGACTATCAGGCGCCGCATGCCAGAGGTTCCACCTACCTGCAAGTTAATGGCATAATGGCGACACGGTTAAAATAAAAATGTGTTTGCGTGGCAAGATGCCCTGGCCTTTTCTATCAAACAAGACTGCGGCCAAATCACATCCAGATCCTCACATAAAAGATGGAAAAAGGCATACATCTCAGAAGGATTTGTTTTAGAAGGGCTTTGAATCCAAGCACTACCCGGGGCATGAACATCCTGCGAATTGTGCTAAGCCAGAGGCCTGTTCTGTGGCCATAACCCTCCCATCTGCTCCACAGACTTACATGATCTTCTGTTGGACACTTTCTGCGGGGTGGCCACCAGCACTGCAGGCTTTCGCAGAGCAAATCTCCTGCAGGGTAAAAGAAAAACAGGAGCTAGAGGCCATGAACACACGTGACTGGTCACTAGGCAGAAGTTATAAGGACCATAAAAAACGACAAGAATGCAATCTATGCCTGGTGTCAAATAAAGAAGGCTCAGAGATTTAGTAAGACTAAGCTAGCCGGCCAAACATCTTTGCAACTCCGTTGGCTGCATGGTACGTCATTGGGGATTCAAACATTCAGCTACTGATGTTCAGTTTCCACATGTTTATCTTCCAGACTGGATCAGTACTAGTCCTGTCCTCCGCCATCATTATTCATTACAGCCAGACAAACACGGAAGTCCAGACTATGAGCACACAGGGGTTCCAAGATGTCTCACAAATTCCCTGAAATGCCATTGAGCTGATGTGTAATAATTGAGCATATTAGGACCATATTTGATGTTGTAATATGCATTGGAAGAACGTGACATGACATGGTATGAGCCCCCGAGTAGAACAATGCTTCAAAGTGGCTCACCTCTCCTGGAACTGCTTTGACGGGATCAAGCCTGCGCGCGGATTGGCATCACCTTCGTGTTTGGCCTGCCACCAGGTTGCATCATCTTGGCACATGATCTGAAGGATATCTCCCTTTCTGAATGCGAGCCCAGCTTCTTTGCAAGGGATTGCTTTATCGTCATTAGGTTCGTAATCAAACAGGGCTTTAATAAACATCTGCAAGAGAACACTCAAGTTCAGCAGCTTGACACGAGACCCTGACACAAGTTGCCCGCGTCTACCTCAATGTCATGGAAAATATGAGCACAGCCAAAATTACTGCGTTGGGACCAATGCGTGCACGATATTAGTTTTCAAAAAATAAATCCTGTTCAAGGGTGCTTACCTTCCCATCTTTATTTGGCGTTTCTTCTTTGATGCTGGGGATGATTTTGAAAGTAATTGCTCCCTGTGACTGGGCCTGATGAGAAAACCAATTTGCGTTGAACAAAAAAAAAGTGGTCAAGGCAAATATTTTTTTTTCAATATTCACTTCATGACAACAAAAACGACCACGTCGGAGTCCATCTCCATTTTGTAAATAGATATACATGAAATATGTAATTTGTGTCTTATAGAAAACAATATACTTGCTCATTCATAGCAGGATGGCGCTCACAGCCCAGGATTATCAGTGTGTAATTCCATTTGTTGTAAGGTCTTGAATACATTTTTAGGAAAAGGTAAGCTGCAGTGACTTTTTGAAATTTAGATGTTAGTTATTTTATGCGCCCTATGTTATGTAGTGTCTTTCTTGTAATTATACATTTATACAGCGCTTATACACAGGTGGGGTGCTTCAAAGTGCTTCAAGGCGGGAGGGGAACAAGGAAATACAGTAATCATTCTTAGGCCTTGCAGTTTCCGAATTCATCTAAACGGAGAACTAGCATACTCGGCCTGACGGCATTTCTCCTAGTGCAAGTGCATTAAGTGTTACAGTTGGGGGTGGGTGGGGGTCTGGCCAGGGAGTGGGAGGGGTCAGGACAAACATTGCTAGTCCTAGTACATTTACGTCATGCATGCGTACAGACGGAGGTGCGAGGAAGAGGGGGGGGGGCAAATGCGTCCAGTCCAAAAGGCCCTACGTTAAGTGCAGAGAGGTTGCCTTGCTGTAAATGTACACGATTTTGACAAATGGTCTGCATGCCATATGAAAAACACGAACTTTGTTAATCTTCATAACTACCCAATGCATGATATGATAAGATATGGTATGGTATTTGTAACGCGCCTATACACAAGTCTTTCAAGGCGCGACGAGGTTGGGGGGGGGGGAACGGGAGACAGACAGCGATCCTACTAGGCCAGGGGTCATTCAGATCGCGCAAGTGCAAGGGTAGGGGGACTGGGAAAAGTGGAAGGGGAGAGAGGAAAGTGCAGTACATGGTTAGTAGAATACAAGATGAAAATAGGGCCAGCTGGTGGCAAGTGCAAGGAAAGTGCAGTACATGGTTAGTAGAAAACAGAATATACTTAACCTTACAAGAATACAGAATACCACAACATTGTGTAACCACAATATATTTTAGCATCAAACAAAGTTACTCGTTTCCTTACTCACATGTATGGAGGACACTGGAGGTGCCAACATACAAAACCGGACACAAGGCATAAATACACAAGAATTCAGAAGAAACATTCAGCATTTGTGCCAAGGAATTATTGTATTCCAAAATAAATGGTTACTAAATAATTCCAAAACCTCTGCAGCATTGTTGGAGAACTGGAATCAGTTTACGGAGTTTGGCAAGAACCAGCCATTCAGTGGAACTGGTGGCATTTTCTTGCCTACCCAGGAGGCTAGGGAAGTAAAGCATAGGCCAAACTTGACAGAAGGATCCATTTCTGCAGCAGGCCCTGGCTCCTAGTAGTTAATATGGTTACCAGGGAAGCTTCCTCTTCTGTCACTGGTTGCTGGCATTTGGACAAATCCAGTTCAGATATTTTTCTTTCTGGCAAACTAGTGTGACATCTGATGGCTGTGCGAGTCATTATCCTGGCATTGTGTATATAATGAGGCAGTGACCTCCCTCGAATGTAGCAGTTATTGGTGCAGTAAGACGATAAATAATAGAAAAAATGTGTATGCATATAAATGATGCATGTATGCTGCGCTGAATCTGGACAATTCGTCCCTTCTTCGCAGAGGCAAGCCACCCCTTTTGAGGCTATGGAGATGAGCCCATTAAGATCCTGCCTAGGGGTCTGGGAAAGTGGCACCTCAACAGGAGTGACTCCCTGTCTAGGGGACAATGCGAGGGGTCAGAAATGAGAGATAGTCACAAGGTTGCTGTATTCCGGATTAAAAACATTTTATTAAATAAAAACTGGTTGGGAAAAAGCTTCTCTAACCCTATTCTAAAGAGTAACTTCCCTACCTAGAAACTAAAAACTAAAGATTCAGGCTGTCAGTAACTCAAAAGCCGTCCTTGTGGCCAAAAAACCCTATCCTTACCAATGTTCGGTCTAAGCTGTGCCCATGTGCACTTGCCCATCTTCCTTCTGGGTGCCGCTCAGAAGATTTTTTAGCAGTGCACACAGACATATTCAAAAAGATTTAATAAGGCGCAAGCCACAACAATTACCTGAAATTTTCTTTCTCTTAAAATAAGCAACTAGTCTTGATATTCTGCTAATTTGCATTACACTACTATGCACCTAAAATCTCTAACAGCAAAATACAACACAAGAGGTCAAAAACTAATATGAAAAACTGGCTCCATGAACAGAAGAATCTAACCAAGATATGCTGCACACATTAACCAAAAATTTTCCCTCCCGATCCATGACTCCTAAACCTGACTATCACACTTAACTTATGACTCTAACTTCTGCCCCAGAGTAAATTAAGATTGAACCGGACAACCTTGAGTCTTCCTCTCTTGGATCTGCGAAAGGTTAGCAGACTTGTACCACCTACATTCACTTGTTTTAAGTGTGTTGTAACATGAATAACGTTCACGTGCCAAAATTTCTGTAACTCATTGTACCTTACCAAAAGCGGCACCCACACTATATAATTGAACTACCAGCTCAAATATCAGATACTGACTAAGTAAGCAGGCTACTTGGATGTGTAACCAAATCCCATACTTCCTCTTCTTTGTACATATGTCACGCAAGTGCTTTGAAGCGGCATCCTTGTAAGTTAGCGCATTATAAAACTCAAATATTAATTTGCCCTCTAAAGAAAAAGACATGTGATGCTCAGCGTCTCCTACTTAAGCATTACTAACATTACCCTATAAGTGGAGAGAAACATTGCAATATCATTTACTTAGTCTACAAGGGATAATGGGTATGGACTATGCCTGGGATTACTCGTCCATAGTATCATGGCACCGGATATTCAGACAGCAGAATGCTTTTCACACAATGTGCATCGTTTGCAAGTGTTCAGAGTTCCTTTGGACGTAGACCTTCACACATTATATGGTAATTCAGTTCTATACAAACACCGTTTTACTGAGCACTTGTGTAATCCTACACAATGATATAGGGGTGGGGTATGTTGCAAACAATCTTGTATGCACTGCAAAAGAATTGTGTACATGTCATGACAATCTTAAAATGCAAATAATATGTTGAGACATTTAAATATGCATTGCTTGCAAAAGTATTGTGGGTCTGCAAATATCCTAACAAGTGTTTACTGCTACAATCCCTCACTTTTGACAGTGCTCTATCAACTAGTATTGGAGACAAGCACAGGGGCCGGGGAAGGGTATGTGTGGAAGCATCACTCCTTGTGGGTGATGAACAAAGCAGCAAATTTCAAAGACCAAGTCAGACATTTCAGCAGTACACTGAAGGAAATGTGCTGCTCGTTTGTTAAAGGATAGGAAATTCTAGTACCCATCTAGACAACAGCACCTTTTTTTCTTACTATCTCAACTGCTAAGGGCTTTTCAATATAACCATGTGTTCTGTGTGTGCAGTCTCTAGCACCTTCCTGCATCTTATTTAACTGATCACAAAGAATTACAGAAGAGGGATCCATAGTTACAGAAGAAGGCACTCAATCAGTTGTATCTCTGATGAATTGATGCAATTAACTTAAAAAGGCATATATGTGTGATTTTCCTCAACAGGGCACGATAATAAACCTCAGTAAGGCTCTTGTTTAATTTTATCTAGGCTGTGGTGTGGAAGGGTGGGCAAATCTATACACTATTTTTTGTTTATTGTTTTAGCTGAAATATTTCAACTTTACAATATTTTATACACATTTTTGAAAAAGCATTAATAACACATAAAATAAGTACTTGTATATCTTACACCGGACAGTGACAGAATGACTTACAATATCTTTCTTATAATAAAAACACATAAAGTAAAAAAAATAAAAAGAGAACACAGATCACCACTTATTGGAGTCTTTCCAATTGGACTACTGTAGATAAATTTATAAACTTCAATCTTTATATTTATGCTCAAAATTCACCTATTTTCAATGCGTGAAAAAATCCAATTGCTCCAATTCTCACTGGTGTGTGATCGCCACTATGGATTATGAGCCATAAAAAAAAATCAGGATCAACATTTTTATAAGCTTGCAAGACATGTTTGAAATATTGTATTCTCAAATCACATAAAATGACACTCCACTAGTATGTGATTTAGTGTCTCGGAGTGGAGGAATGACAAAACCTGCAAATATATTTTCAGTTTGCTTGATTACTTTTACTTTTCGTTTGGCCAATATATCTTTAGTCGGCCACAAATTAAACCAAATTTGCGTAAATTATGTACAATGACCAATAGTTGGAGATCTTAGAATGTAAGCCTTCAATATACCATATTTTTTAGGTTGAAACGGATTCTCAGAAAAGTCATGATACTTATCACACCTCGCTATCGTTTGGCACTAGTCCCATTGAAACAGTTTAATCTTGACCCTTATGGGATTCTGGATTAAGGTTAGTAAAGTAACCCCTATGTTAACCATAGAATGTACAACTAGTTTGTACCAACTCGATATACATTTGTCTTTAGAGGTAAATATATAGTTGGCTAAGATGCCAACAACCATAGTTGACTGTACTGCTAGAAGAAATTTCCTAAAGAGAGCAATGATCTGCCATACAAAGCGAGCGTGCAATGAAATCAAACCAAGTTCGTGTTTTAACCAAACAGTCGGTACACAGTTGGGCATATTTAAAACTCTATGCCAAAATGTTCCCTCTAAGGCAGTTTGTATCTTTTATGCAATAATGGCTGTTGTCTCTGCCGCATATAGAAGGGTAGGAGTGAGTTTCTGCGTATAATAAATTAATGCTGGTGTAGTGGTGAATTTCCCGTATTTGTTCTGAATAATTCGGGCTTGGGATATGCCTGTATTTAATTTGTTTTTCAACGTATCAATATAGGGTCTCTGATCATGTTTTTAGTATTTATCTTTCTGCTCCTATTAAATTGCATAGCTTTTTTTTGTCCAAGTTTATGGTTTAGTAGTTCTCTCGGACATAAATTGCTAAGGCAACAGCCTTTGTAAATCTTGCCGAGTTTTGGACATAATAATCTAGTCGTCAGCGTACAACAAATAAGTGATAACCTTATTAGCTAACTTGGGTGAATCTGTGATTATGTTCTCAAAAGATTTTCCTACATCTGATATGAAAAAGTTGAATAATATTGAAGCTAGGTTACACCCTTGGCGTAATCCTTTATAAGTATTAATTGGGGCTGTTAATTTCCCCATCAAGTGATAATCTCACTTGAATAGTGCTCCCAGTGTGTATATTGTTGAACAATGAGGTTAAATACGACGGGCAACCCTGATGAACCAATTTTTTCATCAGTAATTCTCTCAACATCGAGTTAAATTCTGCTTTAAGAACAACAAAAACTAGATATAATGGCCGGTTTATTGTAGCATCATGAGTTAATATTGAATTGAGTGTTAACAACTTGACAGTGGTTCCCAGTCCTGGTACAAAACCTGTTTGAAAAGGATCCCATCGAGCATCACTAGAGGTCCATTTGATGAAATATCGAAGGATAAACCTTGAGAAAATGTTCCCAGGTGCATTTAAGAGGGCCATCCGTCTGTAGTTGGTAGCACAAGACCAATTGCCTCTCTTAAAGATTTGGACTATGATTGAACGTCGCCATGAATCGGGAATTCTAGTCAATGTTATGATCTGATAGAAAATATTATACAGGGTTTTGGGCCATAATGTTGGATGGGCTTTGAACATACAATTGTTCAGCCCATCAGGACCTTGCGCACTCAAGGTACTGGCTTTATTAATATAATACAGGACATCTTCAAGTACTTGCAATCCATGATAACAAGAGGAACCAATATTGACATTGCTGTTACTCACTGCTGGCAGGGCATACAACGTTGCATAATATTTAATCCACTCAGAGTCACTAACCCCATTTACTTGGACTGCTCTTTGGTTGGAATGAGTTGCATTATTAAGCAAAGTCCAAATCTGGGTCGAGTTTTTTGTGGCATTTGCCCGTATCAACGCCTCACCATCTGTTTGAAGGAGTTGAGCCTGATGAGATTTTAACCAGTTCCAAAATTTGCATTTGGAACTTCTAATTAGTTTACTTTTGTCCAGCAGTGAAGATGCAAGTATAGCACTTTTTTCTCTTCATAAAATTGCTTTCCTAGCTTGTACTTGTTGATCAAACTCGTGACTAGGTTTAAAAGTTTGACGCGTTGGAATAGGAAACTGAATTTGATACAAATGCAAATGTGCTGTATATGGTTCTTCAGGACACATTTCCATCTTAATAGTTTCCTCAATGTTATCGTTAAAAGATGTTAACATTTGCTTGTTCCATCGGCATCTAGTCTGTGCATTATTCACTGTCATATTATGAGGATATTCTTGTTTTATCAAGCTTGCAACTGCACAACCAAGGGATAAACTGAGACGGAGCATTGTGATCACTATGAATGCCTTTAACCACTGAATTCTGTAGCACATTGAAAGGTGTTTCTGTCTACAAATAGAGTGGTTTTGACCTCGATGCCATGTTTGTTGCAGTGGTATATCGCCTATAATAGACCTGTTACACATCACAAGGCTTCTCTCATCCATTAAAGATAACCATTTATTACTGACCTCATTTGGCAAATGTTTGAGTAGTTAGCAAATGTATGTTTAAATCTGCAGCCAATATGACATTAGTAATGGCTGTTGCTTGAGATGAAATGTTCAGCAAGTGTTCAAGGTTTTCAAAGAACTTTTTATCTGTTATGCCAAGTGGGTTATGATTAATATTAAAGCAAAGGCTCCTTGTGAGTGGGTGATTTTGACCATCTGCAGATAACGATTTGGAGCTTCACAGGCAGAAATCTGTAAACTTTGGTTGTTTTTAATAGCAACCATCAGACCTAACATTGGTCTACCTAGCGATGCAACTTTAGCTGGATGTAATAAGATGCTATGATTATCCCATGCTGGTTTGATCGTCAGCCAGGTTTCCTGCATCACCACAATGTCAAAAGAAATAAGAAAGTCAGCACTGGGGTGTCCAGTTAAAGTTACGAAATCAAAAGGATCGAATGCCAAAGGTCAGAGTGCATTCGACCGAAAACAAAAGGATAACATTTTTTTTTAAATGTATATTTTTTTTGGATTTAGTATAGGTAAAAAAAAAAGGTATTTTTACACCAAAAACGGGGGTTTAGGGGAAGGACCCCCTCAAAAAATAAATTATAATTCGATCCTTTTTTTCGGTCGAATTGACTCAGCCCTTTTGTTCGACCCTTTTGAGTCGAAACCTTAACCTTTTACTTAATATATGAGAGAACCCACATGTGTTCCAACTAACTGAGATATTTTGTTGAATATTAGACTGGGATGATTATAATTGTGATTTCCACTTCTCAGAATCACTACTAATCCTTTCAATTCTTTGTGCAGCATTCCAAGTCAATCTTGACTTGTTTGTTTTATAAGGATAAGGTTTGCTCTACTTTGTTTATCTAAACAATCAAATGTGGTGGCATCACGTGCAAGTACAAAGCCTAAGGCAAACAATTCCATGCATGCTTGCCATAGCAAATTCCTAACATTTGACTGCCACAATCGGACTGCAGAAAGATCGTTCTCTTGTAGACTAGTCACATCCTCAAAAATTGCTAGCACACTCGTATTCAGATTGTACATAGGATATGGGGCTGAGCAACATTTAAGGAGTAGACGATGAAACTGAATGGCTTTGGATAGTGAGTTGAGGGATTTATTAGGCAAGATCGCTGAGCCTTGGTCATTTTTTGTTCTTTCGGTCTCTGCATTCAGGTTATCGAGAGAACTGAGAGACCATGTTGCTTTATACATTTTTGGCACATCGCACAGGAACAGAATTATTAGCCTGTTTGTTCCTCCATTGAGAAGCTCTGGTTGACGTAATAATGATCTACTGCTCTCGCAATTTGATCCTGCAAATCGTTTGAGTTGTCTTGCTCACAAGTTCGATTAGTTTGATGTAGAATTGAACTTGTTATTTTTTGTTCTCGAAATGAACAAGTTACTTACCAACTGGTAACGTTCTTTCGACTGGATGTTCCTCCAACATACTCCACTTCTTTGGCAGCTGTGCACTTCGGAAACTTTTTCAGCGGAGGGTGTCCTGCGTCGATGACGTTAGGTCGATGTCCCCCGAAGGCCTCCGTCGAGGGCGACATCACCGGATGTTTTAAATAGGATGCCCGGCACCCGTAGCCTCAGGCACCAGTCTCATGCCTGCTTGACTGCACATAGCCTTGCGGAAACGTAAGATGCAATCGCATAGGAAATTCTCCAGAGGGGCAGGCTGGGAGGGCGATGTGGAATACGTTAGAGGAACATCCAGTGGAAAGAATGCTACCAGTTGGTAAGTAACTTGTTCTTCGAATGGATTGTGTCCTCCAACGTATTCCACATCTTTGACAGACTCCCAAAGCAGTACCAGTAAATGGAGGAGGGAAAAGGATTTAGAGTACACAATCAGTTTGCGGAATAAAGAACCGCCTTCCCAGAGGCCATATCCTGACCATGGATCGTATCCAGGGAATAATGTTCAACAAAGGTGTGGAGTGAAGCCCATGTAGCAGCCTCACAAATATTCCTAATAAGAACACCCCATTGGAGGGCGGTGGAAGTAGCCGCACCCCTAGTGGAATGACCTTGCAACCCTCCAGGAGGGTCCTTATCCGCCAATCGGTAACACTCCATAATGGTGAGGATAATCCACATGGACAAGGTCTGTTTGGTATCAGCCTGGCCCAATCGGTGTCCAGCATATCCTACAAAGAGTTGATCGTACACTCTGACCCTAGAAATGTAAAAGCTCAAAGCTCTCCTAGGATCCAACCAATGGAGTCGCTCCACTTCCTTACCGGGATGAGGATAGAAAGAAGGGAGAACCACCTTCTGACTCAAATGAAACTCACATACTTCCTTAGGTAGAAAGGAAGGACGTACCCGCAGTACAAGCCTGTCCTTGTGAAACACCGTAAAGGGTGGCTTAGAGGAAAGTGCCTGCAATTCACTCACTCTGAAGCGGAAGTAACCGCAACCAAGAACACAGTCTTGAAGGACAACAATCTCAAAGGACAAGAGTGCAAGGGTTCAAATGGAGCACCCATGAGAAATTTCAAAACCAAATTCAAATCCCAAACCGGCACCTGGAAAGGAGACGGCGAGAACACAGTCAGTCCTTTAAGGAATTGGGAAATCAAAGGAATCTTAAAGTAAGAACATTCTTCAGACGAGCGCTTGAAGATTGACAGCACCACCAGGTAACCCTTAATGGTACCTACTTGAAGGCCCCTGTGGCCCAAAGAAAGTAAGAAAGACAAAACCATAGGAATGGAGCACTTAAAAGGATCAACATTGTGTCCTCTGCACAAGTTGCAAAACTTACGGCAACGGTACAGAGATTTATTTGCTGGCCACCTGGCCGAAAGCAACACCTCCATCACGTCATCCGGGAGGTCCCAATCCTTGTATCTCAACCTTTCAAATAGCATGAAGGCTGAGAATCCGGACCTCTGGATGGAGAATCGGTATCTCCCCCACCCCCCATCTCGCGAGAGCAGATCCTCTCGTTAGGGAAGAAGGCAGGAAGGGCAGATGGACATTTCTAGAAGGTCCGGGTACCACGCTCTCCTGGCCCAATCCGGAGCAATGAGGATCATGCAGGAACCAAACCTCCGTAACACTTGAGCAATGAAGGGGACTGGAGGAAACTCATACAGGAATGGGAATTACCAATCCACTACAATGCATCTCCTAAGGCTCCTCTCAGAGGAAATTCCCTTTGGCAGAATCTCTCGTACTTCCGGTTGGCACTGGTGGCGAGAGATACACTTGTGGGGTTCCCCAAAGGGCAAAGATCTCCTGAAGGACTTCCTGAGCCAATTCCCACTCATGAGAGACCGCGCTCTGCGTGATCAGAGCATCCGCCGCATTTTCTTCTCCGGCCAGATGAACTGCTGAGATAGAAATTTCCTACTGGATGGCCCAGAACCAGAGCTGCATTGCCTCCCTGCACAACGGGAGTGACCCTACTCCCCCTTTTTTTGTTGAGGTAATGCATGGGCACTGTGTTGTCCATCATGATCAGGACACTCTTCTCCCACACAGACGGCAGAAACGCCTTCAGGGCTAGCCTGATGGCCCTCAGCTCTAACAGGTTGATATAGAGTTTGGACTCCGACAGAGACCAACGATGGCTGGCGGTCAAGTCATCGGCATGAGTGCCCCATCCTGTGAAGCAAGCATCCGTCACTACAGTCACCTCCAGCCATGGTCGCCAAATCGGCTCCCCCTTCATCAAGTTCCCGCTCACCACAGAAGATCCTGGGAGACAGAGTGGATTCTGAATGAGATCCAACATCTTGCCTGAGAACTGCGACCACTGCATCTTGAGGAACCATTGCGGGGCTCTCATCAGCCTGGCCTCTGGCACCAGAAAAATGCAGGATGCCATGAGGACGAGCAACCTTAAGAATTTGAAAGCCGGGGGAGACTGGGCAATTTGAAACTTGTCCACCATCTGCACAATGTGATGAGCCCTCACCTTGGGAGGCGAGCACTTCCCCAAGGACGTGTCTAACACAGCCCCGATGTACTGGAGCGGTTGGGAAGGTGTCAGATGTGACTTCTTGAAATTGAGGGAGCAGCCCAGCTTGTGGAGGGAGCGGCAGATGAGACCGAGGTGATCCAGCGCTTGCTCTGGAGAGCACGAGAGCTCCGGCTCAGCCAGTCGTCCAGGTAGGGGTAGACGTGAATCACCCCTCGTCTGAGGTACGCTGCCACCACCACCATTAGCTTGGTGAAAACCCTCAGGCGGAGGTCAATCCGAACAGCAGGGCCCGAAACTGAAAGTGTGAGTCTCCAGCCGCAAAGCTCAGGTACTTTCTGTGCTTGGGATGAATCGGCACATGAAAGTAAGCATCCTGTATGTCCAGAGACACCAACCAATCCTGAAGTTTAAGGGCCTGGAGGACTTAAGAGTAACCATCTTGAACTTGTCCTTCCTGAGAAGTTTGTTCAACCAATGCAAGTCCAGGATGGGTAATTCCCTGTCTTTCTTGGGGATCAAAAAATAAGGGGAATACCATCCCTTGTTCCTCTCCGCTACAGGCACCAGCACTATAGCGCCTTTCTCCAGCAAGGTTAAGATTTCCTGTGCAAGGAGCAGACCTGGAAGCTTCAAAGAGCGTTTCCCCCGGTGGATTGTCGTGAGGCCACTTTAGGAAGGGAAAGCAGTAGCCATGTGCTACAGTATCCAGAACCTACACATCTGAAGTAATGGCTCGCCACTCTCCGAGATGCTGAGACAGTCTGCCCCAACTGGCGAACCATGGGGCATAGCCTCATGACTGTTTGGAAGCGGCTGTGGCAGTGCCTGAAGGCAAAGAGGCAGCTGCCTGAGCAGCTTTGGCACCTTGGTTTCCCCGACCACCATGGGTACTTTTTCACTGGCCCCTTTGACTGGTGGCCCCTCTCGTTCTACCAATAGAGGAGTAGCAACGAAAAGAACCTCCCCTCCACTGTTGTCCCGTAGGATGAAAAGGCGGAGGTTGACGCACGGCTGCGGTAAAAGATTTTGCCGCAGCCTTCGAGGTCTGCAACCTCTGAAGGCTCTCCTCATCCTTGTTGCTAAACAAATGTGGGCCATCAAAGGGCATGTTCAGAGACGGCTTTGCACATCCAGAGCAAACACCGTCAGCGTATCCAAACCCGACTGAAGGGATTCGCACATGGCATCCTTGCCATCTTGCACGAGAGCCAGGAAGCCATCCCGATCTTTCCCCTTGGGAATATGCTCAGCCGCTAAAGAAAGAGTTCCACGGAGTGTGAGAACCTTGCTAAGGCACAAGTGGAGTTGGCCGATTTCAATGCCATGCTCCCTGCAGAAAATACCTTCCGAGCCCAACCATCAAAGCATTTGTCGTCCCTATCAGGAGGGATTGTAGGGTAAGCCGCCTGCCTCGAGGTGGCCGTAGCTGCCTGAACCACCAAACGCTCGGGAGTGGGGTGAGTGGATAAATAGCTGGTGTCGCTAACAGAAGGGCGGTACTTTTTTGTCAAAGATTTATTAACAGCCGGAAGAGATTCCGGTGACTGCCAAGCAGCTGCCACCCTTTTCTGTAAGTTGAGATGAAATGGTAACACCCGGTCAGAGGATGGACCTTGATCTAAAATGTCCGTTAGATCATCCTGCACCACGTCTTCAGGAGGACTGGACCAGCCAAGATACTCCAAGAACCTAGCCATGTGCCTCCTGTATGACGACTCAGCATGAGCCCCTAGCTCAGGCCTACCAAATTCCACTTCCGGCAAAGTGTCCAACCCACTGGCATCATGAAGGGTTTGTCTCAACTCCTCTGACTGTTTCCAGAAAAGATTGGAGCCACATCAAGTTCACCAGACCTTTCTTCCTCTTCATATAGGTCGTCCAGAGGGAGATGAAACCCTGGCCTGGGGACAGAAGAGGGACTGGAGTCCAATACTGGCCTCCCAGACTTTGCAGTAGCCTTCCTAGAGGATCCACCACATCGGGGTACTCCAATGGCAAATTTCGGGCAAAAATCCCCAAAGGCGCCAAAGGCTTAGACGCAGAGAGCGTCGACAACCTCAGCGTCGTGACCACCGAAGGCTTCGGCATCGACACTGGTGCCGACGGCGCCGTGGGGTGCTAAGTCGACTCCGGCTTCGCACCCTTAGTAGGTTACAGCGGTCTCACTCGGGACGAGGACCGAGACCTAGAAGCATGTCTCTTGCGACCATCTGAAGCCTTGTCCGAACGAGACCTTGAAGGTTCCCGATGCGAGTTGCGTCGCGGACCCGAGCCAGAAGGCGTGCGAGCCATGGTACGAGACAGATCCTGGCTGGCTTCGGTAGAAGGCGCGACCAGACCCGTGCCCTGCGATTGAAATATCGCCAACATTTGCTCCTTAAAGGCAGCCCATTCCTTCGGAGTCGAGGACTTCGTCAGGCATGCCACTTCCCTTGCGGCTCCATCCTCCGAGGAGGACGGGGAAGACGACCAGTGACGGCGCATCCGAGAATGTCATGACGAGGAAGAAGAATGGCGGGACCGAGAACCATGGGCCTCCTCCCGACACGGAGAGTCGCCTTTGAGTCGTCGGTGGACACCCCTTTGGATTTTTACTTAGATTTACGGGACTTACTGGGCTTAGAACCCCTACCTACCTGGAGCTTCCCATTACACTCCCGCAAGGCCTTGGCAGTTAGGGACTGGCATTTTGAACAGTCGTCTGTGTCGTGATTCTCGCCCAAGCACCACAAACAAATGCGATGTGGGTTGGTGATCGACATTTTCGACTTGCAGTCCCGGCAAGTCTTGACGCCAGACCGCAGAGTCGGAGGGGTCGAAGGAAAAGACATCTTGATGATGAAACACACGAGGCGCGCCGAATTTCACCAAGCAACACGTTCGCGGAAAAAACGGAACTGAGGCTACGGGCGCTAGGCGTCCTATTTATAACATCTGGTGACGTCGCCCTCGACAGAGGCCTTCAAGGGACATCGACCTGACGTCATCGCTGCAGGACGCCCTCTGCTGAAAAAGTTTCCGAAGTGCACAGCTGTCAAAGATGTGGAATACGTTGGAGGACAGAATCCATTCGAAGAAGAAGGTTGCACCACATTAACTTCACTGTGTCTCTTTTTTTTTCATTTGGTGATGGGGCTAGTTGAATATTATCTGTCAGGAGAATTCTAGCTTGATTGGCGATCACTGTTCGTATATCGTTTACTTCTTTCTCATAGGAGTCAAAATCTCACAAGTTCCTCTAATTCCGATCTCAGCACTTTGGACAGATGCAGGGTTTTAACTTCCCCTTTTCCACTTGTAACCCCACGTCTGATGTCGAGTCACCCTGATCACTCGACTCACATGTAGCAGTCATCTTCTGTTCAATTAACTCACTAGTTAACCTGGGCATAATCTGTGAATTGGTAATAGGTAAAATACTCAATTGTTGAAATTTTAGATATTTTTCAATGAGTTGTCAATTTGTATTCTGATGTCCGCTAATATCATTTCATGGGTTGTCAATTGGTTTTCTACCAGTAATATTTTTTTAAGCACAACTATTGAGTCCGGAGTCGGAATTAGTTCAACTTCATAGCTCCTCGTCTCTCCGATTTTATCTTGAGAGGCAACTAAGGCAGAGATCAAATCATTAAGTGGTAGATGATCACTAATTTCTGTTTGGGAACTAGCTATGCTTTTTTGTTTAACAACCATAGCTTTATGTGTAGAGAGCAAGGCATTAGTTGTATTCAAGGATATTTTCTTGCCAGTTATTAGTCTAATAAATTGTTTCACATATGCTCGTGCCCGGCACACAAAGCCCTTTTGATTTTTTTGTTTCTTTTGTAGTATTGAGTGCTGCGTGTTTTTTACTTTTGGTATTTTTATTGAACATGTTATAATTGATTGGAGAATGGAGCATTGCACCTTGGGCCCCATCTGGTTCAATTACAACTATACTGGTCTGAGACTGTTGCGAGGTACAGTGGTTATCATCCACTGATGTGATAATACCTTCAACCAAGGGTAGCACGCTCCCTTAACACATACATTCGAGGACCTACATTCTTCCATCAGTGTGGATTCTGGCTTTGTATTTGGCTAGCCAACTCTTTCACCAAATCATTCATCCACGGTTCGATTCACCCAATTTGTGTCGTTTGTTGCGTGATTTTTGGGTCTAGTGTCTCGAATAATTTTGTCAAAGAGACAATGGTCATATAAATTGAATTCAATGTTATTTCCAACAACGCTGATTGAGAACTCACAGACACAGACGGTGGAATGTTTGTCATCAAAATTTGCCTAGTTAAACGTGTTTGGTTGGGTGTTGTCACCAAAGAGGTGGATATATTAGATTTGTCAAAAAGACTAGGTGTATGATACAGACTGTTATCGTCAGTTTCAATCAACGATGAAGAGGCTATTATTGATATATTACCTACAGATTGCTCACAATTCAATACTAGCTCTTGGTCAGCTTTGGTTGGGCCATCAGATTGAATCTGAAGAAATAACCACAGGACTGCCAATTGCCTTTCCCATGGTGATTTGGAGTTGTTCATTGACTTGTGATATGGGAGTGTTACACTCATCCAAAGGTAAATGATGGGTATTAATCAAAATCTGTAAACGAAGAATCCAGTGTCATTTTCGCGAAATTTGTTTGGTTGGGCTTAACACTTGGATTGTTGTCTTATCAATTTTGTCGATTTTATCACACTCAGGTGATAATGAAAGGTCAATTGAATTTAGAAGAGGCTGGCAGGTCTCTAATATCTTCTGCACACACCTTTTTTCCTTGAGCAAAACTAGGTTGACCAAGCACCTTTCGTTTTTGTGCACATTATTTGAAAGCAATCAGGTGTCGATTTTAAAAGTAGTGGTGTAGTAGTTACTTTACGCATGCCAGGCATACCTGTCTTCAAAGAGAATGGTTCGTATAGCATGAATTACACAGTTCTAGATTATCATTCACTAACCCAAGTATTGTAAGTACAAATACCAGTGGAAGTAGCACAGAACTCCGAGGTTCTACAGTCACCGATCTAATGATTAGGAACAGTTGGTCAGTTCAAACAACCAATATTGAGCTCGAAACTTTCAAAGCACTCAATTCCACAATCTATTTCCAATGGCAACAAGCACGGCTCAAAGAGCACATGGCTCCGCAGGTACTGTGCTAGTTCACCAAAGACTGTTGTTCAATCAGTTCCAAGTTAGGTCAATCGACAAATAATCGAGCTCAAAAGATCCAATGCACTCGATTCCACAATCTGTTCTCAATAGCAGCAAGCACGGCTCAAAGAGCACAAAGCTCTGCAGGCACCATGCTAATTAGCCACAGATCTCTGTTCACTTAGAACACCAAGATAAGGTAGCTCGAAGATCACAGTTCACATAATTGTTAAATCAAGTCACCCTCACGTTACCAAAGGTACAACACTTTCTTGATAGTATCACGGCTCAAAGAGCTAAACTAGCTCCACAGTCACCGCGATGGTCGATCAAAAGGCTGCTGAATGTTCCATGATTTAAGATCACTTATAAAGTTCTGTTGCCCATAAACATTTGAACGTGAGGTTGCAAAACAGGCTACAATTACCACCATTCGAGAGAATTCAGAAGAAACTGAGGATTCCCTCGCCAAGAGTCAGTTTATTTCTCGCTGGTTTTATTCACACAGCTCCGATGATATGACGTAGCTTTACCAGTCTCAAAAAGTAATTCGCTTCACAGACGCCACAAGCTTTACTGCAATTGCCAGCACACTCTTAGTCTCTTTGATATAGGCTGTTTCTTACCAAAATGTCAGTACGGGCGAAAACCCTTAGGCACTAAACAGCATCCACCTGACACAGGACATACTGCTATGCACACTGCGCAGTGCTCCGCGTGGTGCTTTTATGGATCAGTACGCATTCCCAAATGAAAATAGAAAGGGGACTGAGGATGCTGATTCAGTCTCCTCTGTAGTCACAAAGTCAATCAGGCAAGAAATAAATGTTGCAGCCTCCTCCGCAGGTAACACTGGACACACTGCTATGCACACCGTGCTGCTATGCACATACACTTTATTATGTGCCCTGTCATTTCACTTCCTAGGTCAGGGGTACAAGCAGGGCTCTAATCAGATTTTGCACCCTACTTGGAGTCAAATGATTTTGCCAATAGGGATACTTTCTGCTCATTAAAAGATGTTCTTTACCCATGCAATTCCTTTTGAGATTGGGCATTAATGTTATTAGAGTTCCTTCCTTCCTATGCCACTGCTCTACTAGTCACTAATTTGAAAAAATATCAGTGGGGCTTTGTGATATGTTCATTATTTCTCGTTTTTGTTAGGCACATTTTCCATTTCTAAGGATTAAAAATGCATAGTGCATATGTCTCTTAGCTCTAAGGCTGGTGTGATCACTACACACAGGTGAACATAATGTGGATAGTAAGCAGAGGCACCGTAATTTTGGATCATCCTATTCTAAGGTGCAGTTATTCTGATGCAATTATCATTACACAAATTATTAGACACAAGTTCTCCTGGCCCTTCAATCACTTGAATTCCTTTAAGCATGTTTTTGACACATTATTTTTAATTGCCATTAATCCATCAGCAAATGTATTGTGTCTGAGTTTCTTGATAGCCACATCAGTTATGACCAGAGATATTTGTGTTTTGTAATACAAATGATTAATTTTCCAGTGGTATAAAACATGGGCCTCATTACGACTTGGGGCGGTATCCTTGCGTAAACCTGCCAGAATACTGCCCAAATGAATTACTGTTAACGCCACATGGACAGGAGGATTTGCCACCGGATTACAACTGTTGGTGGCAGTGTAATTCCCCATTCATATTGAGTCCATATTGAGTCCATTGGACTCAATGTGGCTTTTCCTGGCCGAATTACTGCCGCGGAAATTGCAACGATTTCGGCTTTGAGTTGTAGGATTTACCTCCAGGATTTTCCTGGGCGCAAATTCTCCACTTCAGGCCCAAAATCATAATTTGGCGTAGTGGTAAAGTTGGCGGTAATAGAATTACCGTCAACTCTACCAGTTATAGCCAAACTTGCAATGAGACTGACATTTTTCTGTGTGCAGAAGTAAGTTTGCAAGGTACTGTGGCAGATAGCGAAGTCTTGAACTGGTTGATGAGTTTTCTGAATAATCACATATGACATATTTTAGCCTATGTGTTTGGAAAAAGTGTTGTAGAATTTCAAAGAATTGCAGTGGTTGGGAAGAGGAAATTCATTTCCAAACTCTCTTCTGCGAAGGTAGCTCACAAAGTGGCTTACCTCATTAGTCATTTGCGCACATGGAAAATAATGTGCGCACAACGGCCAAGTGGTTCCGCACATAGAGAAAAATTATGAGGAGGGAGCATTGATCCTGACCCCCACACTATAAACAAACAAAAGGTGCAAGGAAAATGTATTTAACTTGATGTTTGGAAAAGTAAAATATTAACAAAAGTATAAAAATGACTCCAATGACAATGTTTCCCAAGGTTCCCCCTGGATTCTTAGACAGGATGGCAAAAAGTGTCTCTTAGCTAACGGTTCCTTTGTATCCACACTGGTCTCACAAAGTTCTTGTTCTAGCAAAAGGTTCTGGAACAGTCTTTCTATAGTAGGTCTTGTAGCTTTGCAGATTACCCGATATACTCCTCTGCCAGGGATCTTTATATAACACTTCCAGCCTGCCAGGACTTCGCAAAGGTTTTCAGATCCCCTGGTATACTCACCTGCCAGGAATTTTTTAATGCGTTTCACAATTCCTAGATGCCACTTCAGCTGCCTGGGGTATTCACCTGCCAGATCTTATGTCTTTCACAGTTCTTAGGTGTACCACAATAGCATATACCATGTGCTGCTTGGAATATCCATTTGTGGCAATATTTGCTCAAACGTATTTGCTCAAACATTTTCCCCACATTGGCATCTCATGCATCTGTGCTTGATTGCAGTTTGCCTTTATATTTGGTCTTCTCTGCATTCAAACATTCTTCTTATGACACCTTGCCTTTGTACTTTGCCTTGACTGCATTCAAACAAACTTTGCCTTTGTATGTTTTCTGCACTAGTAATTGTGTACCATTCAATCACTTGTTGGAGCAGTGGTTGGAATGCCCCGGGGTCCCCAGCTGATTTTGGCAGACTCACTGATCTTTTCCAGCATCTCTGACGTTGATCGTTCCGCTCAGTTATAGCCTCTTCATCTGCCTTCCAGGCTGGAGTGTGCAGATGCTCTCCCAGCACCCAGTGTGGCTGCACGGTCACATGCCAGCTCACCTCCTCATCCCGGGATGAAGTCTGCTGCCTCGTCGAGCGACCAAACCTCCAGGAGCTCCTGCAGTGCTCCCAGCTTCTCCACGGTCTGTCTGGTTCTCCGGCAGCATTCCTCTTCCTATCCCAATGGCCTTCTCTGCTTTGCGGGCTCCGTTGGTGTGCTTTGCGTTCAGGAGCCCCGGAGTGGATGGCAAGGTCTCCTCTGCAACTCTCGTCCCTGCACGTACCTTCTCCACAGCACGGCCATCATTTTTAAATGTCCTGCTCAATGAAGGTTTGCAAAAATAACTAGTTTGCATGTTGTATTGCGAGGTCCTCTAACTCTGCACAAATTCCCTTGTCCCCGTCTCAGTACCTGAGTGATAATGGGAGTTGAAGTCCATACTGAAACTAACTCTGGGATGGTTTTTCTAATGAACTTCCAATAAAGGTACATCAGAAACAAAAAGGTGTTATATGTGGGTTGTGGTTGTTTTTGTGGAAGGTGGGGACCTGACTAGAATGACAATAGGTCATGAAGAACTCTTGTATTGGGGGCGGGGGGAGGGGGGGATCTTCCTCATGGAGGAAAGGGGACCACTGACTCCTCTAATGGAGGCATTGTCTCCTCCCATGAGATCATCCCTCATACAACTGACCCCAAGGTCAGGATCAGGTAGCGGCTGGCATAGCCTGGCCACATGGGAGCAGGTCACCGCCAGGGAATCAGCGAAGACTCAATTGGATTAATCACAAGGACTCACATTCCTACCAGGAATTCCCTACAAAGAACACTGTCTGCCTATACGGGAATAGAAAAGACCAATATATTGCTGTGGATAGGCATACCCAACATACTAACATTACTCACAGCTATTTAGCTGAAGGCAATGCTGGGATCCTAGTGAAGGCAACAACTAATGGAGATCAATGCGCCCCTTGGGAATACGGCCGCAAGAGTAGAGAGACAAGGTAGCTGGAATTGAGAGAGAAGAATCCTACATAGAGAGCAGAAGGAGAGAGAGAGGCCAGAAGGCTAGCGTTCTGAAGGGCGACAACAGTGAATCAGAGACTGGCAGGGATGAGAGTAAGAACCTCTCGCCTGGTGGCCCTACCATAGTGCAGCCGTGGAGGGCTCAGGGCCCATTAAGCGACACGGAGACCATGCCTTAACAGAGAAACCAAATCCCTGGTCTCTGTGAGAGTAGTGTAGCAACTGCCGAGCTGGGCAGGCATACGGAAGTGAGTGCTCTCAGGAAGTTAAAGCCAGGAGGAGGAACGGACGTTTACACCCCTGAGTTAAGCAAATCCGAAAGCAAAAGGGGCTTAAATATAGAGACAAGAAGCCAAATGGGTTACTGGAGCCAGAGAAGAACAAGTTACTTTCTTACCTGGTAACGTTCTTTCGATGGGATGGTCCAACGACGTATTCCATATCTATGACAGGTAATGTCCACAGCTGTGCTGCTTCGGAAAATCTTCGGTGTCTGCGTCCTGCGTCGATGATGTCGATGCGCTGTCCCCGAAGACCTCCGACGGCCGACGTCACACGATGTGATAAGTAGGACGCACAACACCCATAGCCTCAGTTTTAGTTTTTTCCCAGAACGTGTGCCACCAGTATTCTGCCAGTCAGACACACAAGACCTTGCAGAACGCAAACTGAAATTGCAAAAAAAATTCTGCAGCGGGGAAGGTAGGGAGGGAGCGATATGGAATTTGTCGTCGGACCATCCCATTGAAAGAACGTTACCAGGTAAGAAAGTAACTTGTTCTTCGAAGGGATTGGGTCCTCCGACGTATTCCATATCTATGACAGACTCCCAAAGCAGTACCAAGCAAGGAGGTGGGAAAAGAATTTAGAACACAAATTTATTATGCCCAATCAAATTGCGGAATATAGGATTGCCTTGACGAAGGCCAGATCCTGCCCTCTGATGGAATCGAGGGAGTAGTGACGTACAAAAGTATGTACTGAAGCCCAGGTGGCTGCATCACAGATGTGACGAATAGGAACACCCCTCTGCAGGGCAGTAGATGCAGCCACTCCCCTGGAAGAATGGGCCCGCAAGCCAGCCGGAGGGACCTTACCCGCCAAGCGGTAACACTCGGAGATAGCTAAAATAATCCAACGAGACAAAGTCTGTTTCATCATAGGTTGTCCCAAACACTTTCCAGCGTAACCAATGAAAAGTTGATCGTCCACTCGGACCCGGGACATGCGCGAAATATGAAAGCTCAATGCTCTCCTAGGATCAAGCCTATGGAGCCTCTCCTCTTCCTTACCAGGATGTGGAGGAGGATAGAACGCCGGAAGAACAACCTTCGGAAGAAAAGAAGGACGAACTCTAAGGAGAACCCTGTCCTTATGAAACACAGTGAAGGGTGGCTTAACTGAAAGTGCCTGTAACTCACTCACTCTGGGAGCGGAAGTAACCACAACCAAAAACACAGTTTTAAGAGTTAACAGTCTCAAAGGGCAAGAATGTAAAGGCTCAAACGGAGCACCCATAAGAAACTTAAGAACAAGGTTCAAATCCCAACTGGGTACCAGAAAAAGTGACGTAGGGAACACATTAGTGAGCCCTTTCAAAAACTGCGAAATTAAAAGAATCTTAAAATAGGAACACTCTTCAGACGAGCGCTTAAATATGGACAGCGCCGCCATAAAAAAGACAGAACCATGGGAATGTCACATTCAAAAGGATCCACATTCTTAACTCTGCACCAGTCGCAGAAATTTCTCCAACGGCAACGGTACAGAGACTTTGTTGCTGGCCGCCTGGCCGAGAGCAACACCTTCATTATGTCTTCAGGGAGGACCCAATCCTTATACCTCAACCTTTCAGAAGCCAAGCGTGAAGGTTGAGGGATCTGACCTCTGGATGGAGAACCTGACCCCCCTCCTGTGAGAGCAGATCGTCTCGGTAGGGAAGACTACGTGGAGGGCAGATGGACAAGTCGAGAAGGTCCGGGAAGGTCCGGGTACCACATCCTCCGGGCCCACGCCGGAGCAATGAGGATCATCCGGGAACCGAACCTCCGTAACCTCCGCAGTACTTGTGGGATGACGGGGACTGAGGGAAACGCGTACAGCAGTGGGAATGACCACTCCACCATGAACGCGTCTCCTAGGGCTCCTTTTGGAGGAAATTCCCACGAGCAAAACCTTTTGCACTTCTGGTTGACACTGGAGGCGAAGAGATCTACTTGAGCAGAATCTCCTGAGCCAGCTCCCACTCGTGAGATACTGTGCTCTGCCTGCTCAGAGCGTCTGCCGTCTCGTTGTCGTCTCCGGCCAGATGAACAGCCGAGATCGAAACTTCCTGCTGGATGGCCCAGAACTCGAGCTGCATCACCTCCCTGCACAGAGGAAGTGACCCTGCCCCCCCCCCTTTTGTTGAGGTAGTGCATGGCCACCATATTGTCCGTTAGAATCAGGACACTCTTTCCTCGCACAGTCGGCAGAAAAGCCTTGAGGGCTAGCCTGACAGCGCTCAGCTCCAACAGATTGATATGGAGTCTGGACTCCGACGGAGACCAACGACTGCTGACTGTCAACTCGTTGGCATGAGCTCCCCATTCTGTGAGGGATGCGTCCGTCACGATCGTCACCTCTGGCCAGGGCAGCCAAAATGGGGCCCCCTTCATCAGATTGCCTTCGACGGCCCACCACAGAAGGTCCTGGGCGACCGAGGGCGGCACCTGAACAGGGTCCGACAGCCTGCCGGAGGACTGAGGACCACTGGAGCTTGAGCGCCCACTGCAAAGATCTCATCCGCAGACGAGCCTCTGGCACCAGAAGAATGCAGGATGCCATGGGGCCGAGCAGTCTCAAGAACTCGGACGCTGGGAGATTCTGGGCAAGTTGAAACTTGTGCACCATCTGCTGAATGTGATGAGGGATGTGGCGAGCACTGCTCCGATGTACTGGAGCCGCTGCGTTGGTGTCAAATGGGACTTCTTTAAATTGAGGGAGAAGCCCAGCTTGTGAAGGGAGTGGCAGGTGACGGACAGATGATCCAGGACTTGCTCGGGAGAGCTCCCCCTGATCAGCCAATCGTCCAGGTAGGGGTAGACGTGAATCCCCCCTTGCCTGAGATGCACTGCCACCACCACCATGAGCTTGGTGAAAACCCTCGGGTGGAGGTCAATCCTAACGGCAGGACCCGAAACTGAAAGTGCGAGTCCCCAACCGCGAACCTCAGGTACCTCTTGTGCTTGGGATGGATCGGCACATGGAAGTAAGCATCCTTGAGGTCGAGAGACACCAACCAGTCCTGAAGTTGAAGGGCCTGGAGGACTTGAGAGAGAGTAACCATCTTGAACTTGTCCTTCCTGAGGAGTTTGTTCAAACCGTGCAAGTCCATGATGGGTCTCAATCCCCCGTCTTTCTTCGAAATCAAAAAATATGGGGAATACCATCCCTTGTTCCTCTCCGCTACAGTCACCAGTTCTATGGCGCCTTTCTCCAGCAGGGCTTGAATTTCCTGCGCAAGGAGCAGATCCGGACTCTTCAAAGAGAGGTTCCCAGGTGGATTGTCGCAAGGCCTCTGCTGAAAAGGAAGACAGTAGCCGTGGGTTATGATCTCCAGAAACCACACATAATGGCTGAAGTAATGGCTTGCCACTCTACAAGATGCTGCGCCAGCCTTCCCCCAACCGGTGAACCATGGGACCTGGACTCATGACTGAATGGTAGCAGCTGCAGCGTTGCCTGAGGGCAAAGAGGCAACTGCCCGAGCGGCCTTGGCACCTCGAGTACCCCTGTTTCCACCTCTGGCACTCTTACGGTGGCCTCTTTGACTGCTAGCTCCTCTCGCTTTACTGAAGGACGAATAAAAGCGAAAGGAACCTCCCCTCCATTGCTGTCTCCTAGGACGAAAAGGTGGAGGTTGGCGAACTGCAGCACCCAACGACTTCGCTGCAGCTTTGGAGGTCTGCAACCTCTCAAGGCTCTTGTCAGCCTTGCTGCCAAAAAGGTGTTCACCGTCAAAGGGCATGTTGAGGAGCCGGGACTGCACATCAGGAGCGAACCCAGACTTCCTCAACCACGCATACCGGCGTATTACGGTGCACGCCGCCATGGACCGGCTGACACAATCTGCCATGTCCAAAAATGACTGAACGGCCTCACACATGGCATCCTTGCCATCCTGAACCATAGCAAGGAAAGCATCCCGTTCGTCCCCTTCGGGAATACGTTCAGCCGCTAAAGCAACACAGTTCCACAGTGTGTGTGTGATACGAGACAAGGCACATATGGAGTTGTCCGCCTGAAGCGCCATACCCCCTGAAGAAAACACTTTCTTCGCCCAGCCGTCGAAATGTTTGTCGTCCCTATCCGGAGGGATGGTAAGATACGACGCCTGCTTTGCCAGGGCCGTAGCCGCCTGCACCACCAAACTCTCTGGAGTGGGGTGCCTGGACAAGTAGCAGGGGTCGCTTCTGGCTGGACGGTATTTTCGCGACAAAGACTTGCCCACTGCCGGGAGACTCTCCAGAGCAGTCCAAGCCGCCGCCGCCCTTCTCTGCAGAGCCATATGAAATGGCAAAACCGGGTCAGTGGGGGGACCAAGATCAAGGATGTCCGTGAGATCATCCTGAACGAACTCCCCTGGGGGAGCTGACCAACCCAAGTACTCGGTGACCCGAGACATAAGGCGCCGATATGAAAAATTAGCATGAGTGACAGGCTCCGGCCTACAAGACTCCACCTCCGGAGGGGTGTCCAGTCCACTGGCATCATGCAGTGACTGCCTCAGGTCATCAAACTGGCTATGGCCCGAGATAAGCTCATCTGGAACCGTAACCGGAACCAAGCCGTCATCAGAGCCTTCATCACCCTCTGAAATGTACTCCAGGCGGAGAGAGGAAGACCTCTGGGGACCAAAGCAGTGCCAGACCTTAGCCAGAGCCTTTCTAGGGGCTAACCCCGTGCCACGGGGCCCCTCCGACACCACCGCCTCGAAAGGCGTCGAGGGCGCCGAATGAGTCGGCACAGGCAGAAAAGGCGTCGACGTCGAGCGAATCGGTGTCGACGTCAGCTGCACAGGCCTTGAAGCCAGAGCTCCGAGCGGGTCTTTTGACGACCTAGGCATCGATGACCCCCTCGGAGGCAGAGCCTCGAGAGAAATTGTCGACTACCTTTGCGCACACAGGCGTCGATGTCTTCTTCGAAGACGGCACAGGATCATGCGGTCTCGAGTGCGTCGAGGACCGGGACCTGGAACGGGCATGGCGAGAACGGCTACCCTTGTCCAAGCAAGACCACTTCCGCGAGCAGTGCCGACCACCCGAGCCCGAAGACGTACGAGCGGTGTCTCTCGACCGGTGCCGACGGACCTGTGCCCTGCGATTCAAGAATCGCTAGCATCTGCTTCCCGAAGGAAGCCCATTCCTCCGGTGTCGCTTGCATGGAGGGATAAGTGACCCGCCGACGGGCGGAGTCCTCGGAAGAGGATGGGGAAGGCGACCGATGCCGGCGCTTCCGGGAATGCCTCGAAGAGGCGGAGGAGTGGCGAGACCGACTCCTGAAAGGAGACCCACTGGACTTCCGACGACGCGGAGAGTCGCCCCTCGAGTCATCCGTCGAAAGCCCCGCAGACCTCTACTTCCAGGGCTTAGAAACACGACCTACCGACAGCTTCTTCTTGCGTTCCCGCAAGGCCTTTGCCGTGAGTGACTGGCAGTCGACACAGTCATCCGTATCGTGGGCCTCCCCAAGGCACCAGAGGCAGGCGTCGTGCGAGTCCGTGACCGACATCTTGGACCCACAGTCCCCGCATTTCTTGAAGCCCGGACGCGGGGTTGAAGACGAAGTAGACATCGCCACGAACAGGTCTTCACAAAAAAACCGAACAGGTTCAACGAACCGAAAATTGAAAACAGCAAACTCCAAAGAGTCGAGGCGTACTGAGATTCACGAAGCGAACACGTTCGCGGAAAAAACGGAACTGAGGCTATGAGCGTTGTGTGTCCTACTTATCACATTGGGTGACGTCGGCCGTCGGAGGAGGTCCTCGGAGACGGCGCATCGACGTCATCGATGCAGGACGCAGACGCCGAAGATTTTCCGAAGCAGCACAGCTGTGGACATTACCTGTCAGATATGAAATACGTCGGAGGACCTAATCCCCTCGAAACCAGATTTCTGGACACCAGCAAATGCCCAAGAGAGACCCTGCTAAATTGAGCCAATCAGAGAGCCACAGGACTTTGGGGAATGCTAGAAAAATAAGTAAAACGTTTCAACACTTGGAAAAAAGGGAACCTGGAGAATTAAAATATTCAATCCTAAATCAGGATTAATTTGAAAGACAATGTCCAAGTTGGTGGAATCGCACTAAGAGAATGATTTCTCCTTTTAAGAAACTGGAACCATTGGATGGATTTGTCTAAAGACTGAAGAGAGGACTTTAAACCTTACTTTGATAAACTATGGAAAAATCATGTTAGACTGATGAACAGTACTTGGGAGCAACTCAAGTACCTTTGGCCAGAAGAAGCCAGAGTGGAACGGCTACTGTTCTGGCCTATTTGTATGTTAAGTTCCTCTAAAAGGGGCAGGGCCAGCTGAAGGTTAGGTTTATAGAGTTGTCGCAGTCTTACCCCAAACTGGTAATTTTGCTTTAAATTTGTTGAAAGATAAAAGTTATTAAGGAAACAAAAATCACTTCATTTTCTCAGAGAAAAAAGTGCATTATTTTTCAACAGCCATACAGCATAACCCCGCTGGACGGATTCGGACCAAATAAGAACATGAAAACAAAACATTACAGACATTTCCTTTTCTGTTTTGGTGTAGATCTGTCCAGGAGTTTAAAAAATATTCAACAGAGAAGTGGGTGGCCACTGCTCCCAAAAACCTTTATCTATCTCCTATGGTGCTTTGCACCACAGGTGCTCTGGGGCATTCCAGAAATTAAAAGCCGTCTTTTTTTGTTCAATGCAAGCTATTCCTGCGATGCCATGGGCAGCTGAAAATGAACACTACTCGAAATGCTATTTGGTGGACGAAAATGGATGCAATCGAACTACACTAGAGGTGGGGAGGGAGAAAGAGGACACCATGTGAAGTTGGGGGTGTTTGTTGGAGCCAGTTATGGGTAGAATATTTTTTGGCTTATCGGGGGAATCTTGCTCGATTACCCCAGACAGACGCATTTGGAAAAGAAACAGCGTCACAGAAACCTAAGAGTGACACGGTGTAATGGGAGAAGGGCAGGGAGAGAAAAAGCAATTGAGCGGAGTTGGGGGCGGGGCAAGAAAAGCAGAGGGGGGGGGGCACCTGATGAGGGCCTGTGAAGTCAGAAGAGTTTTAATTATCGAGCATCATTGGAGGAATACTGTGGGAATTGGCATAATCTGAATGGATTTCCGTAAAATTATGGCGGGAAAAGTGAATGAAAAAATATATAGTTGACACCTACAGTGATCACATCTACGAACTGTCAGAGCCCATATCCACAGCAAGAGGTGTTAAGCAGGGGTGTCCACTTGCCGCTGACATTCAAATTATTCTTGGCCGACCTACCTGTATATCTTGACCAGGTCCACTGCTTTCCTCCCAAAATAAAACAAACCTTTGTCAGATGTATTGTTTATGCTGACTATTTGGTCCTGGTGGACAGAACCCAAATTGGTCTCCAACGTTTATTAGCCTTACATAATTATCTGTCTATCAAAGAACTTACAATTAACACCAAAAGAACAAAAATCGTGTCCATGGGCAATGTCACCAGTAGAAGAGACGGGGCCTTTAAGTGGGCTGTTGGTGGTCAGATTCTGGCTTCTATTACCTCCATAAGATATTTGGGAGTTCAGTTCAACACCTCTACCTGTGAACATCACTGGGTGAAAGAACTGAAATTGAAGTTAACAATGCTTGCACTTCAAGCTGCAAAGATAAACAAACGTTATGGCAAATTTTCCTTAGCACCAGTCTTGATGTTTTATCTACAAAAGGTAGTCCCCATAATAACTTTTGGAGCCGAAGTCAGTTGGAACATCAACAAGCTAATTGGAACACCTTAGAAGGGCGCTTCTGGCGTTATGTACTCAAACTTCCACAATGCATTCTAATCACATTACTAAGTCATGAACTATCGTTAAACTCACTGTATAGCCATGTGATTTGGAAATCAATCTCGCTAATGCGAAAGATCATGGTAGAAAATCCGATGCCGGCCTACCAAATATTCACAAATAATTGTGATGACAGAAGTACCAATCTATTAGACCAATGACGGCTCAAAGTGCAAGCGTGGGTGGATGCTGCAGCGATCAGCAAATTCGATCTTTTAACACGCCCACAACAAGCTAAAAAGAAATTTGAGTCTTGGGCTTGGATAGTCAATCTAGAAAATCGGGAGAAACTGTCCTCTTCACATTGGTTAGGTAATGAACAAAAAAAATTAAATAACCAACCGAATTATCTGCTGCACTGCCCTTATCGCGAGCAAGATTTCCTACTAAAACCCTGAAATCCAAGGAAATCTTGTGGCAAAGAAAGGACATCCTGTTAAAAGACAATTTATGCCGATTTTGTAATGTGTCAGTCGAATCGTTAAAACATCTCGTCATTGAATGTGTGAAAACTTCTAATTTACGTTTGATACACCTTGGTCAATTTGCTCCTATTGACGAAGATATGGCTGATTGGTGGCGCAAAATCTCCTCTGGTAATAATGTAAAACATGCCTGTGCAATCCTGAATTACTTGGATGCATTTCTAAAATTTTCTCCTTGAGGACTGTATAACAAGATGCTACTTAGATGCTCTAAAAAATGATGGTCCTACTTATCTTAATTGAATTGTCTGAAATCTTTCTTTCAAAGATATGGATTGCTTTTTTGTTTTAGGATTTGATGAAATAATATCAAATGTTCTAGAGGAAGCTGAAACAAATGTTTTTACGTTAAGTTTAAACTGCAGTTTTTCATAATTCTTTTTAAAAAAAGATCACATCTAGGCAGTGGAAAGGGATCTTGTGAAAAGATTTATGTAACATGTACAGTAGCAGTGGCTAGTCATCTGCTCCAAAGAAAAGTATTGATGTAACATGTGCAGTGGGCCGTCAAGAACTATAGTATAACAAAAACATTCAAATTTTGTGAAAACTTTAGTTAAGATAGATAAGGTCATGGCTAATGGGCCATGAAGAAACTATACTATAACAAAAACCTTGAAATTCAGATTATGTGATAAGTGAGGACCATCTTAACTCTGTGTCTCCCACCCCATTGCAAAGCACATGAGCACATAATATAACAGAAGGGATTTACAAAATGTACATAATGCCAGATATCTACGGGTGGAAAGGTTACATGGTCAACACTTCCCACATCCACTGATTAGATGGTGGACCATCCTGAAAAGGGGGTCCCTGGAATGGCCCCCATGCGCATGTCAGCCCGAAGAATGAGAAACAGCCGGGGTAACTCGCTGTTCGGCCAACCACCAGGCGCATCAGTGTATCCCACATATGGAAAAAGATATTCCATCAGTGGACCATTTAAACCATATCCAGTTGATGGCTTCCAAGAGACAGGTGTCTCATCACTGGATCAGGTTGACTGATAAAGTCCTTCACTGATGATATCACTAGTGACAACACGACATTGCAGCATTAGCCATGAAGCAAATTCGCATTCCTGCACGAAGATACGCAGACACGCACATGTACACGAAGAACATGCCTACACCTTCCTATAGATCGAGGACAGATACATGTACATACTGTCAAAAGCCTTTCCTTTACACTAGCCAAATGTAGAAACACAAGGAAGCCAAGCAAGCGTGGATAAAGCGGTTGTGGACCACGCTTGCAACTGCTTTATCGCAACGAACCATAAGGCACTACAGGGACGTATAAGGAATCTATAGGGCTTTACCACCACTAATCTCTAAAGGAGATATTAGAACCTATAGGGAAACCATAGAAGGACTGTAGTGAATTTGCATTAAGCCATTGTCCTCAAAATATGGAAGAAGAGATGCAGACTTTGCAGAACAAAGCACAGAGACAGTGTTCACGGACAAGGGCGGCTGAAAAATTAATGATTCCCGAGGCGGTGAACCACCTGCGAAATGCAGGATAAAATACTCAGTAATTGCAGCCAGAAAGGCTCAGTTTTATGGTCTTCGCACATGTGACCCAGCCTAGCGGAACAATGGCTATTTACTCATGGCGAGAAGAGGACCGGTTCCCAGCGAAGCAGACAAGATTGATACATGTGTTGTCAATAGAAACTTGCAACCTGCAGGCACTCTCAGGCTAGGTGGTCACATCAGTAGCAAAAGGGACACACAGTCTCATTACCTTGAAAAGGTACACAGAGCGCTGTGAACAGAACAGGGTCTCAGGCCTGGAGGGACATGCTACAGCCCATCCAGAAGCTCAGCTCATAGGGTGGTGTAGAATGTTACAGGGGCCAATGGTCATCGTGCAACCCTACAACTAAGTAATAGATCGTTTTTGGGTAAGTCTCAGGTGAAGCCACATGACATGGTGAACCAACATGATTAACATAATGGATTTCTATAGGTATTACCACCCAAGCCACCAAATGGGGCTGTTCCTTAGGTTTTTGGGGATGGATTGGTTTTTGTGACATCACCAAGGAATAAAGCTGGGTGACAGGCTCAGACGCTGAGATTGGCAGAGATTTTGTTGTTTACTGTATGATCCCAGTCTTGTGGAGAATAAAGAAGGTATATTGCCCCGTGGAAGAATTCTCAGTCATTGCCGGGGGGGAAGGGTTCGGAAGGGCATCAGATACTCTGCTAACTTGTGGTATTGTTAATGTGAACATCCCTGTCCTCTGGTATACTATTACAAAGTGGTAGCAGAGGATGGTTGGCTACGTTCAATCGGCATGAAGCCATCTCTTCCTGTCGCAATGCCTGGAGAGCTGCGAGGTGACCCACGGAAACCGAGAGTTACGCAGGAGATGCACACTATGACAAGGCCATCAGGAGCCGCCTTGGAGAAAATCCTGCTAGCAGACCAGAAGGGAGGGGTGTCAGGTTGAGGGAAGAGACGGTGGCCGATGGACGTCTGCTGATCACGGAGTGTAAATATTGACTCAGCCATACGTCAAATAGGGGTGGTTCCATGTGTTAATATCCCCACAAAAATATCGCCATGCAAGAATTTTGCGACGATATTAACCCATGGAACCTGCGGGGGCCAACCCCGCAACCCACAATTATGTGTACCCATAAATGATCCCCATAAATAATGTTGCCTATGCCGTTTCCCAGCAACCATATTATTGGAGACATTATTTATGGGGATAATATTACCCGATACCATAGGGGAAGGGTGGATAGATGTTGGGTGAGGTTGAACATTTTGGGGTGGTAGGACACAGAGGTGGATGTTGCAGTCTCGGGGGATAGCTTAGGGGCAACGTGCTTGCCTTGGAAGCAAGGCGACGACACAGAGCAACACGGTTCGATCCCTGGGTCCGCACTTAGAAACCTCTGGGTATTAAGCTCGTTATAAATAACATATCATAATTGTTGTAGTTAGGGAAAATTCCATCTTGAGGTGACCAGTTTCGGCAGTTGGCCTAGATGAGTGGCTCAAGGGTATGGATGATCGAAGTTAAGGAAATACTGGATTTTCAGTGGGTTGGGCATTGCAGCTCAGGTCATGGATGACGGTACCCCCGGGTATAGGGCTTAGAAGGTGAAGCTAGCTTGATTTGCGGGAGGTCTTCTTCTGGTTAAGTCTTGCAGAGGCATTTTATCTAGAAGGCGACGCTGTAGGTACAGATTGAGCATGTCAAATATTGGTACCCTTGTTAGGAGACAGGAAGATTGGTGGATGTGCCTTTGGAGGCAGAGAGTTGCAGAGGGGAGGTGCG
Source organism: Ambystoma mexicanum (assembly GCF_040938575.1). Taxonomy (NCBI): domain Eukaryota; kingdom Metazoa; phylum Chordata; class Amphibia; order Caudata; family Ambystomatidae; genus Ambystoma; species Ambystoma mexicanum. The sequence goes on along the minus strand of NC_090924.1, from coordinate 865,783,479 downwards.
CCAAGCACTCCCAAGGTATTGGTCAAAGACCAGAAAGGTGAACATTTGGTGTCAAGGTAAAATAAAGTTAATTTGTTTGAGGACAGTGGAGGTGTCGAAAGCACTGACTTGGGGTCAAGTAAGTATTAAAGTAATGTATTGTGGCAAACACATGGGGGGATAAACCCTTGCAGCACATGTGCGAATCCCTTCCAGTCTAAAAGGACAAGATATGTAAATATAGCACAGACTGTAAAGTGCCTAAGCCATAGCCAAAAGGAGGGAGTTTCTCCAAATGTGTGCAGCAACCATTACATGTGCATATACATGAGGCTCACAAGGGGAAGAAATTGAGTAAGCGAATGGCTATATTTGAGCTGTGGAGAATGTTTCAGGACGATCAGGGTTTTGGGGGGAGGGAGAGGAGTTTGCACGGCTTCACCTGTGGCCTGAACCAAAAGGAGGCCATAGGTGAAATGCCCTCATCCCCTACTACTCCTGAACATGAGAGTGAGGGCACAACTGCGTAGGCCCAGGGATTATATCCAGCTAGGGAATTAAGAGCAGCGGCAGTGTATATCAATCCCATATTTGCACCTCCAGCAAGAGGGAAGAGCAGGACGAGACTGAACAAACTGCTAAGGGAGCTCAAGCCGCAGACGGGGAAACAGGGAGCGCACCGAGATTCAGGCATGCATAAAAGAGAACCACGTGGGTATAGAGGGAAGGAAGGAGGGACCAGAGAATATAGTTCAGAACGAGCGGGTAGGTGGACAAATATTGCTTAAACTAGACAGGAAGGTAGTGGGAGGGATGAGGGGCCATAACCAAGAAGCAGCGGGTTGTAAGGATACAGGTGAAGCAAAAGAATGGCCAGCGATAATGAAATTAGAGACGAGAGAAGGAGGAAAGGAGGAGCGTGGAGGGCACGAAGGAAGACAAACTTTAGAAGCAAGAGAGGGAGCACGTGGATATAGCGAGAAGGCCAGAAGGTGAACCAGAAAGGCAAGTGAAAAGTAAAGGACAAGAGTATGTTTGAAGTGGAGCAGCTCCTTAGAGAGAGAGCGCGCAGGGAAGAAGATAAGCGCACTTTGAGGGAAGTGCAAGTAAAGTTGGGATTAGCACATTTAGCGAAGAGGGAGAGGAGCAGCAGAGGCCAGACCAATGTGGGAGACATAGCAGAACGGCCCACTACTAGAGACACCCTCCACGAGGGGGGAATGCAGAAGCATGAATAACATAGAAGATGGGCAGCAGGAAGGCGCAGCGTTGAGGAGGATCAGCTTCCAAGACAACTTTGACAGCGAAGGTGGAGATACAGGGTCCAATGATGACTTAGTGGTGGGTGAGGATGAGCGAGTAGGGCGTTCATTTCATAGTCCTCAAGGAAAGAGCCCAGACCGAGAGACACTGTGGGGAGACAAGAAGGGCATGGACGGACTATGGGAGGACAGGGGTGAAGGGTCACAGCACAGAGAGCGTCACCCCATACACGCAAAGGCTCAGAGCCCTCCCAGAACGAAGGAGGGGAGAATTTGCAAGGGCGTTTCACCAAACACACAGGGAGATAGGGTGCTGCGAAAACCTGAAGGTGTCGAACCCACTAGTCCCTGGGGATCTGTCATCCAGGTGGCCAGGGCACAGCCATCACTATTGGATCCAGTTTCTGGGGGGGACCAGTGCAGGAAGATCACCTGGTGATCTTCAGGGTGTGGAAGTGGGAACCCGAAGGGTGAGACAGTATGCCCTTCCTTATGGCACCTTTTCCCCATCCTACCAGTCGGGATATCTAGAAACTCAACCCCTGCCCCCCTTTCCTGACACGAACACTTTCTCATGGGTGGTTAATTGTGAGCGACAACAGACTAACAGAGCTGTATACTGGACATGTCCCAACAGAAGGGTCAGGCAGAGTCAGGCAATTACTGATAACTAACAGGAAAGAAAAAGGACCCAAAGTAGGAGTCCTCCCGTCCCCTGCACACTCTCCAAATCCGCCAGAAAGCGGGTTAATGATTCAGTACCAACAGTAATACTCAATCTAGGGATTTCAAATATAACAATTATCAAATGACTGTGCATCAACAAAAAATATATAAACAATGATTTATTTACAAAAGAGATTATTTTGTGAAAGCAGAGAAGAAAGCTGCCTTTCTGTCTATTGTGACTTCTGCTGAACAGCTCTCCATTTTATGCTTCATATTGACATATGTTGATAAAAGTCGACCCCTTATAATTCTGTTTGACAGATCATCTGCTCATCAGCATTATACTCTATGCTGATTGGCTCCTCCCAGTGGCGACAGCACCGACTTAGGCTAATTTGTATTCCTATTAAACATAGTTGCCATCATATGGAACGTTTGGCCGTTACACCTAGACCCGGTACCCCCTTTAGCAACATAGACATAGCTATCCTGCACTTGCTCGATCCATTCTAAGATGGCCGACTGACACAGTCCTAATGCAAATCTTAGTCCGTCGTCTATCTCTATTAAACATCATGGCTGATGTTTACACAAGAGGACGCCTACTTTCGACCCAATCTCAGTTTCCTTGGATATGGACGCTTCTCACCCCCGCCGTGTAGTGAGCCTGCCTCTGCGGTACAACTCACAGGTATGAGCAGCCACGCTACCCCCTTTTTTTTTTATAGTTTGTGCATTTGATCACCATCAGCCCTGTTACTGAATACACATCTCTCTGCCATTTTATATCGTCGGCCCCTGTTTTGAATCTCTCGTTTTCGCTGTTTGGCAACACAGACTAGCGTCTCCATGGCTGCCGACCTCTTTCCTACGGGTTCACACACTGCCTCCATAAGGTAAAATTGCTTTCCCCGATTTTTTCACCACATTTTTAGCCTTTGAATTCGTTATCACTTTACATGTATATATACATCATTTCAGTTGTATTACGCTGCAGCTTGCAATAGATGCTGGTTTGGCTGGACGTATATGTACCAATGGAAGCTTTTCTTAAATATGGTACCCACCGCTATCCAACAGGACACAGCACACGCTCTCTGCTCAAGGTATTGATCCTTATAAATTAGTCGCCACAGAACCCTCTTATACATGTTAATATTTCCTCAGTTGCAGAATCGTGTGCATTGCATTCCACACTGTTACTCTGAATATCTGTCTCAGTGGGAATTTTCGTCAATGCGTTGTTTCACCGCACCATCTACCGACTTCACATTGAACCAACTTTCTCCGTAATCACGGACTCTGAGCCAAGTAAATTTTTACATTCACCCATATATTTGTATGGGGTAAGTGTGACTTGTATACTAACCCTATTTATTGATCCTGTGTAATCACGGCACATATGCTGTTTCTTTCTTTCCTGCCTAAATATCTTCTTGTTTGATACATCTTATGTTATTTATAGCAGTCCTTCTATGAGATACAATGGCATTATTCAGTCACTTGACGTCCAACTTTTTGAACTGTGAACATGATGACATCAGACGTTGGCACACCGACAACCATATAGCAGTCATTAGTGAGGTTTCTCTTTTCTATATGACAATATTACAACAGTCCTTTGCAGTGGGAACTTACTTTAAGAGAGTCTCTCGATTTCACACTTTTTTTTTAAACATGATTGACATATATCACGTAGTCCTCTTGAGTTTCCTACTTTTCTTTTCTAAATCTATGGTGATTGTCGGTTTCATGCCACCTGACATGTCTCCTCATTTTACTTTACATTAGATCCATACCATTCCACAGTTGTTACTCAGATATCATACTCTGAGTACCCTGAGTTCTTTCAGTTGATATTGCTATTCTACGATATAGCCCACCCATTCAACTGTAGAGGGCTCGCGAAAGTACATAGTCACTGATCACCATTAAAATAGTCTACTTTGGATTGTAATTCAAGTGTTGTGCATACATAGGCGAAGTTATAACAATAGATTATATATTGATTGCCTATATATGTGATTATAATATGTATGTCTGATTTTGACAATTACACAACATCTTGCTGGATACTCTGACTTTTAACAGTCTCCATCATATTCACTTCGTTTTAAGTATGTACTCGATCAACAGTCCATTTAGGCTCTAGAAGAGGGAAAACCTCGAAAAGCATCAGCCTGCAACAATGGACATTCTGATGTGCTTTCTTCTCTGCTTTCCCAAAATCATCTCTTTTGTGAATAAATCATTGTTGTTGTTTATATATTTTTTGTTGATGTGCAGTAATTTGCTAATTGTTCTATTTGAAATCACTAGATTGAGTATTACTGTTGGTATTGAATCATTAACCGCCTTTCTGGTGGATTTAGAGTGTGCAGGGTACGGGAGGACTCCTACTTTGGGTTTTTCTTTCCTTGCATGTAGTAGGGTTTTGTGCCAAGGCCTTAATTCCTCCCCTGCACCTTAAATTGATTAACACCAGCCTCACAGGTATTCTGTTAGAAAATAACCCATATATTAGTAATATTGGTGTGCACCCATCCTTCCAAATACTGATAACTACACACAACTGACTTTCATTACACCTCCCCACATGGGTAAAAGGCGGAGCACGAAAGCACACTCTGAGCAAGGCAATACGCATGAAGAAGCAGCAATTCCGAGACGGCAGTTTAAACCGAGGAGAAAGGCAGCAAGATCAAAAAGGACGACAGAGGGAATTACTCTTGCCCTTTTCAACACAGAACCAGACTTTCAAGAAGCCTCAAGGAAAAGGAATAAGACCAGGGATTGCAGCTGACGAACTTTGTAGCATGTGTCAAAGGTACACGGGGCCCTCCGGCATTGATAGCCAATGCGAGGAGAATCGATTGCCACAGTGGTACTGCCATGGCTCCGAAAGCAAAGTAACACCAATGAATTCAGCACAGCCGGTGAAATAGCGAAACTGATAGCAGACTGGACTGTGTTATGCTCAATGTTACAAGCAGCAACATTGTATGAGCAAAGAAGAACAAGTTACTCTCTTACCTGGTAAGGTTCTTTCGATGGGATGGTCGGACAACCTATTCCATATCTATGACCGTAATCACCACAGATGTGCTGCTTCGAAAATTTTTGACGTCTGCGTCCTGCGTCAATGACGTCGATACGCTGTCCTCGAGGGCCTCTGTCGAGCCGACATCACCTGATGTTATAAGTAGGACGCACGACGCCCGCAGCCTCAGTTGTAGCTTTTTTTCCCCCAGAACGTGTGGCACAAAACCACTGCCAGTATGACCACAGAAAGCCTTGTGGAAACGTAAGCTGCAATCGCATAAGAAATTCTGTAGTGGGCAGGTAGGGAGGGAGCGATAAGGCATACTTCGTCGGACCATCCCATCGAAAGAACGTTACCAGGTAAGAGAGTAACTTGTTCTTCGAGGGGATTGGGTCCTCCGACGTGTTCCATATCTATGACAGACTCCCAAAGCAGTACCAACGTATGGAGGAGGGAAAAAGAATTTAGAATATAGAAATTTAGAATTCCCAATCAAATTGAAGAGTAAAGGACCGCCTTGCCAAAGGCCAGATCCTGCCCATGGATAGAATCTAGGGAGTAGTGTCGTACAAAAGTATGGACCGAAGCCCAGGTGGCTGCTTCACAGATGTTACGAATAGGAACACCCCTCTGCAGGGCAGTAGAGGCAGCCATGCCCCTAGTAGAATGGGCCCGTAAAGCTACCGGAGGGTACTTACCCACCAAGCAGTAACATTCAGAAATTGCCAATATAATCCATCTAGACAAAGTCTGCTTAGTAACAGCGTGTCCCAAACGCCTTCCAGCGTAACCAATAAAGAGCCGATCGTTCACTCTTACCCGGGACATGCGTGAAATGTAGAAAATCTCCTAGGATCCAACCTATGGAGCCTCTCCTCTTCCTTACCAGGATGTGGAGGAAGATAAAATGCCTTCTGGCTTAAATGAAATTCTGACACCACCTTCGGAAGAAAGGAAGGAAGAACTCTAAGGACAACCCTGTCCTTATGAAACACAGTGAAGGGTGGCTCAACTGAAAATGCCTGCAACTCATTCACTCTGCGAGCGGAAGTGACTGCAACTAAAAACACAGTTTTAAGGGTTAACAGCCTCAAAGGACAAGAATGTAAAGGCTCAAACGGAGCACCCATAAGGAATTTCAGAACAAGGTTCAAATCCCAACCAGGCACCTGGAAAGGTGACGGCGGAAACACATTAGTGAGTCCTTTGAGAAACTGAGAAATTAAAGGAATTTTGAAATAGGAACACTCCTCAGACGAGCGCTTAAATATACACAGCGCCGCCAGGTAACCTTTAACAGTACCCACTTGCAGGCCCCTGGGGGCCAACGAAAGCAAAAAAGACAGAACCACAGGAATGTCACATGAAAAAGGATCCACATTCTTAACCCTGCACCAGTCACAGAACTTTCTCCAATGGCAACGGTACAGGGACTTCTGGCCTCCATCACGTCTTCAGGGAGGTCCCAATCCTTATACCTCAGCCTTTCAGAAGCCAAGCGTGAAGGTTGAGGGATCTGACCTCTGGATAGAGAACCTGACCCCCCTCCCGTGAGAGCAGATCATCTCGGTAGGGAAGACGACGTGGAGGGCAGATGGACAAGTCGGGAAGGACCGGGTACCACGTCCTCCGGGCCCAAGCCGGAGCAATGAGGATCATCTGGGAATTGAACCTCTGTAACCTCCGCAGCACTTGCAGGATGATGGGAACTGGAGGAAACTCGTACAGCAGTCTCCCAAGGCTCCTTTTAGTGCGAGCAGGACCTTTCGCACTTCTGGTTGACACTGGAGGCGAAGAGATCCACTTGAGGGGTCCCCCAAAGGGCGAAGATCTCCAGGAGAATTTCCTGAGCCAGCTCCCACTCGTGAGAGATCGCGCTCGGCCTGCTCAGAGTGTCTGCCGTCTCGTTTTCATCTCCGGCCAGATGAACAGCCGAGATCGAAATTTCATGCTGGATGGCCCAGAACCAGAGCTGCATCGCCTCCCTGTACAGAGAAAGTGACCCTGCCCCCCCCCTTTTGCTGAGGTAGTGCATGGCCACTGTGTTGTCCGTCAGAATCAGGACATTCTTCCCTCGCACAGTCTTCAGAAAAGCCTTCAGGGCAAGCCTGGCGGCCCTCAGCTCCAACAGATTGATATGGAATCTGGACTCCGATGGAGACCAACGACAGCTGACTGTCAACTCGTCGGCATGCGCTCCCCATATCGTGAGGGATGCGTCCGTCACGATCGTTACCTCCGGCTAGGGTAGCCAAAATGGAGCCCCCTTCATCAGACTGCCTTGGATGGCCCACCATAGAAGGTCCTGGGTGGCCGAGGGCGGCACATGAACAGGGTCCGACATCCTGCCGGAAGACTGTGACCACTGCATCTTGAGGGCCCATTGCAGAGATCTCATCCAAAAGCTGGCCTATGGCACCAGAAGAATGCAGGATGCCATGAGGCCGGGCAACCTTAAGAACTTGAACGCCGGGAGACACTGGGCATGTTGAAACTTGTGTAGCATCTGCTGAATGTGAGGAGCCCTCACCAGGGGAGGAAAACACTGCCCCAGGGATGTGTCGAGCACTGCTCCGATGTACTGGAGCCGCTGGGTTGGCATCAAATGGGACTTCTTTAAGTTGAGGGAGAAGCCCATCTTGTGAAGGGAGTGGCAGGTGATGGACAGATGATCCAGGACTTGCTCTGGAGAGCGCACCCTGATCAACCAATCGTTCACGTAGGGGTAGACGTGAATCCCCCCTTTCCTGAGATACGCTGCCACCACTACCATGAGTTTGGTGAAGACTCTCGAGGCGGAGGTCAATCCGAACGGCAGGACCCGAAACAAAGTGCGAGTCTCCAACCACAAACCTCAGGTACTTCTTGCGCTTGGGATGGATCGACACATGAAAGTAAGCGTCCTTGAGGTCGAGACACACCAACCAGTCCTGAAGTTGAAGGGCCTGGAGGACTTGAGAAAGAGTAACCATCTTGAACTTGTCGTTCCTGAGGAGCTTGTTCAAACCGCGCAAGTCCATGATGGGTCTTAATCCCCACGGCTTTCTTTGAAATAAAAAAATAAGGGGAATCCCATCCCTTGTTCCTCTCCGCTACAGGCACCAGTTCTATGGCGCCTTTCTCTAGTAGGTTCTGAATTTCCTGCGCAAGGAGCGGATCTGGACACTTCAAAGAGATTCCCTGGTGGATTGTCGTGCGGCCTCTGCCGGAAAGGAAGACAGTAGCTATGGGCTATGATCTCCAGAACCCACACATCTGAAGTAATGGCACACCACTCTACAAGATGCCGCGCCCCAACCGGCGAACCATGGGACATGGACTCATGAATGAGCTGAAGCGGCTGCGGCAGTGCCTGAGGGCAAAGAAGCAACTGCCCGCGCAGCGGCCTTCGCACCTCGAGTACCCTGTTTTCCACCTCTGGCACTCCTACAGTAGCCCCTTTGACTTGCAGCTCCTCTCGATTTACTAACGGATGAGTAATATCGAAAGGGACCTCCCCTCCATTGCTGTCGCCTAGGACGAAAAGGCAGAGGTTGGCCAACTGCAGCTCTCAATGACTTTGCTGCAGCTTTTGAGGTCTGCAACCTCTCAAGGCTCTCGTCAGCCTTGCTGCCAAAAAGATGTTCACCACCAAAGGGCATGTTGAGGAGCCGGACTTGCACATCAGGAGCAAACCCCGACTTACGCAACCACGCAAACATGCGTATTACGGTGCTCGCCGCCATGGACCGGCTGACACAATCTGCCATGTCCAGACCCAACTGAACGGACTCGCACATGGCATCCTTGCCATCCTGTACAATAGCAAGAAAACCATCCCATTCCTCCCTTTCGGGAATATGATCAGCCGCCAACGAAATACAGTTCCACAGAGTGTGTGTGAAACGTGACAAGGCACACGCGGAGTTGGCTGCCTGCAAAGCCATACCCCCTGAAGAAAACACTTTCTTCGCCCAGCCATCAAAACGCTTGTCGTCCCGATCAGGAGGAATGGTAGAGTACGACGCCTGCTTTGCTGGGGCCGTAGCCGCCTGCACAACCAAACTCTCTGGAGTGGGGTGCATGGTCAAGTAACAGGGGTCGCTACTGACTGGATGGTATTTTCGCAGCAAAGACTTGCTCACTGCCGGGAGACTCTCTGAGGCAGTCCAAACCGCTGACACCCTTCTTTGCAAGGCCATATGGAATGGCAGTACAGGGTCAGCTGGTGGACCTTGGTCGAGGATATCCGTGAGGTCATCCTGCAGAAAATCCCCTGGTGGCGCAGACCACCCCAAGTATTCCGTTACCCTCGACATAAGGCGCCGGTACGAGGACTCGGCATGGGTGCCAGGCACAGGCCTACAGAACTCCACCTCCGCAGAGGTGTCCAGACCACTTGCGTCGTGCAATGACTGCTGCAGGTCTTCAATCTGGCTATGCCCAGACAAAATCTTGTCCGGTAACTCCTCAGGAACCAAACCTTCCTCGGACCCTTCATCCACCTCAGAAATATAATCCAGAGGCTGGAATGAGGGCACAGAAAAGGGACAGACATTTTTAGCCTTGACCAGAGCCTTTCTAGGGGGGTTCCACCATGCCACGGGGTACCTCCGACAAAGCAGCCTTGAAAGGCATTGAGGGCGTCGTCGGAATCGGCGTCGAGTGTGGCACCGACAACTTCGACAGTGTCGACAGTCCTCCTGGGCAGAGCCCCAAGCGTGTTCTTCGACAGCCTGGGCGCCGATGGCGTCTACGGCTTCCTCGGAGGCAGAGTCTCGAGAGAGTCCCTCGATGACCTCGGCGCCAAAGGCGTCAATGTCTTCCTCGAAGACTTCACAGGCTCAGACGGTCTCGAGGGAACGAGACCTGAAACGGGCATGCCTAGAGCGACAAGCCTTGTCCGACCAGGACCTCGAAGCCGCCCGGTGGTCGCGACGACTGCTCGAGCCCAAAGGCGCACAAGTGGCGTCTCTAGCACGCTCATGGCCGGAGTCTTTCGACGGCGCGGACAGAACGGAGCCCTGCGACTGAAAAATCGCCATCTCCTGCCGGAACGAATCCCATTCCTCAGGAGTGGAATGCTTGTTGGGACAAGCAACCCGCCGACGGGCGGCGTCCTCGGATGAAGACGGGGAAGGCGACCTGTGACGGCACTTCCGTGAGTGCCTCGAAGAGGCAGAGGAATGGCGAGACCGACTCCTGGACCGAGACCCCCCCGAACTCATGACGACGATGCGGAGAGTTGCCCCTCGAATCATCTGTCGAAAGTCCAGTGGATCGCGACTTCTGGGGCTTGGCCACCTTAGTCATCGACAGCTTCATCATACACTCCTGCGATCTGGCAGTCGACACAGTCATCCGTATTGTGGTCCTCCCCGAGGCACCAGAGGCAAGCGTCGTGCGTGTCTGTCAACGACATCTTGTACCCGCAAACCCGACACTTCTTAAAACCCGACCGCAGGGTGGAATAAGCCGAAGACATCATGTCAATACACAAACTAACAGGTTTGAAGAACCGAAAGAACAGGATTCAGTAGAACCGAGGCGCGCCGAGATCTCCCAAGCGAACACGTTCGCGGAAAAAACAGAACTGAGGCTACGGGCGTTGTGCGTCCTACTTATAACATCCGGTGACGTCGGCTCGACGGAGGCCCTCGGGGACAGCGTCTTGACGTCATCTATGCAGGACGCAGACGCCGAAAATTTTCCAAAGCAGCACCTCTGTGGTGATTACTGTCACAGATATGGAATACGTCGCAGGACCCAATCCCCTCGAATGATAAATTACTCCCTGTAGGGACTAATGTACTCCTAGTCCGTAGACCCTTTCCTCTATACTGTATGGGCGTCCCACGCTTGGGATGGGAGACAACCTTTTTCACCATAAAAAAACCTTCTTCCCCTTTAAATTTAGAGGCGTGCGGCCCTGGGAGCATGCGCTCCCCTGACTCCACCCACCGTCGCCACTCTTCAGTCCCCATTGACGTGTCGACAATATTACCATTGCCTAATGACACCAGTTTTATTAGGAGGGGGGGGAGATGGTGGGACGTATGGTGGAAAGAGGACTATGGACTAGGAGTACATTAGTCACTACGGTGAGTAATTTATAATTACTCCTATGTCCCATCCCCTTTCCTCCATACTGTATGGGTGATTAAAACTGAATGTAGCTCCAGAGTGGAGAGGTGACCCTCCTTAAGAAAACAAGTTCCTTAATAATGCCTGCCCAAATGCTGCTTCTAACCTGGAGCCAGCATCCCAACAGTAGGAGTGGCCTGCTGTGGCCTTGGCTCTAACAGTGTGAGCATGCATGTTTGCTGGAAGTGGATTGCGCTGCCCCTCAGAGGCCTCTTTGATGGCCGAAACCATCCACCTTGCTTTAGAGGCCTTGGAAACCTGATAACCCGGGCCTTCACGGCCACCCCCCGCCCCCAAGATGACAAAGAGCATCTGATTTGCAGAAGCTCTTGGTCCTGTCCAGATAGAATTTTAGAGCCTACCAGACATCCAGACAGTGCAAGACCCTTTGAGAATTGTCCTTAGGATCCGCAAAGAAAGTAGTTAACACCATCTCCTCATTTAGATGGAAAGAAGGGACCACTTCGGCAAGAACGCGGCATGCGTTCTCAGGACCACCTTATCTCTGTGAAAAGTAGTGTACGGTTCTGATGCCACCAGTGCCTGAATTTCGCTAACTCTATGTGCCACCAAGAGCCACCAAGAGAGTTGTTTTAATGGTGACCAGCCTGATGTCCGCGGACGACATTGGTTTGAAAAGTTTGTGCGCCAGGGCGTCCAACACTACGTTGAGGTCCCACACCGGGTGTGACTTCTTGATAGGCGGGTAAAGCCTGGTGAGGCCCGCCAGATGCTGCTTCACCACCGGGTTGGAGGAAGAGAAAATGTCCTCCTCCGAGTTTCGGTAGGCTCCTATGGCTGCCAGGTAGGTACGGCATGTGTATGTTGGCACTCCTGAGTGTGCGAGGTATGCAGAGAAGGATAGCACATCATCCAAGGTGCAAGTAAGCAGGTTAATCTCCTTTGATTCCGCCCCAGTGGCAAAACCTAGTCCATTTGCTTTTATACAGGCTCCTAGTAGCGTTGCTCCTAGCGGCCTGAATGACTAGGTTAACCTGCGACAGCTGTAGATGCTTTAGTGTGACCTGCTTAGGAACCAAACTGCAAGGGCTAACTACTGCTCAGCGCGGTGGATGAACCTTTCCAGCTGCTGAGATAGAAGATGAGCTGGGCCCAATGGCAGGTGAGAGGGAGGCTTGTCCGAGAGGCTGAGCAGCTCTGAGAACCATGGTCTCACCGGCCACCACAGAGCTATCAGTATGACGCTGAGGCAACATGATTCTCTTATCTTGCAGATCACCCCGTGAAACAGGGGAGTGGGAGGAAACGCATATGCTGTCATGCTGTAAAACTGAATCTGGAAGGTGTCACCCAGGGACCCGGGGCACAGCACCTGCCAAAATGCGAACTGAGGGCACTTCTTGTTGTACCACGTGGCAAAAAGATCCACCTGAGGATGCCCCCATCTGCTGAAGATCCACAGCAGGACCTTATCATTCAATTGCCATTCATAATTGTCCGCTCCCAGTCTGCTGAGCCTGTCCGCCTGCAGGTTGGACTCCCCCGGGAGGTAGATTGCACTTAAGTAGATGTTGTTCTCCAGGGTCCACTCCCACATACTGATCACTAAGCTGCACAGAAGTGGGGACCTGGTGCCACCCTGCTTGTTGATGTAATAAATAATGGTGGAATTGTCAGTTTGAATGAGGATCATCTTGCCCCCGATAAGCGGCAGAAAAGCTTTGAGAGCGAGCCAGATAACTTTCAGCTCCAGCCAATTGATATGCGACTCCTGCTCCTGAAGGGACGAGACTCCGTGGACGCTGTGGTTGTCCAGCGTAGTGCTCCATCTTTCCATGGAGGAATCCGTGTTGATGGTGACTTGCGGTGCTGCTTGCCGTAAGGGCCTGCCTGTCCACAGGTTGCAGTCCGTGAACCACCAGACAATGTCCTGGTGGAGAAAGGGAGGAATGCTGATAAGCTCCGCTTGGCAGCCCCGCTCTTGATTCCATGAGGCTGCGAAGTGCAGCTGCAATATCCTCATCTTGAGCCTCGTTTGAGGTACTGCCAGTAGGAAAGCCACCATGATACCCAGTAGATGCTGGTACCACCATCCTGAGGTCACCTCTCTGCTGAGAAAATTACTTGTGGCCCTCTTGATGGCCGTGATCTTGTCCTCCGAGGGGAAAACTCTCTCTGAGCTTGTGTCCCAGATGGGGCCCAGAAGGGTCAGGCTCTGGCTGCAGCGGAGACTTCTTGAGATTGATGGAAAATCCCAGTTTGTGGAGTGTGTTCATAAGGGTGGAGGAAGTGAGGCGAACCGCCTCCGGGGATCTCACCTTGGCGAGCCAGTTGTCCAGATACAGGTAGACATGGTGACCTTGGGCCCCGAGAAGGGCTGCCACTGCATTCATAAATCTGGTAAAGACTCTTGGGTCTTAGTTGAGGCCAAATAGTAGAACCTTGTATTGGAAGTGGAAGTCCAGGATCCTAAACTGTAGAAAGGACCGATGAGGCTGCCAAACTGGGACGTGTAGATACGCGTCCTTCAGATCCAGGGAGCACATCCAGTTTCCCCTGCAGAGTGTCTACGCAATCAGCGCTGGCGTTACCATCTTGAATTTTTCAAGAGGGAGGGAGAGGTTCCGGGTGGAAAGGTCCAACACAACTCTTAGGCCAGCCTGGTTCTTCTTTTGTATGGTGAAAAGGCTGGAGTGGAAGCCCAAGGCTCGCTGGGAGGCTGGGACTTTTTCTACTGCCTGGCTCTCGATGAGCAAACGAAATTCCGCCAACAGAGTTGTCCCAATCTCTGGGAGTGGAGGGGAGGAGAAAGGAGAGCGAGGAGAGTGAGGAATCGGTAGACAGTAATCCTTGGAACACTACGGATAGGATCCACGAGTCCGCAAATCTTCGACACCAAGACTATGCATGAAGGACAAGCTTGCCCCCCCACCGGAGACACGTGGATCCGAAGGGGCATGTCATGTCTTCTTTCCCTCTGAGACTGGGGCAGAGGAGGGGGACTGAAACAAGCCCTTGCTAACACCCCCCCCCCCCTTCTTCTGCTGTTTGCACCGGTGCTGACTCGGAGAACGGTCAGACTATATTGACCTCCTTTCCTGGAAGCCCCAGAACCCACCAAAGACATGCACCATGTTGGAGCGTTCAAGCAATTGGTTGTAGGCCTTGGGTGTGGCCTTCGTGAGGATAACGACTTTGCAGTTTGGGAGCTGTTCTGATATAGCTCCTTATCAGTGGTCAAATGAAAGAGGACGCCACCCTCGAATGGAAGGTCCAATATGAGTTCCTGGACGTCTGGGTGAAACTTGACAGCCCGTAGCCAGGTAGTCCTTCTCATGTCCGTGGTGATGCAGATGGCACAGCCGGAGGTGTCAATGTGCGCCACGGTGGACTCCATGATGTCCTGGGCCAACATTTTAGCTTCTGCCAGCCCCGCCTTGAAACATGTCTGGCTCTGCATCGGAAGTTCTGGAAGGAAGTCAGCTATTTCGCGCCAAAGCCTCTGGTTAACGGCTGTTAGCATGGCTACTGCGTTGGATTGACGCAGGTGGAGTGATGGGTTGGAATAAACCTTATTACCAAGGTGTCCAGCTGGTCTGGTGTGGGTGAAGGAGTGCTGGGCGCCGAAGGATGCGGCGTGGGAACCGGAGCCGGCGGCTGCTGTGGAGGCTGGTGTGGAAACACCTGAACTGTTGGAGGCAGGGTAGCTGGAAACGAAGGACCCAGAGTGGGCAGCCCCTGCTGCCCAGGGGCCTGAGGTGCTGGAGCCATAGGAGGAATTACTACAGGCACCGGTGGTGGGACCGGCGGGAGCATGTGCCCGATAACCTCCCGAAGGATGGACCCCATCTGAGGAGACCTCATGAGCGTGAGGAACTTTAAAAAAAAAAAAAAAAAACTGTCCTCACAGGCTGGTGGGGTGGTAGGTGGTATTGACGGAGTAGCGGGCGGCTGCTGGGGCCTGTGCGTACTCTGCTCAGATGATTATGGGGTAAAGCTGCCCTGCAACGCTGAAGAATAAGCTGTAGGCCACGTACTTGGTAGAGACCAGTTCCACCTTGAAAATCGTTCTCCTACCTACTCCGCACCAGGGGGCGGTATCGGATGAGCGACCATCTGTCTGGCATGGCGGCCATTTTGTCGTGCTGCATGTCACGTGCCAACATTGTGGTGCTTGCCTTGCTGGGCCTGGCCTCCTCCAGGAATCTTGGCATTGGAGCTAGAGGGGTACCCTGCACCTCAGGACAGGGCCTGGTAGGCGTATTGTCCTCGGCTGAGTCGCTGATAGTGCTGCATATAGACGCCCCCTCAGACATCTGTCCGGTACAAGGGTGTAGCCCCTCTCGTGGACACCCGGTAAAAGAACCTTGCGGTCCCTCAGCACTGTCCCCAGGAGGATCTACAGACCCCCCCGGGGTGGTTCCCGGTAGCTGAATCGGCCTCAGTATCTGTGTTGGTGCGAGAACCTGACCGGTCCCTCCCGCTCAGACATTTCCTTGGGAAGGAGTCTCCATTGCGGGTGCGATGGAAAAAAAAAATAAAAAAGAGGACCTACCTTGGCCCTTGACTTGTGTCTGACGAAGTCCTTCAAGTCCTTTCGAGGCAACTTCTCAAAGAGCTCACTCCACTGAGCTAACCTGTTCTTCAGAGCGCACGGTGTAAGCGTGTCACACGCGGTACAAGCCTCCCAGCCGTGATCGTGGCCAAGGCAGCAGAGGCAAAGAGCTTGGGGTTGGGACGTAGGGAAGAGCCCTTTGCAGGCTGGACACCTGCTGAAGCCCGCTGACATAGACATGTGCCGGGAAGGAGCGTGGCGCCAGGGCAATGAGTACCTGATTAAGACCAAAAAACAGAAGACAGACGACAGTATACGGGGAAGAGCATGTGGAATTACAAAGCCAAAGCCAAATCCAGGAGCGCTGGTGTAAGCAGTCCGTTCCCATCGAGGCTGAAAAGGGGGTGGGGGAGTGGCGCCGGTGGGCGGGGTCAGGGGTAAGGGTAAGAAGGTTTTTTCTGGTGAAAAAGGTTGGGTCTCCTGTCCCTAGCGAGGGACGCCCATACAGTATGGAGGAAAGGGGACGGGACATAGGGCTAGAACTTGTATACAATTGAACTTTGTGAAACCAAGATCGGTACCAGATACAGAGTGGTACGGCGCCATGTGGGTGCTTACGTTAAAGGTCTCTGTTCATTGCCCCCGCCCCCTCTTCTGAGCGGGGAAGAATTGTTGAACTGTAAAATCGAAGTGGTCCTGCAGCAGGTTACGTTGAAACCTGTGCACATTCGAAAGTCTTCTATTGTCTGTAAACTGAAGTCTGTCTGAGCCCGGCTGAGTGGGACTAATTGTAGAAAAAGGAACTGAGCCCGGAAGAGGGGGTTCATTGGTTAAGTGTAACACACCCGAGAGGATTGTTGTGGCAAATGCGAACCCGAGGGAGGGATGCCTAAAAATTGTAGTTGGTCTGAACCCGACTGAGGGAGGCTAATGGTGAAAGAAGGATCGTAGCCCGGCTGAGTGGGATACAGTTTGAAGAGTAAATCGCCTGACTTGAATATTGAGTTTCCTGAAGTGAGTGTGGGAAGGCTCATTGCTTATGTGGAAGAGTTCGAAATTCTGGAAGCTGCTACAGTAAAACTGGATCCACATGCCCTAGAGGTCGTTAAGCAAGGTATGAGTAAATGGGTGCCAGAGTTAGATCTTGGGTATCTGGTTGAGATTTTTTGAGTGAGGCAATGATAAAGATAAGTGGGGGCATTTTGGGAGATGCATTTGTGTGCAATGGTGAGCGTTTTGTGAAGTATTCTCACTTGTATAGGTAGCCAGTGTACCTCTCTCCTAGTCTTTGAGATGTTGTCCCTTCTCTGGATTACAATAGCTGCTCTCAGTGCTTTGTTTTGCAGCAATTTTAGTTTGGTTAGGTTCTTCTTGGTGGTGCCTAGCAATAGTACATTGCAATAATCTAACTTAGTCAGAATAAGGTCTCTTGCTAGGGTAATGCAATTCTGAGGGGTGAAAAATTGTCGATTGAGGGAAATGAGTTTGGCTGTGTAGGCAGTGGAAGAGGCTAGCGAGTTGATGTTTTTGCTCATGGTGAGGTTATTTGCTCATGGTGAGGTTAGAGTCCAAGTACACGCCTATGGTTTTAACTTGTTTTACGATGGGACTAGGAGTACCATCTATAGTAATAGAAGTGTAGTCAAGTGGTATGTGACTCAATTGAAACAAATTGGGGAACCCTACAATTTCAGTAGCTTAGTCAGAGCTTCCACACCCTCTGTTGTCACAAAATAATCAATAGGCTTTGATTTTATGTTGTAGTAGATAGGCTATTATTCCCCCTGGGAAAAGAGGAATGATTCCTCCAGATTTGGTTTTGATACCCCCTCAGAGGTGTTAAATAATGGTGGAGTTACGCTCACCTGACTCCCACAGGGGCGTCGATCTTAACTGGACAGCTGTGGTCTACACCAATGTGACGCATAATACCGAGATGACAGACTGGCCTGGCCCACCTTTGATTGGCCCGTAGGAGTATTCTTCTGCAAATGGAAAAAGGTAATTAACCACCCGTGGAGTTGAGCGTTAACGCCCACCCCCGCTGTTCTCCCCACTGATCACCTTTAATGTCCCCTCTTATAGTCTCACCTGATGGTTTGGAAAGATGAGCTCTCCATCCTGCATTGAGCGCAGGGGCGCGTAGATAACCAGTTGCTTCACTGGTTTGAAGAAATTGGTGAGTTCCAGAACAATGTTGACTCTGAGATTTCCGGCAAGACGCCGTAAGTATATAGTTCGTAAGAGTTCAAATGTCTGACTTTCACTCCGATTCCTTGCAGGTTGCAGCTTGACCCTAGCCAAGAGTTCCTCATGGCAACCGGGAACATTCAGGTAAGGATTTGTATTATCCAACACAGTTCGATAAAATAATGTCAGTATGTAACCTGTTGCTTTCTCCCTTATTCAGGTGCTGAGAGAAA
Source organism: Ambystoma mexicanum (assembly GCF_040938575.1). Classification (NCBI taxonomy): domain Eukaryota; kingdom Metazoa; phylum Chordata; class Amphibia; order Caudata; family Ambystomatidae; genus Ambystoma; species Ambystoma mexicanum. The sequence continues at coordinate 865,765,464 of NC_090924.1, read as the reverse complement.
TTATGAAGTCTCGGGGAATAATGCCTCTGGCGGTAAAATTAGTTAAGTCTATTGTGGTGAGGAGGATTCCCCTTGTTTGTCCCTTTGTTTCACCTTGCTGTCCTTTTGTTCCCGTTAGGGGCCGGGGTACGGCGAAGATGTGGTGGAGGCTGCGCCGACCCGTGAAGAGGAATAGTTCCCTACCGCGGTAAAATCAGGTAATTCTATGGGGGGTAACAAATATTGCCTCTGTTTATTCCCTTGGCTCACCTTGCTGTTCTTGTGTTCCCCTTTAGGTGCCGGAGTGCGGCGGGAACATGCAGAAGGATGCGGTGGATAGTGAAGTTTCTGCGAAGGCCGGTGAGTTCAGCGTGGCGCTGCAGCAGGTGAGGCGACGCGCATAAAATAACTTCTTTCTTCCAACTCGAAGGCGCGGTGGATCGGGAATTCAGGCAAGGATCAAAGGTATTGCTCTTGTTCTAACCTTTTCTCCTTCTTTCTCCCTTTTTCTAGGAGCTCCAGACTCGAGGCGGGCGTGTCAGAAGACTGGATACAGACTTGCAAGTACGGTGAGTGTTACGCTGCTGGATGCAGAATAACGCGAAGCGTGTGCTGCTCTTCGGGCGTCGTTTAAATAGCCACCAAAGTAGTCCCAGGTAAGTATTCCTCCCCGACCCCACCCGAATAAAAAAATAGTCCCTAGGTAAAGTAGTCCCTTCCAAGCCTCTTTTGGCTTGTAGCTCTTGCAGCATGGTCTGCATCAGGTAAGTTTTAATCTATGAGCCTGGCGCCTATGGCGCCAGGACTGACTCTCCATATGAGCCTGGCGCCATAGACACCAGGACTGCACCCAAATGGCCCCTAGCAGGGGTTGTTGGGCTTGCTTGGAATAACTTGATGCCTGCTTCCGGGGCTGCTGGACTTGATCTGGATCCCCGGGGGTAGGCATCATGACAGGTGGCCCCACAATCTAGCCTAGCTTGGAAGGTCGGTATAGAGATTCTAGCAGGTGTCATCGATCTAGACTTCCGGGGAGATGTAAAGGTTCTCTTGCAAAATCATGGTGAAATCCCATTTGAAGTACATCGTGGGAATTCTTGAAAAAGACCCATTTCATCATTTTTAAGAACGTGAACCAGACAAAACAAAGAGGTACATTAGGCTTAGGGGAAGCTGTTAAACCTAACATCGAAGAAAGGAAGGGAGAAGAGCTTACCATCTATCCCGACCTAGCATTCGCCCAGTGAAATGACCCAGCCCTTGCTGAAGCTTTTTTTATTTTATTTTAATTTTTTTTTTTTTTTTACAAACTGTTCCAGAAGGAGAAGGGAAACAGAAGGAGAGCCCTTTTTTCTTCTTAAATAAGGGGTTGCTATATAGAATGGAATGATCTACAGAAGGCTTAGAAATAATAATTAGTAATCCCCAAAACCCACCGAAAGGGTTGTAATAGAAATTGTGCATTCCCCATCTAACCGGGGGACACTTCAGAAAATCCAAAACCCAGCCACATATCAGTGGGAAGTTTTACCAGCCAGGAATCCATGCTGATTTAAAGACCTTTATTCAGAGAGTGAAATATGTCAAAAAACCAGCCCTCACATCCCATTACCTGCCCCTCTAAATCTTTTACCAATAATAGACATCACTTTTTCAAGAATCAGGATGGTCATCATTGGGCCTCTAGAAACATCTAGACTGGGCAACAAATATGTCCTTGTGATTGTTGACTACGCAACCAGATACCCCGAGGCATTCCCTACGCAGAATAATACCACGCAGCAAATTCTCAAACACCTCCTACCGTATTTTTCCAGGGTTGGGATTCCTAAGGAAATACTGACAGATCAAGGTTCAAATTTTATGTGCAAGCTCATGGCTGAAGTCAAAGAGCTACTCCATATTACCACCTTACATACTTCGGTCTACCATCCCCAAACCGTTGGTTTGGTAGAAAGATTCAATAAAACACTTACATTGATCCTGAGGAAGTACGTAGATAAAGACGGGAAGGACTGGGACCGAATTATCCCACCGGCACCATTTGCATGAATGAAAACCCCAAGGCCTCTACTGGATTCTCTCCTTTTGAAATGCTTTATGGCAGAGAACCTACAGATGCCCTGGACATACCTGGGAAACCTGGGAAGAATGAGAAGATGCACCCATTCCCATCTCGTAAACCGCTAGCAGATTGCGGGAGCATACGAGACTTGTTCGTTCAAGATCTAGTCTGTACTTATGGAAAAAGCCCAGACCCAACAAAAATCCACTTATGACAAGAAAGTGAGCTTAAGATCATTTTCCTTAGGACAAAAAGTACTAGTCCTCTTACCCACCTTGGAAAACAATCTGGTCTCCAAGTGGCAGAGTTCATATGAAATATTGGAACGAACAGGGAAACAAAATCCATCTATATCATGTAAATCTCTTAAAAGGGTGGAAGGAGAACCTATCAGCCACCCGTGTCACAATACTATCCTGTTTGGTTCCAGAAGAAATAGACAACTTTGAATTGATTCCTCCAGTGTGCTCTAATCAACAACAAGAAGATCTAAAAGATGTAGTCACATCGTTTCCTGCTGTATTCTCAGAAAAACCAGGAAGAGTAAAAGGCACCTATCACTAAATTAAAACAGCTAAGGGAAAAGTGGTTAGTCTAAAACCGTATAGACTCCGGGAAGCCCGTAAACAGATGGTGGTTGAGGAACTGAATAAGATGTTAAGAGCAAATATTATCGAGCCTCCTTGCAGCCTACGGTCCTTCCCTATCGTATTATTGGTCACCAAACCTGACCATTCCATACACTTAATGAAAGGGTACTGGCAGGTCCCAGTATATGGGCCTGATAAGGAAAAGACAGCTTTTGCAACGCCCCTAGGACTATTTCAGTTCAAAGTCCTCCCTTTTGGGTTACACAGCGCTAAAACCATTTTCCAACGCATCATGGATAACATACTGCAACCATACTCAGATTTCTGTGGAGCTTATATTGACGATATCGCCATTTATCGAAAAAACTGTCAGGACCACCTTTTCCATCTTTTTACTATTATGAGAAGCCGGTCTAACCGCTAATCCATCCAAATGCAGACTGGCCCAGTCGGCTGTGAAATACCTCAGCTTCTTTGTAGGGAATGGTAATGTACAACCTCAACATGAGAAAGTAAAAACTGTCTTAGATACCCCTACACCTAAAACTAAAAGACCTCCAAGCCTTTCTAGGATTAATAGGGTATTAGCGTAGGTTTATCCCAAACTTTACAGACAAAACAGCTAGGCTGACAGAAACTTAAGAACGCTGTACCCCAGAAACTTCATTGGACTGACATGGATGACATATGTTATAACACCTTAAAACAAACCCTGTGCCACAACACAATTCTAAAGGTGATAGATTTCAGTAAGGAATTTTTATTGCAAACGGACGCCTTCCTTACAGGGCTAGGAGCAGTTCTATCACAAGTCTGCAATGGTTTAGAACATCCCATCTTGTTCAAGAGTTGCAAACTTTCCCCACGTGAAAAATATTACTCTGTGCTGGAATTAGAGGCCATTGCCATCAAATGGGCCATTATCCGCCTCAGATTCTATCTTTTCCACACTTGTCATGGACCATTCTCCACTAGTGAGGATTAGCCAATGAAAAGACTAACCCTTGTGTCATGTGATGGTTCCTAGACCTGCAGCCCTACTGTTTCACTTCATAACACTGAAAAGGTAAAAACCAAGGGAATGTAGATTTCCTTTCCCGTTTTCCCTGTGAAACAGATGTGGCTACATCACATGGAGGAAGGGTATGTGAGAAACCTGTAGGTGCCTCACCCGCTAGTCCCTGGGGATCTGTCATCCAGGTGGCCAGGACATGGCCATTGCTATTGGATCCAGTTCCTTCGGCTGGACAAGTGCGGGAGGATCACCTGGATGGGGAGTCTTCGGGGAGTGCAAGTGGGACACCAAAGGGTGAAATGCGGTATCCCCTTCCTTATGGCACCTTTTCCCCATCCTATCAGGTAGGATATCTAGAAACTAAACCCCACCCCGTTTTCCGACACAAACACTTGTTCATCGTGAGCGACAATGACTAACATCAGAACCGTATACCTGACATGTCCCAACACAAGGGTCAGTCAGAGCCAGGCAATTACTGATAACTTAACACACCTGACTCCCATTACACTTCCGCACACAGAGAAAAGGCTGAGCACGAAAGCACACCCTGAGTAAGGCAAAACGCATGAGGAAGCAGCAATTCCGAGATGACAGTTTAAACTGCAGAAAAAGGCATCGAGATCCGAGAGGACGACAAGGAGGGAATTACCCTTGCCCTTTTTAACACAGAAGTGCGACTTTCAAGAAGCCACCAGGGAAAGAAACATAAGACCGAGGATCGCAGCTGATTCACAGTGTAGCGTGTGTCAAAGGTACACAGGGCCCTCCTGCCCTGAAAGCCAAGGGAGGGAGAAGCGATTGCCACTGTGGTACTGTCCTTGACTCAGACAGCAAAGTAATGCGGAGTTCAGGACAGCTGCTGAGTTGGAGAAACCGATAGCAGACCGGAATGTGTTATGCTCAAGGTTTCAAGCGGCAACATTTTATGAAGAAAGAGAACTTGTGTACAATTGAACTTTGTGAAACCAAGATTGTTACCAGATACAGAGTGGCACAGCGCCACGTGGGTGCTCACTCGAAGGTCTGTTGGGTGGCCCCTAATCTCCTGAGCGGGGAAGAATTGTTGAACGGTGAAATCGAAGTGGTCCTGCAGCGGGTTACGTTGAATCCCAGGCACATTTGAAAGTCTTCGATTGTCTGTAAACTGAAGTTGGTCTGATCCCGGCTGAGGGGGACTCATTGTAGAAAAGGGGTCTGAGCCCAGAAGTGGGGATCCTCGGTGAAGAGTAACAACTGAGAAAATTGTTGTGGCAAATGTTAACCCGACTGAGGGATGCCTAAAAATTGAAGTTGGTCTGAACCCAACTGAGGGAGGCTAATTGTGAAAGAAGAATTGGAGCCCGGCTGAGGGGGATCTAGGGTGAGGAGTAAATCGCCTGACGTGAATATTGAGAAAGGAACTTTTCTTTGAGATTTTGGTACATCAAGTCCTATGAGGCAAGAGACTTTGCACAAAAGAGACTTGGGCACAGAAGGCCCTGATGTTGGAGAAAGAAACTCTGACCTCGTGCCAAAGAAGCTTAGGAGTCTGCCGTGCTTTAGTGACCCACCTAGTCCTGCGCTAAAAACGTGGCAAAGGGAGGGCCCACAGCCTAACATCCGGACGTATTTTGTGAACACTTTTCTTTTTGTGAACATTATCCCACACTAGTTTGTAGCATAGCGGTAAGTATTGACAATAGTTAGCATAGGCCGTTTTTAATTTGACTTGACCACCAGGACTGTATTATAATTTGATGGTCGGAGCTTGCTCCCATCTTAAATTTAGGTTTAGCTTTAGGTTTAGCTAGGCGTTTTCCACACCCCTGATAAAGTTCAATAAACACCCTTGAACTATGATAACGTGTGTCTGTCTTACTTTGATATCATGCCTTCCTTATAGTGGGAAGACTGGTCTGATGCAATGCCCACTATTGGAGAAGGGATGGGGGGCGACCTCAATATATACCATGGCAGCAGATTGACAACAGATTGACAAGGATAGCTTGAAGTGTAAGTTACCTTCGTTGATGGCGGGAGCTGGTAAATTAATATATGAGGTAGAACGATCAACGGCAGGCATGGCATTAGCAGTGGGTGACATGAAAACCATACTTTCGGCAATTCTTGGGGAGGCTACAGACAATATATGGAAAAACGCCAGCTACCCAGGAGTAACTGCACAGAATATGGTGCAAAATGGATTGCCACTCAACAACTGCAGAGCGGCAGTGTGGCACACTCCAAGGGTGCAGTACCCAGACATTAGCAAGATTATGGCACACAAAATGGGGCAAAACGAAGACCCCCTGCAGTATATTCTGGCTATTCAAGAGAAAGGAAGACTTAAGACACAGGAACTGAGAGACAAAACAGTGGGATTGTTTTATCAGATATGTCAAGGGTTGCCCGAGCAATTGCAAAAACAGCTCAAGAAATTAGTGCAGATGGAGGCTAACCGTGGTCCGAAATTCAGTTCATTATAGTACACTATTGTAGGCTAATGCAAGAAAGAAGCAGGAGGAAAGAAAGCAGGAGGAGGCGAAGTTATTGCAGAAGAAATTGTCAAAGTATACAATGAAAGGGGTGATGTTAACAAGCACGGAAGGACCAGGTACGCAGTATGCGCAGTACAGACCGCCACCCACGGTAGGAGGTTTCACAGGTGGGGCGACATGTACCACTGTTTTAGAGGAAGGGACACCTAGAGGAAGGAGGAAGGAGGTATGGGAATCAGATGCAGCAGGGCCAAGAGGGATCTCAGGGGGCTATCAGAGATCATTGGGAGGACTACCCCAGTGTTGGGTGTGTAGACAGATGGGTCACATTTCACGAGTGTAGGAGTAGGGGAGGGATGCAACAGAATGGAGGAATGCAATACCAACCCACATATCAGGGAGAACAGACTGATTATTGTGCTCAAGACCAAACAGCAACAGGTGCAGATCCCGGTCGTGCACACACAGGCATATCAACATATGATGCAGACAGCCCAGATGCAGTGGCCCGTACAATCATATTCACAGTTACCACCTACACCGCAGATGCAGAATATGATATGATGGGTTATTTGTAACACGCTTAATACCCAGAGGTTTCTAAGCGCGGACCCGGGAATCGAACCTGTGTTGCTCTGCGTCGTCTTGCTGAGAAGGTGTGCACTTTGCCACTGAGCTATACTTCTGAAAATAACATGCAGTCACTGCATGCAGCACAGCAACATGACAGGACGCTGACCTGCCCAGATTCAATGGAAATATCTTGCAGTTGGGAGGGGTGACTGGTGTGGGGCAACCCATTCACAGGGAATGGAATGTCATTGTACACGCAATAGGACAGTCCACAGATGGGCCTGATGTGTTCCATCCTATCGATTACACCCAATCCGGCTGAGGAACCACAAATAGGGGTCATGATAGGTGACAAGAGTTTTTACTTTCTCCTAGTCACAGGGGCGACTAAGTCCTGAATCAGGGAGGGAAGGTATCTAATGTCAGGTAATGCCATGAATGCAGAGGAATTTTCTGGGGTAACTGATTTGGTTCCTTTCACAGACAATCTTATACTTTCTATAGGGGAGCAGGACTTTGCTCTACCCTTACTGTATTCTGGACAGACACCAGTAAACATAACGCGAAGAGACATCATGAGTAAACTCAACATGACCATTTCATTCACTATTCCACACCTGGCATTCACCTCCTAAACGTAAGCGATTATTCAGGCATATTACGAGCGCACAGTACAGGGGCGGGGGAGGGGGGCTAACAAACAGATGAGGCGCTATTTCAATATGGAGTAGAAGTAATAATCGCATGGCTCCCGGGGATTCAGAAAAATCTATGGCCTCTTCCCAATGAGTACATGTTCAGACCAGAACTACCAATAGATGTGCAAGAAGGGACGGTGATCCCACTAGAACTAGAGGCAGTAATAGTGGGAGAAGAACAAGTTACTCCCTTACCTGGTAACATTCTTTCGATGGGATGGTTCGACGACGTATTCCATATCTATGACAGTAATCACCACAGATGTGCTGATTCGGAAAATTTTCGGCGTCTGCGTCCTGCGTCGATGACGTCGATACGCTGGCCTCCGTCGAGCCGACATCACCGGATGTTATAAGTAGGACTCAACGCCCGTACCCTCAGTTGTAGTTTTTTCCTCAGAACGTGTGGCACCAAACCACTACCAGTATGACCACAGAAAGCCTTGCGGAAACGTAAGATGCAATCGCATAAGAAATTCTGTAGCGGGGCAGGTTGGGAGGGAGCGATATGGAATATGTCGTCGGACCATCCCATCGAAAGACCGTTACCAGGTAAGAGTAACTTGTTCTTCGAGGGGATTGGGTACTCCAACGTATTCCATATCTATGACAGACTCCCAAAGCAGTACCAACGTATGGAGGAGGGAAAAAGAAATTAGAATATAGAAATTTAGAATGCCCAATCAAATTTCAGAGTAAAGGACCGCCTTGCCAAAGGCCAGATCCTGCCCATGGATAGAATCTAGGGAGTAGTGTCGTACACAAGTATGGACCGAAGCCCAAGTCGCTGCTTCACAGATGTTAAGAATAGGAACACCCCTCTGCAGGGCAGTAGAGGCAGCCATACCCCTAGCAGAATGGGCCCGTAAGCCTACCAGAGGGTCCTTACCCGCCAAGCGGTAACATTCAGAAATTGACAAGATAATCCATCTAGACAAAGTCTGCTTAGTAACAGCTTGTCCCAACAGCCTTCCAGCGTAACCTATAAAGAGCTGATCATCCACTCTGACCCGGGACAAGCGTGAAATGTAGAAACTTAAAGCTCTCCTAGGGTTTAACCTATGGAGCCTCTCCTCGTCCTTACCAGGATGCGGAGTAGGATAAAATGCCGGAAGAATGACCTTCTGGCTTAAATGAAATTCTGACACCACTTTCGGAAGAAAGGAAGATCTAACTCTAAGGACAACCTTGTCCTTATGAAACACAGTGAAGGGTGGCTTAACTGAAAGTGCCTGTAACTCACTGACTCTACGAGCGGAAGTGACCACAACTAAAAATACAGTTTTAAGGGTTAACGGTCTCAAAGGACAAGAATGTAGAGGCTCAAATGGAGCACCCATTAGAAACTTCAGAACAAGGCTCAAATCCCAACCAGGCACCTGGAAAGGTGACGGCGGAAACACATTAGCGAGTCCTTTGAGAAACTGAGGAATTAAAGGAATTTTGAAATAGGAACACTCCTCAGACGAGCGCTTAAATATAGACATCGCCACCAGGTAACCTTTAACAGTACCCACTTGCAGGCCCCTGTGGGCCAACGAAAGCACAAAAGACAGAACCACAGGAATGTCACATGAAAAAGGATCCACATTCTTAACCCTGCACCAGTCGCCGAATTTTCTCCAACGGAAACGGTACAGGGACTTCATTGCCGGCCTCCTGGCCGAAAGCAACACCTCGATCACGTCTTCAGGAAGGTGCCAATCCTTATACCTCAGCCTTTCAGAAGCCAAGCATGAAGGTTGAGCGATCTGACCTCTGGATGGAGAACCTGACCCCCCTCCCGTGAGAGCAGATCATCTCGGTAGGGAAAACGACGTGGAGGGCAGATGGACAAGTCGAGACGGTCCGGGTACCACATGCTCCGGGCCCATGCCGGAGCAATGAGGATCATCTGGGAACCGAACCTCTGCAGCACTTACGGGATGACGGGGACTGGAGGAAACGCGTACAGCAGTGGGAAGGACCACTCCACCATGAACGCATCTCCTTAGAGTCCTCTTGGAGGAAATTCCTGCAAGCAGAACCTTTTGCACTTCCGGTTGACACAGGAGGCGAAGAGATCCACTTGAGGGGTCCCCAAAGGGCGAAGATCCCCAGGAGAATCTCCTGAGTCAACTCCCACTCGTGAGAGATCGCGCTCTGCCTGCTCACATCGTCCGCCCTCTCATTTTCGTCTCCAGCCAGATGAACTGCCAAGATCGAAATTTCCTGCTGGATGGCCCAGAACCAGAGCTGCATCGCCTCCCTGCACAGAGGAAGTAACCCTGCCCCCCCTTTTTGTTGAGGTAGTGCATGGCCACTGGGTTGTCAGTCAGAATCAGGACATTCTTTCCTCGCACAGTCAGCAGAAAAGCCTTCAGGGCAAGCCTGACAGGCCTCAGCTCCAACAGATTGATATGGAGTCTGGACTCCGACGGAGACCAACGTCCGCTGACTCAACTCGTTGGCATGAGCTCCCCATCCCATGAGGGATGCGTCCGTCACGATCGTCACCTCCGGCCAGGGCAGCCAAAATGGAGCCCCCCTCATCAGAGTGCCTTCGTCGGCACACCACAGAAGGACCTGAGCGACCGAGGGCGGCACCTGAACGGGGTCCGACATCCTGCCGGAGGACTGTGACCACTGAATCTTGAGAGCCCATTGCAGAGATCTCATTCACAACCTGGCCTCTGGCACCAGAAGAATGCAGGACACCATGAGCCGAGCAACCTCAAGAACTCGAACGCCGGGAGACTCTGGGCACGTTGAAACTTGTGTACCATCTGCTGAATGTGGTGAGCCCCGACCTGGGGAGGAAAACACTGCCCCAGGGATGGGTCGAGCACTGCTCCGATGTACTGGAGCCGCTGAGTTGGCATCAAGTGGGACTTCTTTAAGTTGAGGGAGAAGCCCAGCTTGTGATGGGAGTGCCAGGTGACGGACAGATGATCCAGGACTTGCTCGGGAGAGCGAGCCCTGATCAACCAATCGTCCAGGTAGGGGTGTTAGGCAGAAACCTGTGCAGTTCCCTCTGGGACCACTGCAAAAGATTTAAGACTACAGGTGTTTGGCAGTAAACCCACTTGGTAGCAGTCTGTACCACACAGATTCACTTGGTAGCTGTGGCTGAGCAGTCAGACTTAACTCAAGAAGAGTTAGGCAGTATACAGAGTATTCACAATAGGTCAAATGAACACAGTAGAACAAGCAAACACTGACCAGAGCTTGGTGTAAAAGAGATATAATTATTTATTTAAAACCACATCAAATAAAACACACAGGCACTAATATTAATCAGTTCAAAAACAAGATCACTAAAAGATATACATTCCCTTAAAAGAATATTAGACAATTCTTAAGTAAAGCCCTACTTATTTTCAGTGAGCGCTTAACGCAGATGGCACTCTAATTCGGTTTAAAAGGGAGAGAAAGGCAGAGCATGAATTGAAACAGATCCCAACACTTTCAAAAGAACACAGCAAGAGAGGAAGGCAGAGTCAAACCGTGAAGTTAGAGCTCAGAAAGCCAAATCCACTTTAAGAGGATCAGAACGAAATGTGTCCAAGGTCACACGGTTGAAAAGTGCACAAAAGTCTCGAAAAGGTTCAGAAGGAGTTGGACCAAAAGAAAGGGACCAGTTAGATGGTCAAGGCGGCCAGCCCAGTCCAGAAGGTTAAGGGATTATTATTACCTTGTAGCAATCTTTAGAAAGGGAGGCCTAGCGGACACGGTACCTTAAAGTGGTGAGAATACTCCAGCGGAGGCAGTTGTTCCTGGCAGAGCCGACCTGCTACGACGACACCACCGGTGGAGCCCTGCGGAACCGACTCACCACTTCCCGACGACAGAGAAGATATCCCGGCTGGAGAGTCTTCTTCCCCTGACTGGTGGGCACACCCAGTTTACCTTCTTTTTCTCACATCCCAGGACGTCTTGTGGTCGAATTGCCCGTGCCAAGCACCCCGGCAACCGGACAGCCACTGGACCGCAAATAAAAGGACCGCTCCTTTTAACTGAACTCCGCGGCTGGTTTCTTCCCTGGCAGTGCAACGGACTCCTGTCTTCCTCCCCGACGAGATCCTCTCTTCCCCCGGACGAAGCACCGACTTGCATCCTCAGCCTAGCTGTCGATCAAACATGCTAAGTGGAGAGCCGGCCGGCTCACCACTTGGGCCAATCACACAAGAGTGTGACTTGAGTTACCAAGGTAACTCAGTCCAGGGTGCCTAAACCCCCCTCCCACACCCCCTGTGGTACCCAGACAGAGTGGCACCACTTTTGGAGGCTTCTGTGGAGAAGCCTGCCAAAAAGTGGAACAAAGGGCTCGACTTGGGTTGGAGTCACAGAAGAGAACACAAATGCCATTTTAGAATCGAGTCCTGGCAAAAAATACCAACCGGCGAATTAATATTAAATAAACCGGCGGTATGTTCGAGGCTATGAGAATTAAATAATTTAAGTTGGTAGCCTCGAACAATGGGAAAATCCCGTAGAGATATATTCGCGGTCGAATATAAAAAGTAGTATCCACTGCCATCAGCCAAAACTCGATCAGGGGGGACGGAGACGTGCCCTCTCGACTAACAGACCCCAGGGCAATCGAATTGCCCCAACCAGTACCTCCACAATATGATGGTTTGTACTGGTTTCTGTTCATAATTTGGGACTAGTAAAGCCAATGGTGACTTTACATGCCCTGGGAGACAGTGGTCAGTCCCAGGGTATGGAGTCTATGGTGGGGTGTCACTATGACACCCCTGTGTCACTGCACGGAGGGTGCTGTGTAACACACATAGTAAAAACACATGAGACCCTATGGAGTAAAGGACCCCATAGCCCATAAAACACATTAACAGTCAAAGGAACACCACAAATCATGTCCAAGAGTGGGAGAAAAAGAGTCTCACTCTTGGCAGGAGAAAAAACAAACTCCAGAAATCCAGCAAAGCTGTTGGGGGACTCACAAGGTTAGGAAATTCAGAGAATTCTCCTTAACAAGGGGTAGACGTGAATCCCTACTTTCCTGAGATACGCTGCCACCACCATGAGCTGTGAAAACCCTTGGGGCGGAGGTCAATCCGAACTGCAGGACCCGAAACTGAAAGTGCGAGTCGAGAGACACCAACCAGTCCGGAAGTTGAAGGGCCTGGAGGACTTGAGAAAGAGTAACCATCTTGAACTTGTCCTTCCTGAGGAGCTTGTTCAAACCGCTTAAGTCCATGATGGGTCTCAATCCTCCGTCTTTCTTTGAAATAAAAAAATGAGAATACCATCCCTTGTTCCTCTCGGCTACAGGTACCAGTTCTATGCCGCCTTTCTCCAGCAGGGCTTGCATTTCCTGCGCAAGGAGCGGATCCAGACTCTTCAAACAGAGTTTCCCTGGTGGATTGTCGTGAGGCCTCTGCCGGAAAGGAAGACAGTAGCCGGGGGCTATGATCTCCAGAACCCACACATCTGAAGTAATGGTACGCCATTCTACCAGATGCTGCGCCAGCCTTCCCCCCCCAACCGGCGAACCATGGGACATGGCCTCATGACTGAGCTGAAGCGGCTGCGGCATTGCCCGAGGGTAAAGAGGCAACTGCCCGAGCAGCCTTGGCACCTCGAGTACACTGTTTTCCACCTCTGGCACTCCTACGGTGGCCCCTTTGACTTGCGGCTCATCTTTATCTACTAAAGGAAGAGTAATACCGAAAGGAACCTCCCCTCCATTGCTGTCCCCTAGGACGAAAAGGCGTAGGTTGGCAAACTGCAGCGCTCAACGACTTTGCTGTGGCTTTGGAGGTCTGCAACCTCTCAAGGGTCTCGTAAGCCTTGCTGCCAAAAAGATGTGTACCATCAAAGAGCATGTTGAGGAGCCGGGCTTGCACATCAGGAGCAAACCCTGACTTCCGCAACCACGCAAACCGACGTATTACGGTGCACGCCGCCATGGACCGGCTGACACAATCCGCCATGTCCAGACCCGAGAGAACGGACTCACACATGGCATCCTTGCCATCCTGCACCATGGCAAGAAAACTATCCCGTTCCTCCCCTTTGGGAATATGATCAGCCGCTAATGAAATACAGTTCCAGAGTGTGTGTGTGAAACGTGACAAGGCACACACGGAGTTGGCTGCCTGCAAAGCCATACCCCCTGAAGAAAACACTTTCTTTGCCCAGCCATCAAAACGCTTGTCGTCCCTATCAGGAGGGATGATAGAGTACGACGCCTGCTTTGCTGGGGCCGTAGCCACCTGCACCACCAAACTCTCTGGAATGGGTGCGTGGTCAAGTAGCAGGGGTCGCTACTGGCTGGATGGTATTTTTGCGGCAAAAACTTGGTCACTGCCGGGAGACTCTCCGGGGCAGTCCAAGCCACCACCACCCTTCTTTGCAAGGTCATATAGAATGGCAGTACCTGGTCAGCTGGTGGACCTTGGTCGAGGATATCCGTGAGGTCATCCTGCAGAAAATCCCCTGGTGGCGCAGACCACCCCAAGTATTCCGTTACCCTCGACATAAGGCGCCGGTACGAGGACTCGGCATGGGTGCCAGGCTCAGGCCTACAGAACTCCACATCCGGAGAGGTGTCCAGACCACGTGCGTCGTGCAATGACTGCCGCAGGTCTTCAATTTGGCTATGCCCAGACAAAATCTTGTCAGGTACCTCCTCAGGAACCAAACCTTCCTCAGACCCTTCATCCACCTCAGAAATATAATCCAGAGGCTGGAATGAGGGCACAGAAAAAGGGACAAAGACATTTTTAGCCTTGACCAGAGCCTTTCTAGGGGGTTCCACCATGCCACGGGGTACCTCCGACAAAGCAGCCTCAAAAGGCATCGAGGGCGTCGAAGGAATCGGCGTCAGGTGTGGCGCCAACAACTTCGACAGCGGCGACACAGTCCTCAAGGGCAGAGCCCCAAGCATGTCTTTTGACAGCCTGGGCGCCGATGGCGTCAATGGCTTCCTCGGAGGCGGAATCTCGAGAGAGTCCCTCGACGACCTCGGCGTCAAAGGCGTCGTCGATGTCTTCCTCGAAGACTTCACAGGCTCAGACGGTCTCGAGGGCGTGGAGGACCGGGACCTGAAACGGGCATGCCTAGAGCGACCAGCCTTGTCCGACTGGGACCTCGAAGGCGCCCGGTGGTCGCAACGACCATTAGAGCCCGAAGGCACACGAGTGGCGTCCCTAGCATGCTCACGGCCGACGTCTTTCGCCAGCGCAGACGTAACAGAGCCCTGCGACTGAAAAATCGCCATCATCTCCTGCCGGAATGAATCCCATTCTTCAGGAGTGGAATGCTTGTTGGGACAAGCAACCCACCGACGGGCGGAGTCCTCGGATGAGGACGGGGAAGGCGACCTGTGACGGCGCTTCCTTGAGTGCCTCGAAGAAGCAGAGGAATGGCGAGAACGACTCCTGGATCGAGACCCCCCCGGACTCACGACAACGATACGGAGAGTCGCCCCTCGAATCGTCTGTCGAAAGTCCAGTGGATCGCGACTTCTAGGGCTTGGCCACCTTACCCACCGACAGCTTCTTCTTACGCTCCCGCAAGGCCTTCGATGTAAGCGACTGGCAGTCGACACAGTCATCCGTATCGTGGTCCTCCCAGAGGCACCAGAGGCAAGCATCATGCATGTCCGTCAACGACATCTTGGACCCACAAACCCGACACTTCTTAAAACCCGACCGCAGGGTGGAAGAAGCCGAAGACATCATGTTAATACACAAACTAACAGGTTCGAAGAACCGAAAGAACAGGATTAAGTAGAACTGAGGCACAGCTCGGAAGCGAACACGTTCGTGGAAAAAACGGAACTGAGGCTAAGGGCATCGTGCGTCCTACTTATAACATCTGGTGACATCGGATCAACAGAGGCCCTCGAGGACAGCGTATCGACATCATTGACACAGGAAATTTTCCGAAGCAGCACAGCTGTGGTGATTACTGTCATAGATATGGAATACGTCGGAGGACGCAATCCCATCGAATGAGGGGTTTCTTATCTGTAACTCCTATTCTCCAGCATTGGTATCTTTCATAGATTCAAATGATGTTAATATTCCCAGTCAGGTTGGGAATCCCAAGTATATTTTTGAATCCGCTTGCCCTAGGCAAGAAGAAACTAAATTGTATAGCCTAACACCCTTGTTATGGGTGATTTTGGTTCCAACCAATGGGGCCTCGAGTAACTGTAGACTAGACACTCTGCTTCCTCTTCCCTTCATATTCTAACCCTGTGTAACCAGAAGTCACTGCGGTGCAAGGGATTTTTTTCCCACCTAATGGGATGGAAGGAGGGCGCATGTGAATCTATGAAAGATACCAATGATGAAGGACAGAGTTAAAGATAAGAAACTACTCCTCCAGCATTGGATCTTTCATATATTCACATGCTGCGAATAGCTTATGTAGCAGTACACGGGTATAGGTGGTGCCTGATGGATAAAAAAAACCTTTTCGCACCCCACCTTACCACCGAGGATCATACCTTACTGGAACAGGCGTAGGACTGATCTTCCTATTCACATTTCCTCGGCATGTTTCTCCAGGCAGTAGTGCCTTGTGAATCTATGCAGCACCGCCCAGGTGGCTGATTGGCAGATATCAGTACACCTGACCACCATGCCGCCGAAGCCTCTGTTGCTCTTGTTGAGTGTGCATGAGGCAGTGCCCAGAGGGGCTTCCCTGCGAATTTGTGGCAGAAAACAACGGCCGACAATATCCATCTTGCTATGCTTTGTTTCGAGATAGCATTGCCTTTCTTTGCCTGCCCATATGCCACAAACAATTGCGTCAAATGCCTGAACGACTGCTTTCTGTCAATATAGTACTCTAACACCCACTTAAGGTCGAGCGAGTGCAGCACCAACTCTGCCGGTGATGAAAACTTGCTGAAGAATGCTGGCAGGGATATGACCACATTTTTACGGAATTCAAAGGGTACCTATGGGATGAACCGCGGGTTGGTCATGAGAAGCACCAATCTATTTGGAACCTCAAGTATGGGTGGTTGATAGCGAGGGCCTGTAGTTCAAACACTCTCCTCGCGGATGTAATAGCCACTAGGTAAGAGCCTTTCCAGGATAGGAAACTTAATGGTGCCGAGGCCAGAGGCTCAAACGGTTTGCGCATTAACCCTGAGAGTAGTGCTGAGGCTCCACTGTGGCGAGAGCCGTTTGAGTGGCGGGACATTTTTGAAGAGGCCCTTGAGGAAATGTTTTATGAGCCTTTTTCCCACAAACGGACATGCCCTTGTCCTTTCTGGTGCATCTTGAGATGGTGGCCAAGTGCACCTTAATAGAGTTGCGAGAAGGGCTCGGTTTGGCTAGGCCTGGCAGATATGGGAGGACTTGCACTGGCTTTATCTGAATTGGGTTCAGGATACCTTTATGGTGTTAGGCCAGTGCTTTGCACCAGCTGCAGAAACGCTTCCACTTTAGGCAGCACGACTTGTTGGTAGAGGGTGCCCTAGCTGCCTCCAGCACTGCTGGGGAATGCTTAGGCCTCTGAACTCTGCGACGTCAGGAGCCACGCTGCTAGGCGTAGCAATTGCAGGTTGTCATGTAGAATCTTCTCCTTGCCCTGTGTTATCAGGTCTGATTGATTGCTGAATCGGACGGGATTTTCCACAGCCAATTGGGTTACCTCGAAGAACCAAGTCTGGCGAGGCCAGTATGCAGTGATGAGAATCACCTTGCAGGTATAAAATTGTCATCAGCATTCTGCGTATGATCAGGAACGGAGGGAACGCGTATGCGAAGATGCTGTCCCATGGAAAAGTGAATGTGTTTCCCATGGACACCTCCTGCGGTGTCCTGCTGGCGTACCTGGCGCATTTCTTGTCCTGGACTGTGGCAAATAGATCTATTGTTGGCTGACGCCAGCAGCGAAAGAGCGACTGAAGTATCATTTGATTGTACTCCCGTTCGTGGTTTTGGGACAGCTGCCTGCTACGGCTGTCTGCTGTTTGGTTGTAGATCCCTGAGAGGTGGAATGCTTGGATGCTGATATTGTGGGCTATGGCCCAGTGCCCTGTGAGCTGTGCCTCCCTGGACAAGGTCTTGGACCTGGTACCCTGCACCCTCTCCCCCACTTTCGCAGGTAAATTGTGGTGGTATTGCCTGTGGATCTTGACCGTTAGATTTTGAAGTACCGGGAGGAAGGACTTCAGTGCCCAACAAACTGCATTCAGTTCAAGCACGTTTATGTGTAGGGATGTCTCCTAGGGCGTCCATAGCCCCTTGTTGTGTAGTTGGTCCAAGTGAGTACCCCATTCTTGTAGGAAGGCGTCTGTCACAAGCGTCTTGGTAGGTGTAGAGTTTAGGTATGTCTTTCCATTATGAACGTTGGGTTTGCTTGCCCACCACTGAAGCTGCAAGTGCAGTCTGGAAGGGATCTGAACCTAGTCTCTCCATGATCCATTGGTTTGCGACCAGTTGACCACCAGGAACTCCTGCAGTGGCCTCGTGTGTAGCCTGCAGTGTGGGATTAGTGGGATGCACAATGCCATTGTTCTGAGTAGTTGCATGCATTGTTGCACCATTTTGATCTTGTTTGGTGTAAAGGATTGTAGCTGAGTGTTGAGGGTGTTTATCCTCTCGCCGGATGGGCGCACTATTGGCTCGTGTGTTGAGAATTCTGCCCCCAGGAATATGAGCTCCTTGGATGGCCATAATGAAGAATTTTTGTAATTGATGGAGAAACCCAGTGCTTGCAGCCGGTCCACCATTGCCGCTATTGACCAATAGCGTTCCCTTCCTGGATGGGAAACGCACGAGCCAGAAGTTAGGGTAGACATAGTGCCCTTGTTTCCGCAGGCTGTCTGCCACCGGTGTGAAGCACCTTGTAAGGTGTGTAGTGCTGACTTTAGTCAGAACGGTAGGACCCTGAATTGATAATACTGGTTCCCAATGACATTTTCGGGGGCCCCGGATGAATGGGTATGTAGAAATACGGGTCCTGGAGGTCGAGGGACGGCAAGAAGTCATGGTGCGGCATAGCTTCTATGACCTGTTGTAGAGTGATCATGGTAAACATCTGCCGTTTTATGGACTTGTTTAACCTTTGAGGTCTCGATAGGCCTCCACTTTCCGTCTGGTTTGCGGACTACAAAGTATCAACAGTACACTCCCTTTCCCCTTTCATGTTTGGGGATCTTTTCTATGGATTTCTTCAGTAGCATGAGCTGGACCACATGCAGGAGGGTTGCCATGCATGCTTGCTGTTGGGGTTTTGCTGGGAGGGGGGGGGGGGGTGGCCGTTTCAATTCTAACAGGTGCCCATAGGGGACCACATCGAGCGCCCGCTTGTCCGTTTTTATTGCTTCTCAGACCCCGGTGAACCTGGAGATTCTCCCCCGCAGTGCGATGTGCATATGATTGTCATTGTTGAGGTTTACCCTGCCGCCCCCTTTGGGATCTGGATGGTTGCTTGCAGCGCTGGGTCTGGCGGAAGTGCTCTGACTTTTGATAGCCCTTGCATGCCCTTTTGTACCCCTGTAAGTAATACCTGGAGCCCTTATTGAACTGCCACCCCTTGGAGGAAGAGGCTGTTGATGTTCTGCCAGATGCTCCCCTGAATTGACATAGATTGCTTTGGTTCTGTAGGGGTGTTAGGGACCTAACTGTGTCAGTGTGTTTTTATTGTCTTGAGGGCCTCATCGATTTCAGGACTGAATACCTCCTCCCATCGAACACCATATCTACCACCTTGTGTTGGACGTCTGCCAGAAGTCTGTACAGCGGATCCAAGCCTGCCTTCTTAGAACTACTCCGCTTGCTACCTGCTTAAAACCGGTCTCTGCCAGGTCTACTGCCATGGTGATCCCCATTTGAGAGTCATGTTCACCTTCCTTCAGTATTGCCTTTGCCTCCTTACGCTTTTCTCTGGGAGGTGGTTCAGGATTGGTGCAAGTTTATGCCACATTTCTCTGTCGTACCTAGCTATGATGGCTAGGGAGTTAGCTGCTTTCACTGTTGTGCCGCCCACGGCAAGTATCTTCTTCCCAAAGGAGTCTTGTTTACGAGCTTCATTATCTGGAGAGACAGCACATTTTTGCTTGTCCGACTTTCGGCCAGCCGCCACAGAAACCACTGATTCGGGTGATGGCTGAGAGGAGTGGCACTTCGGGGTCATTGCTTTTACACTATCCTGCCATACATGGTCAAGGATTGGGATTGAAACCACTGTCTTTCTCCTTTTTCCCCATGTGGTCGAATACAAAGCATCCTCTGTCTTCCTCCGAGTGGAGGAGACCAAACTCCTTGCATGCCTTCACAACCATGGAGTGGAACCCTGTGATATCATCCAGGGAGACTGTTTTTCCGATTCCTCTTCCTGGGGATATTCCTGGGGGTTAATCTGTGTCCCAGTCATCGTCCCATCTTGGTGTAGTTGAGGAGGACGTGGTGTCGTGGGGCTGGTCTGTTTCTGTACCAGTTAGTTCTACTTCCTCTAACACCAATTGGGTCGTTGTACGAGTCCTCTTGCAAGATTAAGAAAATGACAGCAGAGAATTGCTTCTGTTTTTATGGATTGGTCACAGCCCCGGAGACGGTTATGGAGAGGAGGACTGAGGCTGTGATCGTCCTTTGGAGGAGTGCATTGACCTTGTCCCTGAAGTGGACCCAGCCCTGGGAGGTGAGGACCTTGCCAGCCTTTAACTTGATGCCGACCTGGGTCTGGAAGGAGACTCCTGCGGAAGAGAGGGTTGGGGTGGCAGGACTGGAGCTCCTTGTCTTGTCAGTGATGCGTCCAGCTGGGTGATTACGCTCCGTAGGGATGAAAGGATCTGGATAGACAGTAGGGCCTGCATATTAGCAAGCATCACCCTTACGTCCCCTTGTTGGAACTGTGTGTTGGTGGGAGTGTCCCCTGGATGGACCTGTGACCTTCTCCTGCTGTGGTTGGTGCAGTGGGGAACCCCCTCCCTTTCGTGGGGGTCACCTTGCTAAATATGCCTCCCTGACGTAGATGGTTTGGCTGAAATTTTGACCTGCCATATGGCCGACTGTTCCCAGTCCGATTGTCGGTGCTGTACAAAATCTGAATCCACCTGATGTTGCAAGATGTCATGATCTCAGTATATTGAATTGAGGACACCAGGGTGACCTGTGGTTGTGAGCTTTTCTCCAAGACCATTGGTTGCCCCTCTTGTGGGGGTTGCTGCTGTTGCTCCCCCGCTGCCGTGCTGCCGCAGGCGATGCCATTGTCTGGCCCATTGTTCATGGTGTCCTTGACTGAGTATCCTTTCTCCTTTTATGACATGGGTTGTGTCTACCTCATGAGTGCCCTTTTTCGACGTATGTTTTCACATCGACGAGCCTGATTTTTGTGAGCGGGACTCGTGGATTTTAGTTGTGGACGAGCATTTTGGAAGGAGTATGATGCATCGCCGTTGACGGGGTAGATCTTTGAGAGGTTGTCGAAGAGGCAGTGTTATGTTTAGAGGATGGGTTCATCGCACATGGGCTCAATTTCTGAGCAGTTGTTGAGACTTATCTTCTGGGATTTCAAGGATGACGAGGCAATTTTTGGAGTGGGCGCAGTGGACGGGTGCCGAGTCTGGTGTTCACTGACCTCTGCTCGCCTTCCATGGACGGTGGTGCCTTACGCACCCTTTGCTCCTTGCTAGCCTCTTTAGAGCTGTGTATAGGCGGATTCAAACCAGCTAACATAGTGACCTTAGGCCCTGAAGATTGGGTTTCACCCTCTCTTACTGACCTTGAGCTATGGGCTTGATGCTCCAGTCCCGTCGACAACTTCCTTGCTGGTGATGATCAGTCGTTTGCGGGCAATGCCAGGCCAACTGTACCTCCCGGTCTCTCCCCCGGTGATGGCTCATAGCCATGGGATCTTTTATGCTTCTTCCCAGGCCGCTCCTCCGACCTGGCCCTCTCTTTCAACCATGGGTGCTTCTCGGCGGGAATGGCCATGCTTTTGGTCAACTCAACGTCTGCAGGGTATTTGGCATAATTCCCCTCATTTAACCAGCATACCAGCCATCCGTGTCTATCCTTGAGGGTCATGGAGCCAAGACCACTGCAGATAGTGCAGCCCTTCATGGTGTGATGAGGCAAGAGGCAGTAAATACAGTTGAAATGTTTGTCCCCTTCTTGAACGTTCAGGTCACATTTGGTACAGGGTCTGAAGAGAGGTCTCCTTTTGCCCTCCATACCCTTAGAAGGAAACTCCTCACCTTTGAAATATTTTCCCTCCTGGGGAAAATAGTTTTTCCTTGAAAAGAAAGTCTTTTTTAAGTTGATTTAGAAGAAATAGCATTTCTTTTACTAACAGTAATGAACCAGAGGACTCCCTCGGTTGAACATGTGGTTAGAATGTGAAGGGAAGAGGAAGAGGAGGGTCTAAGTCTACAGTTACTCAAGGTCCCATTGGTTGGGACCGAAAGCACCCATAACAAGGGTGTTAGGCTGTCAAATTTAGTTTCTTCTTGCCTAGGGCAAGGGGAATCGAGAATTAACTGGGAATTCCCAGCCTGATGACAGGGAATATTCACAGCATGTGAATCTATATAAGATCCAATCCTGGAGAAGACAGGATATCATTGCATGGGACAGATGACACTGAACGAGCATGGAGGACAGTAATTGCAGCGGGTGAAAGTTACAGGTTGACTACCGTGACCAATGAACTATTGCAGGACAATCGCTCAAATCACGAAATGATATTAGACATTAGCATCACATACTGGGTGAAGATATACTATAGGGAAGTAACAGAGAATGGCGATGATGCTGCAAGCACTGCCGTCATTTCTCGAGGAAGACTTGGTAAACGTACCCAGTGTCTTATGGACCACAAGTCCCTACGATGTGGGACTCTTGAAAGGGATAGAGGCAGTAAAGATAAAGCTCAAACCAGGAGCCATTTTACCACGAGCAAAGCAATATCCCCTATCAAGGGAGGCAGGTGAGGATATTTACGAGACCATTGCAGCCCTAGTTAAACAGGGTATTCTGATACCATCAGAATCACTGTGCAAAACAGAGGTGTACCCTGTGAAAAAGCAAGAGGGGGGTTGTGGCGTTTTAGACAGGATTTATGCCCTTTGAACCAAATTGTCATGGCAGAATTTCCTTTAGTTCTGAATTCAGTGACAATTTTGCGTAGCATTCCTACAGAAGCTACTCACTTCATGGTTATAGATCTGAAGAATGCCGTCTTCTCTATACCACTCCACCCAGACTTTATTTCTATATGCTGGGATTTCCATGCTCAGATTTTTAAATCTCTGATCGGCAAGTCTCACTTGAGTTTCTTCAGCAGTTTCATTCCTTCATTGTTTACCAGCACTAATTCTATTAACAGCAAGTCGTGTTTCAGTTACTCTAGCAGTTTTGTTGCTTTGTTTTTTAGCAGCACAAATCTCCGATTAGTCAGTCTTGCTTCAGGTTCTTGAGCACTTTCATTGGTCTGTCTGAAAGCATTTTGAATTCTATGAGCATCATGGACTGGAGATCCTCCTACAGAATGTTGATCATGTTTCAGCTTACAATGTTTTGTTTTGATTTGGGTTGGATTAAATACTGCTCTTTTTTGTGGCATTTGTGTAGAGACCGCCAGTTTGAGCACGGAAGGTATCAGTGTCCCTGTTGCGCCTTATGAGGGGTTCCTAGGGTATCTTGCTCGGTCCTTTAGGATGTTCATGTGCAAATTGCAGGCGAATGGTAGATGCGACCACCTGGAGGTAGTGCAGTCTCTGTATAGGGGTGGCTCTCATCCGTTGTAGACAAAATCTACAGGTTCAGGGCGTTTGGATAGAAATCAGCATAGATGAGTGCTGTGTAAGGATGCCATAATGGAAGTGGCGCCCGGGTGTTGAGATCAAGAAAGTGGTGGCTCTGGGATCGTGTTCAGGCCTTGATCATGAATATAAACCAGACCATCACACTTGTATAACCAACGAGTCAGGCTTTCCAAAATTAGGTCTCTGACACTCCAGCCTAGTAAGAGGTAGGTCTACTACTGGGTGCACACATGATGATTTAATTATTCAGCGTGTCTATTTGTTGGTGAATAGAACCTCTGGATGTTAATACGTAACCCTTGGACTCTTTGATTTACACATTTATCCTCTTTTGTTATGTCCCCTTCCATATTCCATAGGGTGCTACAAATGAACTTAGTTAATGTACAATAGGATAGTGCCAGTATACAGTACGTGGACAACATTCTGATCTGCAGCAAAACAGAGATGCAATGCAGAAAAGATTCAGTGCACATGTGAATAGTACTGGAAGAAAAAAAGGGTACAAGCTAGACAAGGCAAAATTGCAGTAAAGTGACACCAGCAAGGGCAGAGGCAATTCACAAGACACCAAAACCCATGACAAGAAGACAAATGCAGCAGTTTGTAGGTCTCTGCAACTGTGCCAGAGCATGGGTGTTCGATTACAGAACATACACAATGCCTTCGTTAAGCGCAATAAAAGAAGCACAAAGAGGGGAGGGCACATTACAGTGGACAGAAGAAATGACCGGAGCATTTGAGGAGCTGAAGACAGCAATATGCACAGGTCCAGTGTTGGTGATCACAGACTATCAGGACACATTTAATTTGTTCTCAGACTGTAATGGAGTAGTAATGACCGCAGCACTGACACAAACAACAACCATGGGTCACATTCCATTAGCTAACTACAGTGGAAAACTAGACCCAGTGATGAGAGGACACTACTCTTGCGAGCAGGCACTGGCTGCTTCCGCCTTTGCAGTGGAGAAATGTGCAAGTATTACCATGGGATGCAGCACCAATCTTTTTGTGGAGCCTGCTCCCTTTGCAATACTAGAACGACCCAAAAGCACACAGACAACACAAAAGGCTTCAGGATATGAGGTGATAATCAAATCCAGCCATAAAAGTAGTGGCATGCCGACTTGTGAACCCGGCGTCGTTCATCGTCGGGCTCATAGAGGAAGGAGATTATGTACACAACTGTAAAACAAACAGAAAGCTGTGATGACATCCAAAGAGTAAGAGAGAACCCCACTTGAGGGGGGAGAAGTACTTTACATTGACAGTTCATCAACAATAGATCAAACGACAGGAGAAAGACTTACTGGGACGGCAGTAGTGAGACTAAAAGAGGATGGGACAAGTGAGGTGGTAGCAAGCGTAGGCTTACTCTCACATTTTTCAGCACAAGCTGCAGAGCTAGTGGTTCTCATATTGGCATCAGAACAGAGTGAGAACCTGTAAGTGAGAGTGTATTTGGATTCAGCCTACGTGACGTCTACAGTTCACTCTGGACTATCGCGCTGGCTGAGGAAGGGCTTCTGACGTGCTGACGGCTCACCAGTACAGCACGCATTCTTATTGGGTAGATTGATCGAGGCTCTCCAATTCCCAATAGGAATAGCAGTCGCTAATTGGCAAGTCCCTGGAGGATCCCGTCTCCAGGAGCAACGAGGCAGCAGAGGTAGAAGCAAAGCACGCTGCATATTTCGGGGACATTCTACATATGGATACCCCCATCCAAAGCGCGTAATTATATACGAACAATGGTACTGAAGGAAGGGTACAATGCATTACCAGTGATGCAAATAATGGAATTGCAAGGGAATGCATCAAGAGAGGAAAAGGAGTTAGAGGTGAAAAGGGGTGTTCTATTTCACCTTCAGACACCCTATGGCGTCAGAAAAGCATGGGTAAAGTAGTGATGCCATTATCATTGTTACACACAGCACTGACAACACTACACCATCCTACCAATAGGGGGAAGGAAGTACTAGCTGCCCACATCGTAGAAGACTGGTTTTGTCCCAACCTGGCAGAACATGTGACAGAATGTATGACCCATTGCATTACCAGCAGGCCATACATTGATGGTAGTCAGAGGAGCCATATCTCGCCCACTGGGTCCCTTCCAACACCTTCATGTTGACTATGTTGACATGCTCCAAATATGCCAGAGCTGCCGCTACTTGATAGTGGTTGTGTACCCGTTTTCTCAAAGGATCGAAGCCAGTCCCTGTTCCCATCCTGATGTCCTTGCAGTGGCAAAATTCCTGGTTAGAGAAATGTTTCCAAGATGGGGCATGTGTGAGGTCCTGCGGTCTGACGACAGCCCTCACTTCTCCAATGAGATGTTCCAATACACAGCAACCTTTCTAGGAATTCAACCCAAATTCTCCTGTGCGTATCACCCACAGGCGAACGAGTTGTGCAAGTGTCTTAACGGGCTGCTCAAAGAAACCATTGGCAAGATAAAAGTAACCCTATATAAAAGTTGGGTCCACTGTTTGCCCTTTGCTCTATTCGCATTGCGCAATAAACCAGGGTCCGACCTCCATTTTACCCCACATGAGGTGTTAACCGGGTGGCGCATGAGACTTCCCCTGGCTCCTCCCACTAGGGCTTTGACGGATGCGGAAGAAATGTCTAATGTATTGGGGAAGGAAATGTATGATTACACTGCTACCTCGATGGCTAGTGCCTCTTATTTCTCATCAACTGCAGGCACGACAGGCGAGGATCAAAGGAAACGGGGGAGGAGACCATACAGAAATCAGTGAGGATCGACTTAAGCCAGCACAACTCTACTCGGATGATTCAGTGCTCTTATGGAACTTTACCCGTACCTGGTTTAAGCCCAGGTTCACAGGACTGCAGACCGGTGAAGAAAAGACTGATCGGGCCCTCAAAATACTAGGCAAGAAGGCCTGGAATTTCCTTGCAGACCTCAAATCATGTCGAGCAGCGGCCTAGCCTGGCAATGACAACTAATCGGACAACATTGCGTGAGGAGAAGAGCAAAAGGATCAGCAAACAGTATCACTGCCCAGCAGAGGCCTACCCATGGTTACACGCTCTTGAGCAAGAGAGATAGGGAAGGGACTTCCTACACATCCAGAGTGATGATAAACCAAGTTTTTTTTTCTCTTCTTTTTTCACACTTTGGCATTCATCATGAAAGTAGTGACTGATTTCTCTATTGTTTCATGCCTCCCCAAGACCCTCACCCCACAACCTTTCAAGGCCAATTTGTCCATTTTGTTAGAAGGTTCCAATGAGGAAGGAGACCCTCTCGCAGTTTATTCTTCCATGTTTTCCTAAGCTATTTAGCCCAAACATACCCACGACTTACCAAGAAAGTCCCTCAGTAATTGAGACCCTACGTGCCCCTAGAATACGCATTGTATGGGTACAATTCTTTATCGCACAATATTACGACCGCAGAGCTTGAACTAATATGTATTAACAACATAACAAATTTCTAGTGCATTTCCGGCGGTTCATCCTCATCTTTAAAGCTACACAAGATTCCGAAGCAGAGTAAGTTATGGCTGTAAATATTAAAAGTGTTATAATAATGATTTGTGTTCTTTTATCACTCTCCATCTTTACCCTCATTTTTGGCGAATGTCATTTGTGTAGAAGAACGAGCTGTGAACCCTACTAACATGACCACAATTCCAGCAGGTATGGCTACCCTGTCTGGTCAGATGATAAGCACTGCCAAAGTAGTAAAGAGAGGTAGGTGCAGTGACAATATAGATAGAGGAGGGATTGATTCCCATCTAACCAATACTGTTTGGGAATCTAATGACATGTGGTACAAGCACATGACTAGAGTAGGTAAACAAACCACTGGAGAGAGCTACTACATCTGCTCCAGCCACAGCTTCCTCTCCTCCTAAGCACCTGAACTTGAGGGGGCCTTTTAAACCTCCCAGCCCCCTACATGTGTGGGCTATTGGGATTAACTGCCCGACTACTGCTACAGCATAACTCTCCAGTCCTCTTCCTCATTGCAGTACTTCTGGGATTATAGGTCTTGTAGTCCCTAACAACGAAAATTGATTTTCTATCAAGTTTCTTAATTTTAAGGATGGATTCTTTTCCCTTAAAAGCATGTTATAACAAATCATCAGAATTCACTGATAGAGGAAGGCAGTTTATTAGAAAGGCAACATTTATGGATTCCTTTCCACTTGTTAGAACAGGGGATTGTTATCCGTAAATTATCTTTCTTTCCTTGGGGTTTTTATAGGTTATATATTGCCAGTGCCCACATTCACTGATTTAATAAGTCGTTCAAATACATCATGGCAACAATATGCATAACATGTTTTGGCAGTCACTTCCCCCTTTAAGGATACTGTGTCTCATTATGTGGGCTCTCCTGATCACCCTGGGTCTGGTCACATGCCAGGTGACCCTCCCGTAGTACACTACCCCCAAGACGGGACCAGAAAGCATCTGCCTTTCCACGGCCACCTGGGAGGGGACTTTAGGCAGGGTTTTAGTGAGGGATCCGTAGTATTCATCACATTGCTCTTCTATGGGTTGAGCAGTTTTTAGGAGGCTTATAACTTTGGTGCTATCACACAAATTTGCCCAAGCCTTTACATAAAAGTATATAGCCACCTTTGAATACTTTTGAAAAGTTTTGTTTGGTTTTGTCAAAGGCGGGAGCAAATTTGTAAGGGGGGTACCAAAACATTTGAAATCCGGATAGACATACATTGAAAAAATATTTGCTTGCGGCTGCAGCCCAAACCACTGGACGAATATGCACCAAACTTGCGAGGAGTGGCGGCCCGGTCTCAAAAACGTACTCTTGCAAATTTGATGTATCCATCCAGTAGAGTTTTTAAAATGGCCAAAAAATAGGTCCAAAAAAATGAGTGATATCTGCGTCCGGTCAGTGGACTTACTTCCTGGTTCTGTATTTGCAGATGTTTCTGAACCAATCAGGGAGCCGAGTGCCGTTCGCAGACTTTGTACGTGCCTGTTGAATGGTCAAAAACAAACTTGAGGTGCGCCAAAACCTTTGAAACGGATGCCATGTTGGATACTTGAACTGGGTCCGTAGTCCGAGGACATTGCAGTAAAAACACATTGTGCTTGTCAAACAAAAGAAACAATCTCTGGGGAGGCAAGTGGTGATTAGTATGGGATGGGATATGGCCAGAAAATGCCAAAAATCTGGGGTTTTCTCTTTTCCGATGTCCGTGGACATCTCAGATGTTCAAGGACATTGTAGTGTTGGTCGCAAACTTGACATCCATGCATATTTCTTTATCACAAGGTCGTTGAAAAGAAGTTTTTGGATGGCTTATAACGTTGGCGCCATTCAATGAAACTGCATAGAACTTTGCATTATAACTTTAGACCCAGCTACAAATGTGTTTGCACAGCTTGGTGCCATTTTGCCAAGAGGGGTCAAATGTTGGAGCGGCTTAATACTTTGGTGCAAATATGCACAAAAGTCAGCAAAAAGATTATAGGCTCAACTTTGAATGTTTGTGCAAAGTTTGGGAGGATTCTGTCAAGTGGAGACTATGTTGTATCACTTATGTACCTACATTTTGAAACTATTAAAAAAATAAAACAGGCGAATTTGCAGAAAACCTATGCTTGGAGCATTGGCAAGAAACCAAAAGCATGGTTTTGCAAATGTGTCTTTTTATTTTTTGAAAAATGTCATAGTGTAGTTACAAAAATAGTGATATACCCTTGGGTACTGAGGGCCATGCCCCGGACAATCTGGCCACTGGGCATAGCCACCAGGGACCGGCTATGTGGTAAGGTTTTTCAAAGTCTGAATAGCCTTGAATGGGAAACAGAATTCCGCTTGCAGCTACACTGTGAAATGTTGGACCGGATTAGAGCAAACATGTGCTAGGAGCATCATGAAGGACCTGAAACATGCTTTTGCCTATCTGTCCCATGCTTTATTTGTTCCAAGTGTCAAAATGTATGTACAAAAAATGTTGATATAACTTTGGTGTCTGTCTAGAGTTGGTGTGTACTTGAGGCCATCTGTGACACACCATCAGAAATGTAAGAATTATGTTAAAATCCTTCACAGGAAAAAGAAACTGGCATGGGGAAAAATGGCTAGATAGTCTTCGCAAAAACTGCACAGCATAAAAGTGATGATAGTGAAGAACAGACCCAGCTCAGGGGTATCCTTAAAGAATTACATATCAGCTAAGTGCCCCATCACAGTGGCAGTGGCTAGCTAAAGGCTTTCCTGGGCCAAGGAAAGCAGAAAATACAGCAAAGGAGATGTTGGACAGATCAAGGATCCAACAGCACAACCGGCACAGATGGATTTAGCCGAAAACGTAAGCTGCCTAGAGGCACAGATGGACCAAGTGGCGAGCCTTCTCCAGGAAAGGAGTACATTCTGTCTTTCAGCATGTACCCAGAAAGGCTAAAGGGGTCACCGGAAAGTGCCAAGGAGGAGATCTAGTCATATCCAAACATTCTGGGCACTGTTGGCTGATCTGAACCTCCACAGTCTCCTAAGCACCAGCAGAACAGGAGTTGGAGGGAATGCAAAGAGGAGTTCCACTCGACTATCACTGAGTTCCCTCAGAGTTCCCCACCAAGGAGATTCCCTGAAGCAGAACAACTTGCATTTTCTGTGGAAACTGGCGCCAAAAGGGTCCACTTGAGAGGTCCAACAAAGGGTGAAAATCTGGTCCAGAATTTCCTGGCAGATCCTCATGATTGGCTGACGTCTGCCATCTTAGAGCATACGTATCCACGTTCTCTATTCGAAGCGTGGCAGTAGACAGGCCCATTTTTCTCCAGAGCCCGAGCCAGTTGCATTGCTTTCCTGCACAGAGTCAGTGACCCCACCACCTACCTTGTTTGTTGAAATCGGGGCATAAATTCCTCATACAGAGGAAAGGAAAGCCATCAGACCCAGCTTGATGGACCGCAACTTCAACAGATTGATGTGTTCCCGTGTCCTAGCTAGGGACCGAAGCTCTATCTCCTAGGTGAGGCCAAAACTTTTCAATGGGAACATCCAAGACTATGTTATGATGGGACAAGATTGTGGAAGAAGCTCTCCCCCGAGTATGCTGTCCCACAAAGGTAAACAGTGGCACTTTGTCAAAGACATGAAGCAGATCTGACATCTCTCCATGAAGCAGACAACTTCACTGGACTAGCCATTAGAGTGAACTCATTCATAACCTGGCCTCTGGCCCCTGGTCCCACCAGGATGCTTGATTTTATAATTCCCAAAAGAAATAGAAAAGCAGAAGCCGGAACCAGACTCCGACCGTAAAACATTCAGCATCTCCACAAAGTTTGCCACTCAATCCTTGGGAGGAAAAACCTTGCTTGAGCGAGTGTCCAGAATCATCCCTATGAACTGGAATGCCAGAGGGTGAAACGTAGGAATTCTTGAACTTCAGGGAGAAGGCCAAGGTGTGCATAAGGTGACAGGTGTGGTGCAGGATGGCTGTCACCAGATCTGGGGTGCGGGCTCGAATGAACCAATCGTCAAGGTAGGGGAAGGTGGGATCCCTCTCCCCTATTGGGGTGTGAGGTTACACAGCCAGCAACTTTGTGAAAACTTGCAGAGGACAGGCCGGAACAGCATGAGCTTGAAATAGTAATGGGTGTTGCCTAACACAAATCTCAGGTACTTACTGTGCTTCAGGAGTCTTGGGCACATGGAAGTAGGCATCCTGAAGGTCCAGTGACACCAGCCAGTCCTGTAGCTTAAGGGCATGGAAGATCCGGGCTCAGGTAAGAATCTTGAACATGTTGGGTAGGTAAAGGTTCTAGAGCTTCAGATTCATGATAGAGCTCAGACCCCGGTCTTCCTTTGCTACCAGACAGTACAGAATGAGTACCAGCCTCTTCTTGCCCTGATGCAGGCACCATCTGGCAAAGGTTGATGAATTTCCTTTAAGAGGATAGGGTCTGATGTGGGAGAAGTGCAGGGAGTAGGGTGTTCAGGGGCAATGTGATAAGTCTTTGGTGGTGGGGTTTGGATTTCAATGGTGTGAGAAAAAACTGAAGTACTTGGGGGTTTGGTTGACTCCGGATGTCAGTGATATGGTTGAAGAGAACATGGGTATGGTTTGTAAGGAACTGAAATTGAACGTCCAAAGGTGGTCGGTATTGCATCTATCTCTGTGGGGTAAGGTAAATGCGCTAAAGATGAATTCTGCACCAAAAATTAATTATATTCTGAGTATGCTTCCCCTGAAAATTGGTCAATCTTTTTGGAAGTTGATTGATACCACTCTCCAGTCCTTTCTTTGGGATGAGAAACCGTCAAGACTGAAGCTTTGGAAACTCCAGCTTCCGGTTGAGAAGGGGGGACTAGGTGTCCCAAACTTTAAGGCATATCATTTGGCCTTCTCGTGCCAATTTTTTCTTCCTTTTTTGAAGGATTCTCCTAGTGTGTGGGCAATGGCAGAGGCAAGTGTGATGGGCCCACTCGCCCCAAGAGCGATATTCACGACTGTTAGCAAACGTGGTAGTAGATGCCCCTTGACAGAGTTTCTAAGAGACGTTTGGAAGAATATCTATGATATGTGTGGCTCGGTTGCTCTGAAATCGCCTGATGCATCTCTGTGGTTGAATAAAGCTATAACGGACAATGGCAAGTTGTTGTTTTGGCCGGAGTGTTTTCTTGGCGGAATTCAATGGATTAGTGATGTTTTTAAAGATGGAAAATGGATTGACTATGCAGAGTTAAGTGCTACTTTTACTGTTGAAAATTTTTCTATCTTGGACTTCAGGAAATTGAAGAGATGTATTGGTGAAGTGCATTGTGACGGGGTTGCGAATGTTGAACTTTTCACTACTGGCGTTCAGTCGCTTGCGAGTAGGGTTTATCATCGAATTGTATCGAATAATAAGGAGAATACTGAATTAATTAATGAATGGAGCAGAAGAGTGGGTTGTGAAATCACTTCTGACCTGTGGCTTGTGATGTGTGCGAATGTGAAGCTTTGTTCGATAAGTTTGACTGAACGGTCGAGACAAATCAAAATTCTCAATAGAGTTTTTTGGAGCCCGGAAAGGCTTAAAAATAGAGGTTTGTCTGATTCTGATGTTTGTTGGTGTTGCTGGAGTGAGAAAGGCAGTATGGAACATTTGCTGTGGGACTGTGTGAGGGTTCGTGGTTTTTGGCATGAGGTTTGTATTATTTGTCTCGGGTTTCTGAACCAAAAGGTTGACTTGGATTTTAAGACTATGGTGCTAGGCTGCGATGATTTACTTGACGACCTTTCACTATCGGAAAAGAAATTTTTGTTCAGAGGTGCTTCTATTTGCAAAAAAATGATTTTGAGGAGCTGGAAATCGTGTGTCTCATCAATATTGGAGGATTGGATTACAGAAATGAACTGCTTAGCGAATATTGAGAAATTTATATACAGAAAAATGGGGAAATTGAGTTTATATACAAAGGTCTGGGGAGCTTTTTTGAGTAGGTACTAGTTCATCGTTAAATTCTTTCTTTTTCTATTCCTACATGTTTATATCCTTTATGCTGTGCTATGATATTTTGTGATTTATTGTTACTTATTGTTCAGTCCTGTTCTAAGTACTAAAATTAAAATAAAGAATTAAAAAAAAAAAAAAAAAAAAAAAGAATGTGAGACCGTAACCCCGAGATACGACCTCTAAGGCTCAGGCATTGGAGGTGGTGCACTGCCCATCATTGACGAACAGGGGGAAGCAGAATGGACAAAATTCTGATTAAGGGGATTTTGGACTGGGGCTGCTGAAGGGACAGTGGGGGCAGCAAACCATCTCTCTAGGTACAGTTTCCTCTATCCTGGGGGAAAGCCATTGGGCCGGTTTGCTACAGGGTGCTTGACCCTTACTAGGGGTCAAAAGTGTGCTGGTTGGGTGGAAGGAAATCTTGAATCAGAGGCTTCGGCCACAGAGCAATCAGGGGAAGCAACAACAGGGAACATCAGGGTTGAGGGAAGCAGGGTCTGCCTCACAGGGCTCTCTCCCAGAATGTCAGTCAGGAAAATCACTGGGTTTGAGGGTACAGACAGCCTAACAGTCACCACAACCTTTGCAATAGTTCTCTGGTAAGAAGCATGAGGTCTGACATAGGCTGAAGCCTGCATAAAGTCAATCTATGGAGAGAGGGGTCAAACTCAATGGTATCCTTTAGGTTGCAAGCCAGTTCAGCCAGACTCTCCTACTTTGTATAGAACTCTTCAGGAAAGTCCTTAATCCCAGACAAGTAAGGGGCTAAAGAACATAAAGAATGCAGTGTCCTTCCTCATCAAAGATCTATCCCATCATTGAAATAAACATATTCCGGGAAACTGGAGCATATTCCAGTGGGGGGACGATCACCATAAGAGAGGAGTAGTTTCCCGCATGGGGATCAGAACTGAGCTAACTATCAAGTTATTGCGGGCTGAAGATGCACCTCCACAAAGACCTTGGTTATGAGGTTGTTAGGCAGAAACCTGTGCAGTTCCCTCTGGGTCCACTGCAAAAGATTTAAGACTACAGGTGTTTGGCAGTAAACCCACTTGGTAGCAGTCTGTACCACACAGATTCACTTGGTAGCTGTGGCTGAGCAGTCGGACTTCCCTCAAGAAGAGTTAGGCAGTATACAGAGTATTCACAATAGGTCAGAAGAACACAGTAGAACAAGTAAACACTGACCAGAGCTTGGTGTAAAAGAGATATAATTATTTATTTAAAACCACATCTAGAAAAACACACACGCACTAATGTTAAGCAGTTCAAAAACACGGTCACTAAAAGATATACACTCCCTTAAAAGAATATTAGACAATTCTTTAGTAAGCCCCACTTATTTTCAGACAGCGATGAGCGCTTAACGCAGATGGCACTCTAATAATTCATTTTAAAAGGGAGAGAAAAGCAGAGCATAATATGAAACAGATCCCAACACTTTCATAAGAACAAAACAAGAGAGGAAGGCAAGTAAAATCGTGAAGTTAGAGTTCAGTAGGCCGGATCCACTTTAAGAGGATCAGAACGAAATGTGTCCAAGGTCACACGGTTGCAGTGCACAAAAGTCTTGAAAAGGTTCAAAAAGCGTTGGACCAGAGAAAGGGACCAGTTAGATGGTCAAGGCGGCCAGCCCAGTCCAGAAGGTTAAGGGATTATTATTACCTTGTAGCAATCTTTAGAAAGGGAGGCCTGGCGGACACGGTACCTTAAAGTGGTGAGAATACTCCAGCGGGGGCAGTTGTTCCTGGCAGTGGATGCAAGTCGGAGCTTCGTCCGCGGGAAGAAAGGATCTCGTCGGGGAGGAAGACAGGAGTCCGTTGCACTGCCAGGGAAGAGACCAGCCGCGGAGTTCTCAGGTAAAAGGAGCGGTCCTTTGATTCACGGTCCAGTGGTAAGTGGCTATCCTGTTGCCGGGGTGCTTGGCACGGGCAATTCGACCACAAGACGTCCTGGGATGCGAAGAAAAGAAGGTAAACTGGTTGTGCCCACCAGTCAGGGGAAGAAGCCTCTCCAGCCGGGAGATCTTCTCTGTCGTCGGGAAGTGGTAAGTCGGTTCCGCAGGGCTCCACCGGTGGTGTCGTCGTGGTAGGTCGGCTCAGCTTCTCCCTCGTCGGATTCTCAGGTCCTGTGGCGACTTCTGAAGTTCCAGTCCCCAAAGCCCTGCTTTTATGCAGCACACCCCCATTCACTCAGCCTAGCTGTCAATCAAACATGCTAAGTGGTGAGCCAGCCAGCTCACCACTTAGGCCAATCACACAAGAGTGCGACTTGAGTTACCAAGGTAACTCAGTCCAGGGTGCCTAAACCCCCTCCCGCACCCCCTGTGGTACCCAGACAGAGTGGCACCACTTTTGGAAGCTTCTGAGGAGAAGCCCGCCAAAACGTGGAACAAAGGGCTCGACTTGGGTTGGAGTCACAGAAGAGAACACAAACGCCATTTTAGAATCGAGTACTGGCAAAAAATACCAACCGGCGAATTAATATTAATTAAATAAACCAGCGGTATGTTCGAGGCTATGAGAATTAAATAATTAAAGTTGGTAGCCTCGAACAATGGGAAAATCCCATAGGGATATATTCGCGGTCGAATATAAAAAGTAGTATCCACGGCCACCAGCCAAAACTCGATCAAGGGGGACGGAGACGTGCCCCCTCGACTAACAGACCCCGGGGCAATTGAATTGCCCCAACCAGTACGTCCACAATATGATGGTTTGTACTGGTTTCTGTTCATAATTTGGGACTAGTAAAGCCAATGGTGACTTTACATGCCCTGGGAGACAGTGGTCAGTCCCAGGGTATGGAGTCTATGGTGGGGTGTCACTATGACACCCCTGTGTTACTGCTGTCATAAATCACCAAAGTATCAACTGAAAAGGATACGGTAACCAAAAAAGGATACAATTTGGTAGGGCTTTTCCGGATCCTATTTTCACACGACTTGATTGTAGGCAGGTCAAATTAGACCTTCCAAATGATACAACCCTCTGACTGAGTAAAACAGGCAGAGAGATGGATCACTGGAAAGGGTGTGGGAATTGTATAGGAAGTATGCCTAGAATAGATAAGTATCATAAGACACTGTCCCAAGTCAAATACTAAGAAACACAGAATTGGTATTAATTCAGACACTGACCTTAAGGCTAAACTGAAGAATTCCAGGACAGTTTCTTGAAGAATCCCAAGAGTTGAACAAACGACAAAGGAAGGGAACATTAGTAAGGGAGACTTATCCCAAACGGCACGAGGCTCTCGCTAGATACCGGGTTGGTGCACCACAGGATAGCGTCCAATGTACTGTGCACAATCACCTTCCAATAGTTCATGAAATACTTCCTTTCCCACGAAGAACAAAATAAAAATCTCACCTGTTGACTGTCACAGGTACCAAAAGTTCGAAGTAGTTCAGAAAAACACGTGCAGGATTGCACGCGACAGCATACACGCAGCCAGGCCAGCCGCGCTTGTAGACAGCGTTTCCGCGTGAAGATTTTGACACGCGAACAGGATTCACGCAGCTCTGGACAGCTGCGCTTGAAGACAACGTCCGCGTGTAGATTTGGCACGCAAACTGGATTCACGCAGCTCAAGACAGCCGCACTTGCAGACAGCGTCCGCGTGGAGATTTGGCACGCGAACAGGATTCACGCACCTCAGGACAGCCGCGCTTGCAGACAGTGTCCGCGTGGAGATTTGGCACGCGAACAGGATTCACGCAGCTCAGGACAGCCGCGATTGCAGACAGCGTCCGCGTGGAGATTTGGCACGCGAACAGGATTCACGCAGCTCAGGACAGCCGCGCTTGCAGACAGCGTCCGCGTGGAGAATTGGCACGCGAACTGGATACACGCAGCCCAGGAATTTGCGTGTGGAGGAAAGCAGGCTGAAATTAGGCCAAAGAAGTTTGCTGAAAAGAATGCGAGAACGCAGGTCCGGAGTTCAGCTACAAAACGCCAAAATTGACTTAATCAGAAGCAGCAAATGGTGTTTCCACGCTGCTTATGTACGCACTGCCGTGATACATGTGACTGACCTAAGTCACGTGAAAATTAACGACGTGAAAAATGCAGACGTCGTTTTCCGGGCAATGCATCGAACAACCTCCATTTTGGGCATAACTCATCTTGCATGGAGAAGTTGTTCCTGGTCCAGAGGTATGTCCGGCAGGCATGACAACTGCACGGAGGGTGCTGTGTAACACATATAGGAAAAATACATGAGACCCTATGGAGTAAAGGACCCCATAGCCCATAAAACACATTAACAGTCAAAAGAACACCATAAATCATGTCCAAGAGTGGGAGAAAGAGAGTCTCACTCTTGGCAGGAGAAAAAAAACAAACTCCAGAAATCCAGCAAAGCTGCTGGGAGACTCACTAGGTTAGGAAATTCAGCCTAAAGAGAGAATTCTCCCTAACAGAGGTCAAGCATATTAAGCCAGAATTATTTTCAATGTTCTGGGGTGGAGGAATTAGTGGGGGAACGGTACCAGAGTAGATGGCATCTCAGCTGTTATCATCCATGGAGCAGGAAAGACAACTTCTTTTCTTTTTGGAAGATGAAGAAGGATCCTTGGAGTCATTAAGTGAGTGAGCTCTTCCTCCATGTTTCTTTATCCTGTCCTTCACTGAAGAGCTCTTTTGCCGGTAGATCTTAAAGAGATCAGGCCGTTTCAAAGAAGTCCTCAATGCTAGCGAATCGTCCTCGCAGCGATATTGTCAAGGAAGGTTGTGAGTTTTCTGGAATGCTCCCAGAGGTCCTTGGAGTGCATGAATTGGCAGGATCTGAAATCCCCTCCTCTTCCCCTCAGCAGTAAAGATATACCTTAAGGGGTCTGACACTGGCATTTGGATTCTGCAATCGCTGCAAGACTTAAAGGCAGAAGATCTTCAGGGTAATATGCATGACAGTCAAAAATAGAAAATGGTGTTCCAAAGCAGCATAGTGTGTGCGTAGAAACAAGGAAATGAATCTGACATGCAGCTGGCTCATGTACAATGCTCCCGACATAATTTCCGTAATCAGGAGTGCCAAATTGTACTAAAGTTGCACCACACTGCACCCCCTTGTGGCTGGAAAAGTTTCAAATGATAGCGGAATTCTTGGAAGATGCATCTAAAATGAGAAATCTGAGCATAAGGAATCCATTAGAAAGAGTGTTAATGGGGGTGTGTGGCTTGGCGCCAAGAGTCATGGCGGGCTGATTTCCTGGATCTGCTCAAGCATGAACTAATATTTGAATTTTAACTAAGTAAACAGTACTAAAGCGGACCTTTTCTCTCGTTCGGAGAGTTAACGTGGCGAGGTGAGAAGACAACGGCATTATCCGGGGCTTATTGAGGCAGTCGGTGTATCTGGCGTATCTGGCAGCTGGGATGCACTTTAGAATAACAGGAAGACCAACCAGTAGCATTCTACCGTAATAGCATAGCAGAGATTCCTGTCAGCTGCTCTGGCGGGACTTCAACTTGAGAGGCGACTGCCAAAGGAAGACGTTTTCTTTAACACCACAGCCCACTTAAAGCAATAACACCTGAACACCTAATATCTTTATTCCAGGTACTGATAACTATTTGATATTACCACCTTTGGTCAAATTACTCAAATGAATAAATTAAATAGAAATAATTTCCTTGTTCTGTATGAAAAGTGACTTGACTCAATTCAAATATTTCAGAAGCTTAGCTCAAAGGCATAATAATAAGCGGAGACTCTGCATATACTAAGAAGTGATATCGAGTGCTAGTAGTACACCTTTTAAGTCCATCATTTGCGAGATACCTCTGCAATAATATTATTATGGCCTCATCTAAGAAAACCCTTGGCAAAGACTCGTCCTCAGCTTCTGCCACCGCATTAAAAAGACAAGAGAGTGGTTCGCCGACTCCCGATGAGGAAAATATGGATTCAGCCATGCATGCCATCTTGACTGAAATAAGAGCCCTAAACCCGTTTATGGAAGCAACCAACAACTAATTACAGCTTTCAGATGACAAATGGTCAGCTTTTGAATCCAGAATAACTGAAGTGGAACATAGAGTAAGTGATGCAGAGGACATATCTAACATTAGGAAAATTTGGTAGAGTGCTTCAAACGCACTCAGCAAACAGGAATAGAAGAAACAACCTTTGTGCAGTCGGTCTTCCTGAAAAAACTGACATTTTTTTCCTTGCAAATATGCCACCTAAGCAATTCTATTTACCCACTTCACTACAACTCAATATTCAAACAGCGCACAGGATTTGCCCTCTACAACCTTTAGCCAAGCCTAGAAACTCCTCATCTTCGCTCTCCTGGATTTTAAACGTGTACAACTTATAATGCAAGAAGTCTAGCTGATAAAGCACCTCACCTGGAATGGAAAATATGGGCCTCATTACGAGTCTGGCGGTAACCGAGCTGGAAAAACCGGCAGGTTACCGCCGGACTCCTATTACCATTCCGCCTCCGTGATTCCCGAAATTACTGAGGCATTACGACCCCAGTGACACGGGAATTCCGGAGGCGGAATTGTGTAAGTCCCCATTCCCGTGGACTCCCATATGACTCCTGGGGGATGGGGACAATGGAAACACGTTCCGTCTATGACGGAGCCAGTGTTTGCATTTACGCCTGCAGGCGGGTGGTGTTAAAGCCGCCAGGTCAGACCTGGCGGGAGTGACACCTCCCACCTCCCGGACTCTTATCAGCCAGTCCGGAAAGAACTGTGGTGGCGGTTTTACTGTGTAATTTATTTTCTCAAGATGTCGCAAACTCTACTGCCACAAGAAGAAAAGAACTCCTTGCATTAAGGCCAGCCTTGAAACAACTTAATGCCAGATATTGCATGGTCCATCCTGCATTCTTACAATTAACCCTCAAAGGCCATACTACTTCTTTTGATGATCCTGCTGACCTAAGACAATTCATTCGGTCTCAAAGGTTGGAGGATATCAATACTGCTGGTTACCTTATTTTTAAATCTCCAAGTAGAACTATACAAGAGTGTTGCCTTGAAGCAACCGTTCTCGCTGGGCGCCCCTCCCTCCTTTTTGACTTTTTCTTTTCAATATGAAATGTTTTGGCTGTTTCCTGCTAGCCATGCAGGTATGTCTTATTAAGAGCTGCAGTCTACTTTTACTCATGTTCATGTTGCTGTCATCGCTCACTCTGTACGTTTCTTCTTATCCTTCTGTCTCTGCCCCAAGGGTACGGTAGCAGTCCTTGCAATTGTTTTTAACATCAAAATGATATGGAAATCCTTACCTACATATTCTCCCAATTCTGGGGTTACTATTTATCTCAAGTTCATGTTTAGTTATTTACCTTTGAACTCGTATGTCTATAAATATATAATCTTGGAATGTTAAAGTTCTTCATAATCCCATCAAAAGACAAACAGTACTCTTTTATCTGAATAGAACCAAACCTGCAATTGTTTGTATTCAAGAAACTCACCTTTTAACCCCAGAAGCTGCTAAACCTAAGCAGCTTTAGGTGGGCAAAGTTTTTGCAAGTGCGGCACAAGATAAGAATAATTGTGTTATCCTGTTAAATAAAAATATTGATTGCAAAATCATTAGCTCAGAAACTGATGATACAGGTATATGAATTCTTCTAAACGTTCTCTAATTCTATACATTATTCAATTTTAAATATTTATGGTCCTAATGCATCAGACCCTATTTTCTGGAAACA
This sequence comes from Ambystoma mexicanum, assembly GCF_040938575.1. Taxonomy (NCBI): domain Eukaryota; kingdom Metazoa; phylum Chordata; class Amphibia; order Caudata; family Ambystomatidae; genus Ambystoma; species Ambystoma mexicanum. The sequence continues at coordinate 865,725,173 of NC_090924.1, read as the reverse complement.
ACTGGAAACACCTTAAAGATCGTCTGCTCCGCTCAAATATTCAAAACCTTATTGTATGTAGGGATTGCAATGAAATAGTAGACCCATTCCTCGATAGAAAATCTAAATGTCGTTTTAAAAATTTCAAGTCCCATAATCAATTTCTAGAGTTCATCTCGGAATGAAGCCTAGCTGATGCTTTGCGCTTACATCATCCGTCAGATAAGGAATTCACGGTTGTAGGTCAAAGGATAGAAAAAAAGTGTTGAATGCCAAAAGGGTCAAATCAAAAGGAGCGAAAACCAAAGGCTCATTATTGATAACTTACCTGAAGCAGACCATGCTGCATACTCACCTGAGGCAGACCATGCTGCATGAAGACTCAAGCCAAATGAGGCTTAGGAGGGACTATTTTACTGAAGGGACTATTTTGTTACTTGGGTGGGGCTGTGGAAGAATACTTACCTGGATATTCTTCCAAGGCTATTTAAACCACGCCCGGACAGCCACACGTGCTTCGCATTATTCTGCTTGCTGCAGTGTAACGCTCACCGTGTTTTCAGCAGCTCCAGTCTTCAGCCACACCCGCTTCAGTCCTGGGACTCCTGAAACAAGAAGAAAAGAAGGATAAAGGTTAGAACAGGAGTTTTAACTTTAATCCTTACCTGAATCCTGATCCATTTCGTCACGGAACTGAAAGACAGAAGTCTTTGAAGCATCGCTTCGCATTCCTACGGCGCCACGCTGAACTCACCTGCTTGGCGGTACTTCAGCATTTCATCACGCTCTCTCCATCTCGCGGCCGCCCTCCGACACCTAAGGAGACAAATACAGCAAGGTGAGCAAAGGGACTCTCTAAGGCTATACAAGCTACCCCCAAGGACTTACCCGATTTACCACGGGAGGTACTCACCTCATCTCGGGTCAGCACAGTCAACTCTGCTTCATCGCCGTACCCCGGCCCCTAAGGGGAAAACCACAATAGATTTACCTGAATCTTACCGAGTGCCATTTGGAAATCTTCGAGTGGATTAATTGGCAACCTGCAAGGAATCGGACAGAGTGAAGATCAGACATTTGAACTCTTATGAACAATTGAACTTTAGAGTCAATACTGGAACTCACCAATTCCTCAACGCCAGTGAAGTAACTGGTCATCAACGCGCCCCTGCGGTCGATGCAGGATGGAAAGCTCATCCTTCCAAACCATCAGGTGAGACTAAGGAGGGGACATCAAGAGTGATCTGTGGGAAGACACCGGGAGTGGGGAAGGTGGGTTGACACTCAATTCCACGGGTGGTTAATTCCTCTTCTCCTTTGCAGTAGAATATTCTTGCGAGCCAGACAAACTAGGCTGAGCGGGCCAGTCCAGTCAGTCATCTCGGCGCTACACGTCACGCTGGTGGAAATAACAGCCGCCCAGTTCCGGTCGACGCCCCCGTGGGAACCAGGTGAGCGTAACATCTGATGAAATTTTAAAAAACTATAAATCCTTGAGAAACAATCCTTCTCAAACGATTCATCTTCATATACTACAGCCAAGAATTAAATATAATAAACTTACCTCTGAATATTCTTGTGCTAATTTTCTTAAATATAAATCTAAAAATCTATCAATTCTCTAAATAGAAGCTAGGAACTTGCTAATTTTATCTCAAAATCAAACAAATAAGCAAAAGTATGGCAATAAAGGACTCAAATGGCACAAGATGTGTAGATAATGACATTATTAATGTATTCAGTAAATGCTATCATATATTATACTCCTCTGAATATACACCCAATAATCCAAGTATTGCTGCCTTTCTACAAAATATTAAACAGTGAAACTATCAGACTATTAATGCTGATTCACTTAATACACCCATTACGCTAAATGAAATTGTTAAAGCTATACAAGAGCTTAAAAAGGTAAGGCACCAAGACCAGATGGTTTTTCAATTGATTTACATGCTCATTTCAAATCACTACTTACCCCAAACCTATATAAACCTCTCTCTCACTTTGTGTTAAACTCAAAATCTGAAGGTACCTTTACTGAAGCTATGCTTCTGGCATTTCCTAAACCTTGTAAGGATCCAGAGTTGCCACAAAGATATAGACACATCTCCCTAATCAATACTGACTACAAGATATTCACAAAGATGTTAGCAAATAGACATATCCCTTTTATTCCCAAGTTAATTAAACAAGACCAGATTGGGTATGTGAAAGGAAAACTTTCAACAGCCAATGTTAGAATCTTTTTAAATGCCTCAAATGTTGCAACCCTCTCAAATTATCCATATGCTGCTGTAGCCTTAGATGCTGAAAAAGCATTTGATAGAGTGGAGTGGGAAAACTTGTTTGATGTGCTGCATTGGCATGGTTTTCATGAGAATTGCATATCCATGATTAAAGTTCTATATTCTAAACCTAAAACCTATTTTTATGAATGGTCAGATCTCTCCCTTTTTCCCTTTAGGTAGAGGTACACGGCAAGGATGTCCTCTATCTTCTCTGTTTATTTATTTTAGCCCTTGAACCATTTTTAGAATCCTTTAGACTACATCCTTGTATCCAGGGAATATATTTTGGCGATTTCCATGTCAAACTGGCAGCCTATGCTGCTGATATACTTTTATTCCTTAGGAATCCTGAAATGAGTTTGGGGGACTTTGCTTGATATTGTATCATGTTTTTCTTCAGCCACAGGCTACAAATTGAACAGGGAGAAACTGAAAATTCTACCTCTAAATATTTATTGCACTAAACATCTAGTTAAACCACATGGCATGAGATGGTGTCATAAGAATATAAAATATCTAGGATTACAAATGTGTGCATCTGTCAAGGATATTAAAGAAAATACCAATATCACATTAACCAAAAGTAAAGATTTCATAGATTCCCGGTCCCAATTATTTTTATCCAGGTGAGGTCATCTTCAATCCATTAAAATGATGATTTCCCCAATCATCTTGCTTATTGTATTCATGCTCCCAGTCCCAATTCCCAATAAATTCTTTAAAGATGTTGATTCATGTCTTGCCAAATATTTATGGGGGAAGAAAAAACATAGGAATTACCTTAGTAGACTAAAAGAGAATGCCACGTGGGTTGGGGGAGCTGCCCTGATTTTTACTAAACATCATTCTGGCTTTATAATAAACCAAGCACAGTGGTGGTTTCGTCAAGATGAACATTTCTTAATCCCTTCATGGGCTTGGGGCGGTTTTTCAATTGATTTACATGCTCATTTCAAATCACTACTTACCCCAAACCTATATAAACAATATGGTATGGCCTTATTCTCTATCGGACTTATGTATTGGACACTAAAAATAGATTTATTAAATGTAAGAATTTTCAATTTACAGCCAAACAGATTAGAAGGGATTTTATGTCTACAAATCCCACCCCCAAGTTCATATCACTGTTCATATGGTTTAATAATTTTTAATGGCAAAGTTATTTGTTGGAAAAATTGGATACCAAAAGAACTAAATATATACACATCTTTTTAATCAAGACACCCCATTAACTTCCACTGAATTCAGAGAAAAATCCCCCCCCCCCCCAACTACTTTTCTCACCAATACTCCATTAATGGATGCTATTATAAAGAATTTGGAACTCCTGATGGAATCCCTTAAACTAACATGTGTAGTCAGACAGAATCATATGTATAATTAGCAGTTCTTCCCTCTTTTATAAAGAACTTACCAATGGAATGGTGGACAATCCTCAGTGGAAAACAGCAATAATGGCAACAAGACTGCGCTCATACTAGACTATGGTTGGACATCTTTCTGGAAAAAAACTTGACCATAACGGTGTCTGCTAACCTTACTCAAACTCTTTTCTTCTTTTGTCAAAGAATTTATATTACCCCTGCTATGCTTTTTAAGTGCAAGATGAACAAGTTACTTTCTTACCTGGTAACGTTCTTTTGATGGGATGGTCCGACGACGTATTCCATATCTATGACAGGTAATCACCACAGCTGTGCTGCTTTGGAAACTTTTTTCGGCGTCTGCGTCCTGCGTCGATGACGTTGATGTGCCGTCGTCGAGGACCTCCTCCGACGTCATGAAATGTGATAAGTAGCACGCACGACGCCCGTAGCCTCAGTTGTAGTTTTTTCCCCCAGAACGTGTGACATCAGCTTACTGCCAGTCAGACACAAAGCCTTGCGGAACGTAAGCTGCAATCGCAAAAGAAATTCTGCAACGCGGAAGGTAGGGAGGGAGCGATATGGAATACGTCGTCGGACCATCCCGTCGAAAGAACGTTATTAGGTAAGAAAGTAACTTGTTCTTCGAGGGGATTGGGTCCTCCGACGTATTCCATATCTATCACAGACTCCCAAAGCATTACCAGAGCAAGGAGGAGGGAAAGAATTTAGAATCAAAATTTAGAATTGCGAATATGAACACCCCTCTGCAGGGCAGTAGATGCCGCCATACACCTGGTAGAATGGGCCCGCAAGCCAGCCAGTGGGTCCTTACCCGCCACGCGGTAACACTCCGAGATGGCCAAAATAATCCAGCGAGACAAAGTCCGTTTCGTCACAGCTTGTCCCAAACGCTTTCCAGCGTAACCAATAAAGAGTTGATCGTCCACTCTGACCCGGGACATGCGTGAAACATAAAAGCTTAAAGCTCTCCTAGGAAACAAGCCTATTGAGCCTCTTCTCTTCCTAACCAGGATGCGGAGGAGGATAGAATGCCGGAAGAACAACCTTCTGGGCCAAATTAAATTCCGTCACTACCTTCGGAAGAAAAGAAGGACGGACTCCAAGGACAACCATGTCCTTATATAAAACAGTGAAGGGAGGCTTAACTGAAAGTGCCTGTAACTCGCCGCAACTAAAAATACAGTTTTAAGAGTCAACAGTCTCAAAGGACAAGAGTGCAAAGGCTCAAAGGGAGCACCCGTTAGAAACCTGAGAACAAGGTTTAAATCGCAACCGGGCACCAGGAAAAGTGACGGAGGGAACACATTAGTGAGCCCTTTCAGAAACTGTGAAATTAAAGGGATTTTAAAGTAGGAACACTCTTCAGACGAGCGCTTAAAGATGGATAGCGCCGCCAGGTAACCTTTAATGGTACCCACTTGCAAGCCCCTGTGGGCCAAAGAAAGTGAAAAGGATAGAACCATGGGGATGTCACATGCAAAAGGATCCACATTCTGAACTCTGCACCAGTCGCAGAACTTACGCCAACGGCAACGGTACAGAGACTTTATTGCTGGCCGTCGGGCCAAGAGCAACACCTCCATCACGTCTTCAGGGAGGTCCCAATCCTTATACCTCAACCTTTCAGAAGCCAAGCGTGAAGGTTGAAGGATCTGACCACTGGAAAACCTGACCCCCCCCCCTCCCGTGAGAGCAGATCGTCTCGGTAGGGAAGACGACATGGAGGACAGATGGACAAGTCAAGGAGGACCGGCTACCACGTCCTCCGAGCCCACGCCGGAGCAATGAAGATCATCCGGGGACCGAACTTCCGTAACCTCTGCAGCACTTGCGGGATGACGGGGACTGGAGGAAACGCGTACAGCAGTGGGAATGACCACTCCACCACGAACGCGTCTCCTAAGGCTCCTTTTGGAGGAAATTCCCGCGAGCAGAACCTCTCGCTCTTCCGGTTGACACTGGAGGTGGAGAGATCCACTTGAGGGGTCCCCCAAAGGGTGAAGATCTCCAGGAGAATCTCCTGAGCCAACTCCCACTCGTGAGAGATCGTGCTCTGCCTGCTCAGAGCGTCCGCTGTCACGTTTTCGTCTCCGGCCAGATGAACTGCCGAGATTGAAACTTCCTGCTGGATGGCCCAGAACTCAAGCTGCATCGCCTCCCTGCACAGAGGAAGTGACCCTACACCCCCCTTTTTGTTGAGGTAGTGCATGGCCACTGTGTTGTCCGTCAGGATCAGGACATTCTTTCCTCGCACAGTGGGCAGAAAAGCCTTCAGGGCTAGCCTGACGGCCCTCAGCTCCAACAGATTGATATGGAGTCTGGACTCCGACGGAGACCAACGACCGCTGACTGTCAGCTCGTTGGCATGAGCTCCCCATCCTGTGAGGGATGCATCCGTCACGATCGTCACCTCCGGCCAGGGAAGCCAAAACGGAGCTCCCTTCATCAAGTTGCCTTTGACGGCCCACCACAGAAGGTCTTGGGCGACCCAGGGCAGCATCCGAACCGGATCCGACATCCTGCCGGAGGACTGCGACCATTGCATCTTGAGTGCCCACTGCAAAGATCTCATCCGCAGGCAAGCCTCTGGCACCAGAAGAATGCAGGATGCCATGAGGCCGAGCAACCTCAAGAACTCGAACGCTGGGAGCGTCTGGGCATGCTGAAACTTGTGCACCATCTGCTGAATGTGAGCCCTCACCTGGGGAGGAAAACACTGCCCCAGGGAAGTGTCGAGCACTTCTCCGATGTACTGGAGCCGCTGTGTTGGAGTCAAATGGGACTTCTTTAAATTGAGGGAGAAGCCCAGCCTGTGAAGGGAGTGGCAGGTGATGGACAGATGATCCAGGACCTGCACGGGAGAGCGCGCCCTGATCAACCAATCGTCCAGGTAGGGGTAGACGTGAATCCCCCCTTGCCTGAGATGCGCTCCCACCACCACCATGAGCTTGGTGAAAACCCTCGGGCGGAGGTCAAACCGAACGGCAAGACGTGATACTGAAAGTGCGAGTCGCCAACCGCGAACCACAGGTACTTCTTGTGCTTGGGATGGATCGGCACATGGAAGTAAGCATCCTTGAGGTCGAGAGACACCAACCAGTCCTTAAGCTGAAGGGCCTGGAGGACTTGAGAGAGAGTAACCATCTTGAACTTGTCCTTCCTGAGGAGTTTGTTCAAACCGCACAAGTCCATGATGAGTCTCAATCCCCCGTCTTTCTTCGAAATCAAAAAATAAGGGGAATACCATCCCTTGTTCCTCTCCGCTACAGGCACTAGTTCTATGGCACCTTTCTCCAGCAGGGCTTGAATTTCCTGCGCAAGGAGCGGATCCGGACTCTTCAAAGAGAGGTTCCCTGGTGGATTGTCGTGAGGCCTCTGCCGAAAGGGAAGACAGTAGCCGTGGGTTATGATCTCCAGAACCCACACATCTGAAGTAATGGCACGCCACTCTACAAGATGCTGCGCCAGCCTTCCCCCAACCGGCGAACCATGGGACATGGCCTCATGACTGAGTGGTAGCGGCTGCTGCGTTACCTGAGGGCAAAGAGGCAACTGCCCGAGCGGCCTTGGCACCACGGGTACCCTGTCGTCCACCTCTGGTACCCCTGCGTTGGCCTCTTTGACTGCTATCTCCTCTCGCTTTACTGAAGGAGTAATAGCAAAAGGAACCACCCCTCCATTGCTGTCCTCTAGGACGAAAAGTCGGAGGTTGGCAAACTGCAGCGCCCAACGACTTTGCTGCAGCTTTGGAGGTCTGCAACCTCTCAAGGCTCTCGTCAGCCTTGCTGCGAAAAAGGTGTTCACCGTCAAAGGGCATGTTGAGGAGCCGGGACTGCACATCAGGAGCAAACCCCGACTTCCGCAACCACGCAAACATGCGTATCACGGTGCTCGCCGCCATGGACCTGCTGACGCATTCAGCCATGTCCAAACCCGACTGAAAGGACTCACACATGGCATCCTTACCATCCTGGACCATAGCAAGGAAACCATCCCGTTCGTCCCCTTCCGGAATATGTTCAGCCGCTAACGCAACACAGTTCCACAGAGTGTGTGTGAAACGAGACAAGGCACATATGGAGTTGGCCGCCTGAAGCGCCATACCACCAGAAGAAAACACTTTCTTCGCCCAGCCATCAAAACGTTTGTCGTCCCCATCAGGAGGGATGGTAGGGTACGACGCCTGCTTTGCCGGGGCTGTGGCCGCCTGCACCACCAAACCCTCTGGAGTGGGGTGCCTGGTGAAGTAGCAGGGGTCGCTTCTGGCTGGATGGTATTTTCGCGACAAGGACCTGCCCACCACCGGGAGACTCTCCGGAGCAGTCCAAGCTGCCGCCACCCTTCTCTGTAGAGTCATATGAAACGGCAGTACCGGGTCAGTTGGGGGACCAACATCAAGGATGTCCGTGAGATCATCCTGCACAAACTCCCCTGGGGGAGCAGACCATCCCAAGTACTCGGAGACCCTAGCCATAAGGCGCCGGTACGAGGAATCAGCATGAGAGCCAGGCTCAGGCCTACAAAACTCCACCTCCGGAGAGGTGTCCAGTCCACTGGCATCATGCAGTGACTGCCTCAAATCGTCAAATTGGCTATGGCCCGAGACCATCTCATCTGGAACCTGACTAGGAACCAGGCCATCAGAATCCTCATCCACCTCCGAAATATATTCCAGGTGGTGAAAAGAAGGCCCCGAGAGTGCTTGCTCTTAACCAGAGCCTTTCTAGGGGGTTCCCCCGTGCCACGGGGTACCTCCGACATCCCGGCGTCGAGGGCGTCGAGTGAATTGCGCCGGTGTTGAGAGAAGAGGCATCGGCGCCGAGAGGATCGGCGTTGACGTTGAGTAAATCGGCGTCGACGTCAGATGCAGCATCGACAGCGTCGACACAGTCCTCGAAGCCGGAGCTCCGAGCGTGTCCTTCGACGACCTGAGCGTCGACAACTTCCTCGGAGCCGGAGCCTCGAGAAAGCCTGTTGACGCCCTCGACGCCTCAGGCGTCTATGTCTTCCTCGAAGACATAACAGGTGCACAAGGTCTCGAACACGTCGAGGACCGGGACCTGGAAAGGGTACGTCGAGAACGAGTCCCCTTGTCCGAACGGGACCTCTCCCGTGACTCGTGCCGACCACTCTTGTGAGCGGTGTCTCAAGACCTCTCACGGCCGACCCCACTAGGGGGCGCGGACGGCTTAGTACCCTGCGACTCGAGAATCACCAGCATTTTCTACCCTCCGGTGTCGCACGGCTGGTGGGGTAAGCGACGTGCTGGCAGAAGACCGCTGTTGGCGCTTCCGAGAATGCCTCGAAGAGGCCGAGGAGTGGCGAGACCGACTCCTAGAAGGAGACCCACGAGACTTCCGACGACGACGCGGAGAGTCACCTCTCAAATCATCCGTCGAAAGCCCCGCAGACTTCGACCTCCGGGGCTACCTACCGACAACAACTTCTTACGTTCCGGTAAGGCTTTGGACGTGAGCGACTGACAGTCGATACACTCATCCGTGTCGTGGGCCTCCCCGAGGCACCAGAGGCAGGCGTCGTGCGAGTCCGTCACCGACATCTTGGACCCACACTCCCCGTACTTCTTGAAGCCCGGACGTGGGGTCGAAGACGAAGTAGAAGACATCTTCTCACAAAGGATTTTCTCACAAAAACGAACAGGTTCGAAGAACCGAGAAGAACAGAACTCCAAAGAGTCGAAGCATAACCGAGATTCACGAAGCAACACGTTCGCGGAAAAAACGGAACTGAGGCTACGGGCGTCGTGCGTCCTACTTATCACTTCGGATGACATCGGATGACGTCGGAGGAGGTCCTCGACGACGGCGCATCGATGTCATCGACGCAGGAGCCGAAAAATGTTTCCGAAGCAGCACAGCTGTGGTGATTACCTGTCATAGATATGGAATACGTCGGAGGACCCAATCCCCTCGAAATCCTTAGATAACAAATGCTGGAACTGTCATGATGCTGGAGCTTCTTTCAAATATATGTTCTCAGAATGTAGGTATATTGTAAAATTTTGGAAAAATGTATGGCACATCATAAAATGTATCTTTAAAATAGATTAACCTTTTCCTTTTTAGCTCTTATAATAGGGGAGTGTTCTTTTTCAACATCATTTAGACATATATACATCACATCCATTTGATCTTTTCATTTCGATTGCAGTTCTAGTTATCACAGCTAATTGGAAGAGGTTTGACCAGATCATAAAATATGGTGGAATTCCATATGCAATATACATAGAATTGAGAGATGTATTGCTTCAATCCCATTACTGCATCACAAATTTAAATTGAAATGGAGAATGTTTTCCGACTTCCTAACGCCAAAGAAATATACTATTTAATATGGCTTTAGTTTGGTTCAAAATAGTACCCTTATCATATCTCTTCCCCCTGATCCGTCCCATTAACTCACTTTCTCGTTTGTAATGTTATATGTCTCCCCCCCCCAACTTTATAAAGGCAAGTCTTATCCACTTCGTGTTTACTCTTGCAGGGTCTAAACCCAATGCGTGATACTTTATATTAGTAATCTATGCTACTAGGATGAATTATTATACAAAATGTTTGAGCCTCGTTCTTGTACTTTGGACTTTGCTGTATTTGTATTGTTTGATGCCTTTAATTAAACATTTGTTAACAAAAAAAAATAAAGTGTTAATGAATTCTAAAGTGCAATTCATTAACGTTTGGGAAATATTTGGATAATTTTTCTAAATATCCATGTTTTTATATTCATATTTAAATAATTTAACAATAACCAAAATAGCATAGATTTTATTAATGGAAATGGCTAATCCAAATCACCATTGAAGAAGTTCATAAGAAATTGATTTGATTGTTAACATTCTACAAAGTGTTACATTGCAAGAATTGTAGACAGATTAAAATGGATACAGAACAGAGGTAGACAGGATAGCGCCTGACAGGATGTGTGTGTACATACTAGGTTTTATTTAAACACAAAACTGTAATCAGGAAGTATAAACTTACCAAAATTTTAATTATTTCTTCTGGTTTTTTGTCATCTACGGATATTCCATTAACTTCTCTAAGTTCATCACCAACATGAATAAGCCCTAAACAACAAAGAAAAAATAAATATTGAAAGCGTCAAAGCAAGGCAAGCAGAAAGGAAAGTGAAGGTTTAGTTTGAGGACCACATGGTCTTTGTACTAAAGAACAAATTACTTTCCTCTTAGTACTGTTTTCTGATGGATGTTCATTCCATAGATTTCTCACCTTTGATATTATATCTGCATCACAGCTAATTTTGAAAAAAAAAGGCTTTTTGCCACCACAGGGCACAGCACAGCTCTGTGCTGTTATGCACCCCATGCCTAACGCGACATCAGGCCATCATATACTTAGTTGCAGCGCTCCATGACCTCACGCACGCCTTTTATCCTAGCAATCAGACACTGACTGACTGCTGAATTGATGAAGTGGGTGAGGTGTATGAGCTATCCGCCAAGAGGGGCAGATTGGGAGGGTGATGAGGAATGGTGGGAGGCACACCCATTATAAAGAAAACTATTGAGATGTAAGTGATTTGTTCATCTAATGAATTTCTTCCTTATACAGATTCCTCATCTTTGACAGACCCCCCACAGCGGTATGTAAATCCGGAGGGAGGAGTTAAGACACTGCCTACACCAGAAAACTTTGGAGAATCACTCTAGCATTCTACCCATACCAGAAACCTACATTTGGCAACTGTGTGCAGCGAAGCACACACAGTTGCTGGACATAAGTCCAAAGAACATTCATTATAGGCAGACACTTGCATTGCGAGACTAGATGCAGAGGATGACACACATTGACAGTATCTGAGACTGGTCATCCTTACTGACATCCCTGGTTTAAGATGTAGGAACTTGGGGCCTGCAACAAATCCAGCCGATGGAATTGTGCCTCTGTCTTAAAAAGGTGACTAAAAAACAAATGAAGATGGATCTTTGAGAGAGATGAAAATCTGTCACAAACTATGGAAGAGTGGGAGAGCAGATACATAGGTGCATAAGCTCCGGGTACCATGCCTTCCTGGCCCATTCTGGAAAAGTTAGATTCAATGTGTTGCTGAACAGCAGTAGTCCCCTGAGAAATAGTAGAATGATAGGGATTGGTGGGAATGCACAGAGGAGAGCCTTGTTCCACTCATCCGTCAGTGCGTCCCCTGGAGCTCACCGTCAAGGAATCGCTATGAAACAAAATAAATGCACTTCCTGTTCACACTGGAGGTGGAGAGGAGTCCACTACGAAATTTCCTCTAAAGGTTCCTGACAGAGCTCCCACTCATGGTAGGCTGAGTTCTGTCTACTCAAGTAGACTCAATGATGTTCTTCAGCCCGACCAGATGGGCCGGCATCCGAGAAACATCATTCTCCATAATTATAATCTCATCACTAATATGTACAGAGACAATTACCCCCTAGACCTCGCTCACAACCTCTCTTGTTGAGGTAATGCTAGCCCCCTAGTGGTCTGACGGGGTCAGCATACTTTTGCCTTGTATAGAGGAGAGAAATGCAATCAGGGCCAGCCTGATCACACACAGCCCTAGCAGATTGAAAAGCACTCCGGTTTCTGCTGGGGACAAGAGTTGCTTATCGGAAGGTTTAATATGTGAGCATCCTAGCCTTTCAGGGACACATCCATGACCACTATTAGTTGAGGCTAAGGTTGCCAGAGCAACTCCCCTTTGAGTAAGGGACCACCATATGAGATCTAATGCAGCATTGTCTAAGACCCACAAAATGTCTGACATGCTGCTCGTTAACTGAAACCAATGACATCAAAGTAGGAATGAGTTTTCTTTACATGTTCACAAGCGCCACAAAAAAAGGCTCTTTTGCACTGAGAAATGGTTGAAACGTGCTCAAAGTTTATTTGAGTAGTGGTCATATGTTTTGGTTGGCCCTCTGTGATAACATGTTTCGGCATAAACTATGCCTTTATGAAATCAGGGCAAGGAACAAGTTACTTACCTGTAACTGTTGTTCTCCAGCATGGGTCTGGCATGGATTCACATGCTCATGAATATTCCCCGTCGTCAGGCTGGGAATCCTCGGTAAAGAAAAAACCAGTATCAGTTTCGTTTCTGATCTGTCTTTCGTAGTAATAACCAATCACTGGTCTCTGCGTCATACTGACCACAGCCAATGACTGCCCTCTACCTAAGCACCGCCTCTGGCAGCCATCTTCAGATTTGGAAGCACGTGAAGTGGCAGTATGACCAAGTGAAGAGCCGCAGAGGGGTAGGCGGGAGGGTTCGCATGTGAATCCATGCCAGACCCATGCTGGAGAACAACAGTTACAGGTAAGTAACTTGTTCCTTCTCCAGCATGGGGTCTGGCATGGATTCACATGCTCATGAATAAAGAATACATAGCAGTACACACATGCACAACCACGGGAGGTGGCAAAGGCTCAACATTAAGCATTACATCAAACTCAACATTAAGCATCTTACCTCCTCACCAGGCTCACCTCAGGTGAACAGGTTGCGCAGCACTGCTTGGCCGACCCTGGACTCCTCCCTGGAATCCCGGTCGACGCAGTAGAATTTCGTGAAGGTGTGCGTCGACCTCCACGTAGCAGCCCTGCATATGTCCAGCAGGGGCACACCAGATAGGAACGCCGTGGTAGCTGCGATCGCTCTGGTGGAATGGGCTCTCGGACGGCCAGGCAGCGGTCGGTTTGCCAACCGGTGACAGTACATGATACAGCCGGAGAGCCATCTGGAAATGGAAGCCTTCGAGAGAGCCTTCCCCTGATTGACAGGTCCAAAGTTCACAAAGAGTTGTGACGTCTTCCGAAAACACTTCGTGCGGTCTACGTAGAACTTCAGCGCTCTAGCCACATCCAGCGAGTGCAAAGTCCTCTCAGCCGGCGACGAAGGCGACGGGAAGAACACAGGCAACACCAAGGGTTCTTTGAGATGGAAGTCCGACGGTACCTTGGGCATGAAGGAGGGGTGCGTCCTGAGCACTACCCTCGTGTCGTGAAAAGTCAAGTACGGGGCCTTGCAGGAAAGGGCCTGGATCTCCCCCACTCGTCGTGCGGAGGTGATGGCCACAAGAAACGCTGTTTTCCACGACAGAAATTTCAACGGAGCCGAGTGCAGAGGCTCGAACGGAGGTCCCATGAGCTTGGTCAGCACCACGTTGAGCTCCCACGCCGGGGCCGGAGCCTTCACCGGCGGGAACGATCTGAACAGTCCCTTCATGTACTCTTTCACCAGACGATGAGACCACAAGGACGTCCGCCCCGTGGTTCTGGTGTATCGGGAGATCGCAGCAAGATGAATCTTGATGGACGCGTGTGCCAGTCCAGCTTTGGCCAGTGTCAGCAGGTACGGCAGTACTTGGGGAGCCGTAATCCGGAGAGGGTTAATCTTCTGTGCGTGGCACCAGACAGAGAACCTCTTCCATTTGTTTCCGTAGCATTTAAGAGTCGAGGACGCCCTGGCCTTTGCAAGAACCTCTCTGCAGTCGGCCGGTATGTCGTATCCTCCAAACTCTAGCGCTGCAGGAGCCAGGCCTGCAAGTTCAGCGATTTTGGGTCGTGGTGGAGGATGGCGCCTCCTTCCCTGGAGAGTAGATCCGCGTCCACCAGCAGCTTGATTGGCGGGGACGCTGACAAGTCCAGAAGGTCCGGGAACCATATCTGCCTCGGCCACGCAGGTGCGACGAGGATCATCCTGCACCGTGACCTCTTGAGCTGGTTGACGAGTCGGATTAGCAGCGGCAAAGGAGGGAACGCGTAGAGGAACAGGCCCTCCCAGGGGAACGAGAAAGCATCGCCCATGCTCCTCGCCTGGGGAAACCTGCTGGCGAACCTCCGGCACTTGGAGTTCGTCGCCGTCGCGAACAGGTCGATCTGGGGTGTGCCCCACCGTCGGAAGAGGCGATCCACTAGATCCTGCCGTAGCTCCCACTCGTGGCACGAGCGCAGCTCCCTGCTGAGCGAGTCGGCGATGGTGTTTTTTATCCCTGCCAGATGAAACGGCACCAGAAATATCCTTTGGGCGACGGCCCAATGCCACAGGTCCTGCGCCTCCTTGGACAGTGCTGGGGACCTGGTTCCGCCCCGTTTCCTGATGTAAAACATGGTGGTGGTGTTGTCGGTGAAGATCCTCACCACCTTGCCCTTGAGGGACGGAAGGAAGGACCTGAGGGCCCAAAACACTGCACGGAGCTCCAGGACGTTGATATGTAGGGATTTCTCCGTCGGGAGCCAAAGGCCTCTTGCGTGCAGATTTTCGGTGTGCGCTCCCCACCCTTCCAGGGAGGCATCCGTAGTCACTGTCTCCTGGTGGGCTGGGGTCTGGAAGTCCATGCCCGCCGTCAGATGCGCGCGGGTGCCCCACCACCGGATCGCTCGTCGGAAACTCTCGTCGAGTGTGATCCTTTCCTCGAAGCTGCCCCTCGTTTGGATCCAGCGCGCGTCCAGGAACTCCTGCAACGGGCGCATCCGGAGCCTGCACATGGGAATGAGGTAGATGCAGGAAGACATCATTCCGAGGAGGGACTTGATGGACCTCACCTTGGCCGCGTCGGCCACCAACATCCGCTGCACCTTGCCCAGGATGGTCCTGGTCCTCTCCTCCGACGGGGAGGCCAGAAGGGACACTGTGTTGAGCCTCGCTCCCAGAAACAGAGCATCTTGCGCGGGTACCAGGTGGGATTTGGCATAGTTCACGGAGAATCCCAAGTCCGTGAGAAGTTGGACGGTCCTTGCCGTGTGAACCACGGCGAGCTCCCTCGTCTTGGCTCGGATGAGCCAGTCGTCCAGGTAGGGGTAGATGTGGATCCCTTCGCGGCGCAGCTGCGCCGCCACTGGTGCGAGGCACTTGGTGAACACCCTGGGTGCCGACCGTAGTCCGAAGGGGAGGGCTTTGAACTGGTAATGACACCCTTGGACCACAAACCTGAGGAATTTTCGGTGCCCCTTTAGGATGGGAATATGGAAGTAGGCATCCTCCAAATCCAACGACGACAGGAAGTCTCCTTCCTCCAGCTGACCCAGGACGTGCTGGAGGGTGACCATCCGGAACTTTTGCGCCTTGATGAACTTGTTCAGACGTCGCAGGTCCAGGATGGGGCGCCATCCCCCCGTCTTCTTCTTCACGAGGAAGTATCTAGTAAACTCCGGAGCCCCGAAGCCTCTTTGGGACGAGTTCGATGGCGCCCTTCCTGAGCATCGCCTTTACCTCCAGGAGAAGTTGAGGGACGTGAAGTTCTTTCCTGGCCACGGGGGGGACGCGCGGACACCTTCTTTGAAACTCGAGCGCGTGGCCCCGGGCCAAGGCGTCCAGCACCCAACGGTCGGTGGAGATGGACTCCCACACGCTGACGAAGCTCGCCAGCCGGCCTCCCACCGGGGTGCTTCAGTGGGGGCCCGACCCCACGGCCGGTTCGACGAGGCTTTGCCGCCTTGACCTCATTGGCGACGACGGCGGGGTCCGCCAGACTTGCTTCGTCCTCTGTAGGCCTCCTGAGACGACGAGCGGCCCGCTTGACGGTAGGTGGAGAAACCGCCGCCGGAACCTTTGGAGGCGCCCTTGCCTCCGCTGCTCCGAAAGGGCGTCCGTCGTTGTTGCAGAACTCCAAGGGCCCGGGCCGTCTCGGTGTCCGCTTTAATGGCCTGAAGGGAATCGTCCACTGTTTTCCCAAACAGGTTGTTCCCATCGAAGGGCATGTCCAGGACTCTGGTCTGAACGTCTTGACGGAAGTCCTTAGCCTTGAGCCATCCACGCCGCCTAAGGCAAACGCCGTTGCCCAACTGGCGGAACCCAGTGTCGGCGATGTCCGTCGCAACGGTAATGGCGTGGTCCAAAGCCACCTCACCTTCCTGCAGGATCTCCAGGGCCTCTGCCCTCTTGTCGTCCGGCAAGAAGTCCAGCAGGGGAGCCAGTTTGTACCAGAGCTCCCTGTCGTAGCGGGCCACGATAGCCAAGGCGTTGGCCGCTTTAATCGTCGTCGCTGCAGACGAGATGGCTCTGCGTCCCATAGCGTCCAATTTCTTTCCCTCGCCGTCCGGTGGGGAAGTCGATGTGGAGGCCGCACCGCCCCCCCCTGCTTTTTTCCTGGCCGCCGAGGAGACGACGGAGTCCGGGGTAGGCTGCGCCCGGAGGCACAGGGGGGCCGTGTCCGGGACCCGGTACTTTTTCTCGTACCGGTCTCTTCTAGCTGGCGTCGTGGAAGGGTTCTTGAGGAGGGTGAGGCCCTCATCCCAAATGTCGTCCAATAGAGGCACTGCGAGGACCGTCTTCCTCTTGGCCTCGCGCCGCTGATAAAGGAAACCTTCCTTCTTCTCCTCAGGGCAGAGTTGGAAAAGCTCGGATGCCCTGGTGATCATGGAGTGGAACGATCCAATCTCGTCGGGCGGAGAAGCCCTGGTGGGAGGCGACGACGGTACATCCTCGTCGTATACTTCGTCGTCCGTACCCGTCGCTGCCGTGTCAGTCCCCGTATCGTCCCCTCGGGTGGACGGGGAGGAGGGCTGGAAGGGGCGCGACGGCTGAAAAGGAGGCGGAGGGTGGATCCTTCTTTTCTTGGTAGGGGGAACACCAGAAGGTCCCGGTTCTGGGTCCCCCGACGGGAGAGGTTCCGTCGGCAACGGTAGGCTCGTCCTTATCTCTGAGCATAAGGACTCTATAGCCAACAAAATGGCCGCCGAGTTGTCTCGCGGCGCTGGCAGAGGGGAATCCGACGGGCGATCAGGGGCCCCGTCAGTACCCTCGACGATGTCGTCGTCACCTGCGTCGGGATCCATCCCGACGGGCCGGTCTTCTTCCACGCGGAGGCTGTGGCTTAAGACCTCGACCAGCTCCTCCTCCGAGGTTGAGGCCGAATCTACAACGACGCCCTGCCCCCCTTTTTCTTCCCCACGGGGGATTTCACGGGGGCCTATCGATGGGCACAAAAGAGGACTCCCTCTGAGGTGGCAGGGAGACTCTGAGCCCCGAGGTCGCCACCACTGGTGTAGCCTCCACAGGCTGAGCCAGGGCCGCCGCGACAGTTGCGATAGAGGGCTTGGCCGGATGGATTAAGGCCTTAACCACCTTAGGTGCACTCACCGCCTTATCCTTGAGGGGGGGACACTGCCTCGCTCCCCCTCCGCCTTCGAGCTCGACCGGGGCCTCTCCAGGAGCCTCGCCGGGTGCTCGGCCTTCCTCTTACCCGACCCAGAGCGTTGGCTCGTGGTTGATGGTGCCGGGGAGAGTGCGCCCAGCCTGGCGCCCGTAGAGCCCGACCGTTCGGCGCTCCCGGTGCCAGCGGACTCGCGGTGCTTGGCCTTATGTTGGACCCCCGTCGCCGGGGCGTCCTCAAAGGTCTTAGAAGACCGCTCGGATTTCTTCCTCTTCTTCTCGCCGGACGGGCTCTTCCCTTCCAGCCAGTTGGCGAGACGTTGATGGCGGTCCTTCATGGTCCGCTCCGATATGTTGCCGCAAAACGCACAGTCCTTCTCCACGTGCGTCTTGTCCTCATGTAGGCAGTAAAGACAAAAAGAGTGTTCGTCCTCCTTGAAGACATTCTGCAGCTGGCATCCAGGGCAGACCCTGAACAGCTTTCCGGGCGTCGAGCTTCCCTTCTCCTGGGCCATGACCGGGCCTGAGAAACTTCTGGAGTCCTCCAAAAGCGTAGCTCGACGAAATCTTCACCCTTGAGGGGCGCAGACGAATCCGACACGGGTCCCCGTTGATCGGATGGAGAGTCGGTGGAGCTTGAGGCTCTTTTGACCGAAAAAACGAAGTTTTTGAGAAAAAACGTGAAAAAAAATAGCACTAACGCTCGAGAGCAATAGCACGAGGATCCCAACACATGAACGTGCGGTAAAAATCTGAAGATGGCTGCCAGAGGCGGTGCTTAGGTAGAGGGCAGTCATTGGCTGTGGTCAGTATGACGCAGAGACCAGTGATTGGTTATTACTACGAAAGACAGATCAGAAACGAAACTGATACTGTTTTTTTCTTTACCGAGGATTCCCAGCCTGACGGGGAATATTCATGAGCATGTGAATCCATGCCAGACCCCATGCTGGAGAATGAACTGGTTTGTCATAAATATCCTCCAGTCTTGGTATTGTGCTTAATACGTCATGGGTTAAATCCCTCCTACAAATTCCTGCGTCCCTCGCATCTCTCGCATCATACATTCATTCTCAGTCAGCGACAGAGACTGGAGGATATTTATGACAAACAATCTTCCTAGCCTTTACTGGGTTATTGAGCCCACATACATTCCATGTCAATGTATCAGGAGAACCCTCCCACCAACACCCGCCATATATACCCACCTGTGCCCTCCATGCCATTACGTCCTTCAATAATTCAAGTGTAATTGCCAACAGTACGAACGTCAAACCCCATGGGCCCATTTGCCAGCCTCCCCCCACCCTCACCATCCACCCCAACTTGACAGTCTATCCCATATCATACCCCCGTTGAACTCTTGGGAGCACAATTTGAACATCAGCCAAACACTATAAATTGTAATCCTTCACAGCATAGCGTCCCTTAGTACTCGACAGAGCATGCTGCCACCCAGCGAGGCTATTGGTGCCAGTAGACAAAACCTAAGTTCAGTCACCAGATGACTATTGCGCTGTCAAGGATTCTCGATCTTTCCGACAGGTGTTTGGATCTCGCTCTGCCGGGACAGGTATAGACAGCTCAATGTATGCCAAGGGATTCGAAAAAGGGCAGTCTGCCCCCATGTTGTATGAAGTTTTTAACTAGAAACATCATGGCGTATGATACCGGACGCTCTCGTAGCAGACGTTTGACGTGGTCATGGGTGCATCTGGCCGCTTGGACACCTGTAGAGAAATATGGGTACATGTGTATTCTGGCTGATTCCTATTGTAGCGTTCCTTTCTCACATGTCAGCTTCAGGATCAGGTCATTGCAGTTATTTAAGGTTATGCAAGTTATTTATCCTGGTTTCAGAGGTGGGACCAGTGAGCAATGGGCTCTTTCCACCACAAACTGAGCTGAAAAACTCTTGCCGCCGAACCAGGTTTTAATCAGTTCTTCTACAAAGGGCTCCATCTTTCCCTTAGTGGCCTTCTCAAGGATTCCAACTATTTACACATTTCTGCTGGAGCAGGATTCTAAAATCACATTTCGTGCAAATTGCCTGCAACTGAATCTCGAAGACTGGAAGGTCTCTACCGTCTGCTCCAACTGTATCCTTCAATCCACCAAACCGTGTTTCGACCTCTGATTCTGCCAGTTTCTTTATCTAATATGGCAGGAAAAGAGTTCATGGTGACAACAATATCAAGCTTAGCATTCACTGAGGCAAAGACCGTCTGGATTGCGATCATATATGGCTGCCGCGTGGAATAAGCTGCCTGAGGAATTGAGGAAGATTAAAGACCTTCAAACCTTCAGGAAACGTCTGAAGACAATCTTATTTAAATGAAGTAAATTCTTTCTATCCTTTGATCCGTTTGCCTTGGAAAATCTTTTTGCGCCCTGATGCCCGTGGGCTCCGGCGCACTATAAAAAGATAGAATAAATAAATGTTCAATGAGCTCGAGGGACACTCCACTAGGTTGAAAAGGTCAAGTGTAACTCCCTCCTTGACTTCCTTTCAGGTCTCGCCGCCTTTCTCCTCCATTTGAACTGCCGTCGTGGAATAGCTGCCTCCTCGTGCATTCAGCCTTGCTCAGATTGTGCTCTTGTGCTGCGCCTTTTATCCCTGTCGGGAAGGGAAAGGGCAGTCAGGTGTGTGTAGTTGCTGGAAATTGCCTGACTTGATGGCTTGCTCAGTTGTGTTTTGTGCAGATCACCCCCTCCTCTGGACCCAGGCAGGAGCTACAGCATCTCACTTAGCTCTTCATTGCCCAAACTAGGAGCCATCCACTTGTTGTCCTGGTTAGCATTCAACTGCCCTGCTGGGGCTTTTAACCAAGGGGGAAAGGGTTTAGATTCAAATTCACTTCCCTGAGTCACATCAAAACCCACCCTCTGAAGATTTTCCTTCTGAGATAGAATCAAGTCAATAACCACTCTCGGTCCAAAATATAGTCCAACATGCTCTGTGACCCCCTCCAACAGGAAAAAAACACTATCAATGTCTGCCGAAGATAGTGATCTTAAAAGGCCAAGTTCAGCGAAAATCAGGAGAACATTTGAACGATTTAGACACACAGAAACAATCGCCCAAAAGGCTGGATAAATCAAGAGGATTTCGACCCAAGTATGCTACCCTAGTCAAAGCCAGACCAAATATAGGTCTGGAGTTTGCCTCTATGAAAGGATAGGAATATTTAGGTAGAGCAGACCGCTGGTCCAGAGGAGGGCCAGCCCTTACCAATGACTGAACACTATATGGTTTCTCCGTGCAATGTCCCCATGTTGCAAGGCGCCATGAGGCTATGGGTATGCAGCGCATAATAAGAATGAAAATAAATAAATAAATAATAAAACTAGTTTTGATTTCATTGATAGGACTCTTCCTTCATCTTTGGGAGCTGCGAGCCTTACTCATAGTGGAGAATTGTCAAACTGAGTGGCTCTCTTCCAATCCATGGGGATTTGGAATTTATCAAGGAGTTTCCCCAGATTAAAGTTAGTGCCTTCCGAGTATAGATTGCCAGGGTGGACCACTGAAGCGAGAGGAACTAAAGTTGAATAGTCAACCATCGGTTTAGAGTTAGGCATGGACTTGGGCAAATTCCCAGGAGCAGCCACTCCAAAAGGAAGCCACAGGAGCAGTGCAATATGCTGCAAATGGATCAGACTTTGGCTTCCCTAGCTGATTCATATTTCCCTGCAGCGATAAGGGAATTTCGGTCAAAGCAGCTGGTAAAGTGACGATCTCCGAGGGACCAACTCCCTCCTTCTGCACCCCTACAGTTGTTGCTCCACAAGTGCACTGGAGAGGTATAGTTCTTGTTGCCAGGACTTGATTTGTTAGTGGATAGGACTGTGGAGAATTTACCCTTGCAAGGGATCCCCCTTGCAGTTGGCATTCCAATATTGTAGATGCAGCAGTCGCCTCAGTTTGTAGAGCTTCCTCCAATCGATCCAGGGGAATACTTGCTGTAGTCCTTATATCAGTCTTTGCAGAAGTAGAGCTCTTTGCTTTTCCTTCCAAAGGCAGGAAGTATGGGTGCAAAGCTTGTATATCTGCATCCAGAGTATTTTGAATTTTAGTGGCTCCTTCCAATGGTAATAAATGGTATGTGGGGTCACTTTGGGAGGTCACCTTTGTCGACGGTATTAGATCAAATGTCCCTTCCTCCAACAGTGGGGTCTAAACCTGTAGATTTCTTTTCAGAAATCCCACTTTTTTACCTGGCCTGGTAAGGAAAGATTTTGCAAGAATTTCCTTGAAGAAATTTTCTTAGAGATGGTTTTCTGCTTTTTAGTCTTCTTCAGCCTTCCTTCGTCAGCCACAAGCAGCTCCTCCAGGGGTTTCTGTTCTATCACTCTTTGTGCACCCGATGTTCCAGGTTCATGACTTCAGGGTTAGGAGACTTGAGAGACTATGACTGCATTTTTGTGTAGGAATACTCCGAGGCTTCTCCAAAATTGCAGCTGGCCCAAACGACACATTGTGCCCCAAACATACTTCCAGGTTCTCGACCTTTATACTGATAGAGTTCCACAATGTGTGTTTTTTTTACTTCATCGCATATGTTATCGTAGAGGCGTACAAAGGAACTCACCACCATATCAAGTGCAGACAGGTCTGGGTGAAGTTA
This sequence comes from Ambystoma mexicanum, assembly GCF_040938575.1. NCBI lineage: Eukaryota > Metazoa > Chordata > Amphibia > Caudata > Ambystomatidae > Ambystoma > Ambystoma mexicanum. The sequence goes on along the minus strand of NC_090924.1, from coordinate 865,702,784 downwards.
GTTTAACCATATTGTCTGCTTCTCCGAGTGTATGGTGGATGGGGCCATCCTCGGTGTGCTCTGTAAATTTCGAAGGGATAGGAGAAGCAGCTCCCACTGCTTCCTGTGCCATAAAGTCAGTCAGGTCCATTGCAGTACCAGGATGCGATGCCTCGCAGATTTGTTTATTGACGCTACTTTGAGCTACAGTAGTATTTACACCAATCGCCTCATCTGCATGTTCAATAATGCTCATATCTGTTAACACGTTCATCCAGGTACAGTGTAAGACAGCCACACACCACATTGGATTTACAGCTCGTATTTTGGTGCTGGAGCCCAATGATTTGGGGAACAAGTCACATTTTTTGCCCTGCTATGGGTGACAATATGTGCATCACTGATCTACTTTGAGTCCTCTTAAGATTTATTGCCACTAGCATCTTCAGCGAGCAGGACTGTACTTCCTGGGTACCAAGAGAATGACCTTCCATTAAGCCTTCCGGTGTGAAAGCTTTCATAGGAGTGATTTGGCGCCCCACCTCAAAAGGAGGGATAAGGATGGCCTCCACATCCTTTCTCACACCTTTCAAATCTGAAGAGCCACCAGTCCCCAACTAAGAAATTGAGGATGCACCAGGTTTTAATGGACTAGGTGGGGGCTGGTTGTCTGCTGTATTAGCTTCTCAGCCCGGGTTCGGAATACCTTGAATTTTTTTGTGCAAAGTTAGTATTTCGCACCATCAGTGGCTCAAAGGGACCAGGATCCGCAGTTACCAGCGAGTGAATGTATACGAGGGAGGGAATAAGGAGTACTTGCATGTACCTTCTGAGTATGGACAAGATCAACAGGTCTCTGAACTGGAGCAACAGAATAAATGTCAACCCTAGTGCAACAAGCGGATGGCTGCACGTTTTGTTCTAGGGTGGCAGGGTCTGGCAAGTTCAGCAGAGATGGTCACAACTCCAAGCCATCGAAGACTGCCAAAAACTCTGCTCTGACACCGCAACACTCTGCTTGGAATTAGAGTTTATAATTAGTTAAGCTCCTCCTCCTCACACCCATCAGCAGGGACAACAGGGTAGAAAGACTCAGTTCTGTGCAGTATGCCGCCAAAGACTCTGCTCCGACTCTGCATACAAAACACTACAGTTCCCACAAACCTCCTTGTTTATCTCATGATAATACCGATCACTCCCCTTTTCTTCACAAACCTTACCAATATCATTATTCCGAATTTTCCCAAACCCCTAGGACGAGAACCATAATCCCCATACAACACCTCTTCCTCTCTATACCCTGTAGGATACTTGAACACTCTAATCCACCCCCCCCCCTTCCGACACAAACACCTTCGCACAACACGAAAGACAACAGACTAACACCAGAGCCGTTTACCCGACATGTCCTAATACAAGGGTCAGGCAATTGATCAGAAACAAACACCTGACGGGCCTTTCCCTTCCCCATAGCAAAGCAGTTCAGAGCCGGTGAGTCGAGGGGAGAGCCGACAGAGATTGAACTGTGTTGAACGAAAGTAGCAAGCGGCTCATTGAACTTTGATTAAACAAAGAACTGTTGATAAAAGAATTGGGGAAAGCCAGCATAGCAGAACTAAACACCACGTGGGTGTTCACTTGAGAAACGCTAGGCAATTACGCCACTATTGAACAACAGTTACCAGATGGCCTTGGGAGAAAGGCGAGAAGAGGGGTCAAAGTAGTCATACAGGGGTCTTGTAAAATCTGCTTTACCGTCAAAAGTCTTTGGCCGACAGATGATTTTGAAGGAAAGGGAGATGAATCCCACATGGTGAAGTTAGCGAATGAACTGTTTTGTAAAAGTTGTCAAGCGTGAACCCGGCGGAGGGATGCTACCAACAAGGGACTAAGTCTGAAGTCCCATGAGCATTGTGTTGACAGGAGTAAACACGGCGGAGCGATGTCCACAGTGAATTGTTTGAAAAGACATTAAGACTTGTGAAAGTAAGAAAAGCCATAGTGAACCTGAAGGAGGGAAGCCAACGTCTGAAAGGGGTTCAAGCCCGAAAGAGGGAGCACCAGGGGTGGAAAGTCAGCACCCCAAAGCTAACTTTGAGAAAGCCTGAAGAATTGTTTAAAAAGACATTGTGATTTGGTAATGGCAAAAAAGCCCTAGTGAATCCGAAAGAGGGAGGCTGACGTTTGAAAGAGGTCCGAACCCAAAAGAGGGAGATCCAGGGGTGGAAAGTAATCACCCAAAGTTCATTGAGAAAGGAACGGTTTATTTTGATTTGTTGAATACGATTTGTGAGGGGTCTGCACCCAGAAGAGGGGACCCAGGGGTAAGGCCTAAAGTATTCATGGAACAGAACTTTGTGTCTGTGTGTGAAGAACATCAGGCCCTCAAAGTCAAGAGACTTTTATTGAAAAGAGACTGATAGCTGGAACAGAACTGTCAACTCGTGCTGGGAAAGCTAGAGTGTGCTGTGCTCAGGAAACCCACCTTGTCCCATGCTGAAAACGTGGGGAAGGGAGACCCCTGGCAATCGCATCCCGACTTATTATTTGTGAACACTTTTTCCTTCATTGAAACCCTATCCCACACACTTTTGTAATTAGCTGTAAGGAATTGGCATTATTTTATTTTTAGTAAAGGCCTTTTACTTTGACAAGACGCCACAAGGACTGCCTTATTTTTCCTTTAATGGTCGACACTTGCTCCCATCTTAGAGTTAGGTTTAGGTAAGGTGTTTTTCCACCGTGCAGTTACAGTTTAATAAACACCCTTAAACTGTGATCACTTGTGTCCGTCTTTACTGTTGCCACCATGAGTTCCTTACAATTCCCAGGGCTGAAAAAAGGAACCCTTCCTTCTCTTCCAGGACCAAGTTGAACAGGGCGCAGCATGCTATTGAAAGAATCCACTTTGTCAGCGGGTGAAGCCCTGGCAGGCTCATCAGTGCCCAGAGCCTCACCATCAGCCAACACATTATCGTCGTACTCATCCGTATGAGTTGCTGCCGTGTACGTGCCTGTGTTGGTGTGCGGGGCAACCTACCTCACCAGGGTCAACAGTCTCTGGGGTGGTGCTGGCGGTGACAGTCAGCCGACGTTTCAGCCCTGATGGGCTAAGTTGCCGCTTTGGCCTGCAAGGGCTCGATGAGCGCCTGGATCTTGGTGGCTCAGCACAGGACGACTCCTCACTGGGGACCTCGGAGGGCTACGGGAACTGGAGCAGCTGGTGGCCTCTGCTGTATCTCTGACACCAGGGTGTGGAGGATCATCAATAAATCCAAAGATTGGCTGAGACATGACTGGGATTTGCAGGTGCTGGTTCTGGGCTGAAATGTGGACCAAAGGGTAGTTCTGCCTCCCCCTGGGTGACCCCTCTTGGGATATGAGGCTGAGGCCTCCCTTCTGATCCAAGTAGTAATCTTCGGGCAAGGGACCATCGGAGCTGGTTTATATTTGTGCGGATCTTCTCAGAGACCCCTTCAGACTATCCTGGGAACCTTCCAAGGCCTGGGAGAAAACCCTTAGGAGGCAGCAGCTCCTTCCATCTCCCAAATCCTTAGGGAAAAGAGGTGACTATGGGCGCCTGCTCTCGCACAAGCACCTCCTCAGGAACTGCGTAGGTTTAGGCAGGCATGGAGGTAAAAACATCCAAAGCATAGCCATCGTGTTCACCATGGACAACACGGTCATAATGGCTCCTCCCGTTGCCGAAGTAAGGATGGTCATCAACAGGGTGGTCGTTGATTGTGTCACAGTCGACGAAACGGACGTCTTGGAGGACGAAGTGATCATCGACGATAACGAGGCATTGGAAGACAGAGCCGTTGTTCACAGGGCCTTGGGCGTCTCCTTCACATCCTTGTCCTTGAAAGAGGACCGGTGCTTCGAAGGGGTCAGTGCACCCCACCCCACTGGCATGCTTACTGTGGACCGATATGGGGAACGTGTCCTTCCTGAACTAGGTCCCGCAGCCACAGCGACCTTAGCAGCACCTGTAGTGTGGTGTTTGCCCTTCTTTTGGAACCTCTGGGTAGAGGCATCCTCAAAGGATCTCAACCTCTTTTCAGAGGAAGCACGCTTGGAAAATCGCAGTAGATCTCACATTCCTCCTCGTCTTGGTCCAGATGCAGCAATGTAGGCACTTGAGGTGCCGGTCCTCAACGTAAATGTTTCACAGAATACACTTGGTGCAGAGTTTGAGGAGACTCCTCCTCCTCCGACATCAAGGTAGGAACTTGGCCCAAGCCTGGGCCTTCCAAAAACTTCAAAGAGAAGATTCATGATGGAAGGTGATCTCCACCAACAGGTACTCGGTGACGGTTGAAGATGGAACAACGTTGGTGAGGCAACGGTAAATTTATCGAAAAAAACTCAAAATATCAAAGAAGGCTGGAAGAGTGAGATGAGGACTCCCAACACTGAAACATGCAGTAAAAATCTGAAGATAGCCACCATGAGTGGAGCTTAGGGAGACGACTGTCATTGGATGGGGGCAGTATGACCCTAAGGACAGTGATTGGTTAAAGAATAGAAATGCAGTTTTCAGGCGAAAGCGAAACTACTTTTCTTTTTTATCGAGGATTCCCAGCCTGACGACAGGGAATATTTATGACCCAAGGAACCTCGAACTACTGGAATCCCCAGGTGGAGGTGGACTGCTTCTGCTAAAGTGGCCGAATGCCAGCAAGAGGTCTGTGATCCTTTGTTGAAATGGGAAAATCCTTCCAGCCTCCAAGAAAAGTTAGACTCCGGGATGCAACCAAGGTAGACTGCTGATGGGTGATGGAAAATCCCAGATTGAATAGTGAGTTTGCTGGTAGCTGGGCCGACACAGCCGCCTCAGGCTTTAAAAGGTGTCTGAACAACCAATCTTCCAAGTAGAAGTAAACTGGTATCAACCCTCCCCCTACAAGAAGGAAGATGGCTACTCCATTCATAAGCTTGGTAAACGCTCTCGGAGCTTAATTCAATCGAAAGGGGATAGCCCTGTATTGCAAATACCTCCCACTGAAGGAAAAGCTCTGGAATCTCCAGTGGGAACACATATGGGCACATGCAGGTATATGTCCTTGAGGTGCATTGTGAAAAACCAGTCATCCTTCTCAACCCAGGACCATCACCAATGTAATCATCTTGAACCTTGCATTGGTGAGAACAAGATTGAGGTTTGAAGATCTACAATTGCCCAGAGGCCAGCCTGGTGGTTCTTAGGCACAGAGAATAGACTGGAATAGGCTGAAATAGAATCTGTGTCCCCCTTTGTTTGGGGGAATGGGCTCTGTCACTTCCATGGACAAAAGCTTGTTGACCTCCCCCCAGCAGCAGAGTGGATCTAATCCAGATGAGGGGCGGAAAGAAAAAAAAACAGGAAGATGGTGTGTCCACGGGTCCTGAGAGATCAGAAAGTGGGAAAAGTGATGAGGAACAGAAAGATGGAGTGTGTCCATGGAGCCCGAGATATCTGAAAAGTGGGAAAAGTGATGAGAGCTTTCAGCAGACTGGTGTTGAGTGGGCCTGGCTTAGCTCGTCATTGCTTCTTTGCTTCTGCCTGGCCTCCCCGAGAAAGATTATTGTGGAAAGGGTTTGTGCCAGGGTTTCGAGAGGACAACTAGAGACTCAGACATCTGTGTTCGAGATCTTCTTATTAAGCTCTTGATCTGTGGATAGAGGAAACACATTCCGGCCGTCCAAGGGCAGGTCCGGCATTCTGCCTTGAACCTGCTGAGTGAACTTGGTTTCAGGCATCCAGGCCACTCAGTGCATATCAGCGCCCAATGCCATGCCTCTACTTATGGAAGGAAAATTACAAAAGGTACTGAGTGATGATCTTGGCCTTCATCAGCCCCGATTCAAAAGCTTGCTGTTTCTAGGGAGGAAGGAAAGCCTGGAAGTCTCCAATTTCCCTCCACAGCTTTTGATTAGCAGTGGCCAGAAATATTGTGAAGTGCTAGGAGGAGTTGGTGTAAACCTTGAGTGCATAAGCCTCCGGAAATCTGTCATCCTTGTTCAGTAAGGCCAGTGATGAGGAGGCACTGCTGGTGGCAGAAGGCTTTTCATAAACTGATGTGGAGGCTCCCACAACCAAGTGAGGTTGTGGGTGTGTGGTGTGGCACAATACCTCAGAGGTGAGGGCCTGTAGCAGGATTCAAGTGGTTGTAGGTCAAAGGATCGAAAGTAAAAGGGTCGACCGGTCAAAGGATTGACACCAAAGGGTCGACAGGTCAAAGGATTGAATTATTTTTTTTTTTCACATTTTTTTGAGGGGGGTTCCCCCCAAACCCCCTTTTTTTTGCTAAAAACATTTCCCCTTCCCCAAAAAAATGTGAAAAAAAAAATTCGAAAACCTTTGACCGGTCGATCCTTTGGTGTCGATCCTTTGACCTGTCGACCCTTTATATTCGATCCTTCGACTAGACACCGATTCAAGTCACCTGTTGGTGGCTTATCCAGAGTGGGTCTCTGGCAAATCATGAAAACCTTTGCCAAAGCATCTTTTGTGAGGTGTACTCCGGATTTACGAGAAGATCTGAGGGCCAGGAACCTGAATCTTATTGAGGCTCTTCTGGAATGGGGACTCCACTAACCCAAGGATGCTGCGATTGAAGGCCTTAGCAGAGTGTGAGAGGTCATCCTCTGCATCACTTGACGGATCCTTAGCAGGTCAGCAGGATCCTGATGGGAAGAAGCACTGAGGTCTTTGCTGGGGACCACGTTTGGAGCGGATGGCTGCTGGCACAACAAGACCTCTGGAGGAGGCTGAGCTCAAGCTGGCTGCAAAGAGATGAGACCCCGGGCATGAAGAATGCTGGGAGCCACCTTAGTGGTGGTCAGCGTATGTGTGGCTGGAGCTGAGGGTGCTTGATTCATCAGCTCACTTTTAATCCTCCTAAAATAATCAGTCATGGCTCTGAACTTTATTAAGGTTTGAAACCGGCTGCCTTCAGGCTGGTTTGCTGTCATCAGAGTCTACTTAGCTGCCGCTGGAGAAGGAGGAGAGGTCTATGATGAGTATATGGAAGCCAATATGACTATGTTGAAGGATCCAGGACATAGGGGTCAAGGAAGTGGGTGATGAAGACTGATAAGGTGTGCCAATCGCGAGACTGCCAGACAGAACGAGGAACAAATTATCCTTTAGGTACTGTTGGAGGCAGACACACCAGAGATTCACGGTTTCTGGGTGCAGCTCTTACTAACCGCTGTCCCGGCGAAGAACTGGCCAGTGATCCTGGGTTATTGTTTTGGGGATCCGGACCATTTAGAGGTGTCACTTTGGGAATTTTACGTGCGTGCTCCCTTGACGTGTCAGAGGGCTCTTTGTCTGGCAATCTTGTTTTGGCCAGCCATTTTGCGATATCTGTGGCCTGTGACATCTCGGACATGAGGGCCTTTACTTACCAACGTGTAGCCCTTATGTCAGGCCTAAAGAGACCCTCCAGATGAACCCCAGTAACAGGGACAATGGGTATCTTAAGCGTGGGCGGCAACAAAGTACCCTCATCAATGACGTTGCTGGTAGCTCCTGCCCCCTCAGAACTAATTCCAGTGCTAGGCTTCGCAAAGCTCTCCGCCCTAGTGGTAATGTCAACAGTTAAGGACTTGGATCCACCCTGGTTGGTCTTGGAGAATATGGAGGTTCCTTTTGACATGCAATGTTCCCTGGGAAGGAGTTGACAAACCAGAGAAGCCCCTGATGTCGATTTCTGTCATGTCCTACAAAGGGTTGAGGAGAAACACCCAAACGTTCTTTACAACTAATTCTTTGACAAAACGTGTGAAAGACAAGAGCCGGACACGACCCACATGAGTTCCAGACATGGTAGGGGCCCACACACCTCAGTGACTATGTTTGAGGCCAGCAATTCACTGACGTAGAAGGTGCAGGAAGTAAATCCTGTTATCACCGGCAAATGCCAAAGGTATGGTGGTGGATCAGCGCAAGATGTTGTAAAAGAAACTTTTTTATGGAAGGGAAGTTTGAATAAACAAAAGGAAAAAGCCACTGCGGTGCCGAGACATCCAATGTTCTGAAGCAGTAAAAATAACTGATGTGCGAAGCAGGTGGGAGGAGTCAGCATGGTCAGATCACCCAATTACGCCCACGTGTGCATCAAATGCAGGGTCCGAAATGGAGGAGAGCTGGAGCTGGTTAGCTTGAAACCAACAGCTACTAGGAGTTACTGTTGGCTCCTAGGGCCAACTGGTACCTTCCAAACATGAAAATGGGACATTAAATTTGAGTATTTGCGAATGTTAAGGAAGAAGAATTAGAGCACATCTAATATGCATTTAAATAAAATGGTTCAGACAAAACGGACGAAAAGTGAAAGGGGCATCTCTGATAGTTCCCCAGTGGCAGCATCTGCCTACAGGGTGATGCCAGACTTCCAGGAGCTGGTTTTAGATCCTGCTGAGCGAATCTCAATTTCGAACCCTGAAATGTATAGAAGTTGTTTTTTTGCAGTGCAAAAAGCTCCAGTCCAATTCCCTTGGGACAGACTCCCTGGAGCATAGAGGAAAGAGGGATGATGCGATGGAGAAACCCTGTTTAGGTGCTTGCGAGGATGCCTTGATTGAGCAAATCATTGACTATTGGGAGAAAGGATAGTCCATGAGAAATGTTTTATGCAGAAGGGAATTATGGTGTCCTTGTATCAGGTAGGTTTTAGTGACACGAGAGCATCAGCCAGTTATTTGTGGGTGAAGCTTGTCTAGGGTTGTGTTGCATAAGGTGGGATCATGAGCCGGAAAGGCAAAGATGTTGATGCATTTATAGCTTGTCTGATTTTATTTATGTTGTTGATGAATTTGTGTAACAGTTTGAGGTTTCTGAGATTACTGTGTCAGGCAAAATGTGCAAGCAGTGCGACTGCCACAAAGAGGGTGCTTCACTCCTGTTAACAGCTGCCGTGCTAGTCGTGGAGTAGTACGCTAGTTTTAGGTTCAGTGATGATGCCTGGCAAGTGCTGTGGAGAATCCTGGGGATCCCCCACTAAAACCCTGGCTAGGGTCTCCTCTCAGGTGGCCAGTAGAGGACAGGCACTTCCTGATCCCAATCCTGGGAGTGGTGTACTGCGGGAGGATCACCTGGGTGGACACCAGGCCCAGGGAGGTGGGAAGATTGCACAGGGTGAGAGACAGCATTTTTCTTTGAAGAGGAATATGGTTGACCCATACAGAGAGGAGGAATTGGCATATTGCCATTTTGGGACATCCTGATCTCATACTAAGGGTGAAAAGGTAAAATCGGAAGGAGTAATTCCACTTCGTGTTCCACCCAAGAAACCAATCTTTTATATCCCCAAGTTCCCATATCCTACACGATATCAAAGATATGCCAATCAGAAAAGTGAACATGTGACCTTTCCTAATCCTTCTGTCTCTAAAAAGACTAAATCTTATAATTCTTCTCTTTATATCATCTTGGGAAGAAAATCCATCTTAAAACCTTTTAAAGAATTATAGAAAATTAATTTTCCCAAAATAAACTGCAAGTCCCAGAATCCCCTGGGGACTGTGAAGAAGAAGAGGGCTGAAGAGACATACAGGAGACCAAGTCAGGCAATTAAGCCAAATGGCCTGTACCTGAAATCAACAAGCCCACCTGAGGGGCATAAAAAGCTGCATCAAGGAGGAGAAGCAGAAAGAAGCTGGGGCAGAAGCTGGAAGGTCGGCATGTTGTTCTACTGTACAGTGCCTTGGTGTAAAGCGCTCTATAAATCAATCAATCAATCAAGTAGAAGAAGCCGAGCATGAAGCTTGCAGATCACAAGGAAGTGTAACCACAGGATGGATGCCGGAGCAGAGGAAGAGCAGATTTCACCTCCTGGCTACGAGTTGGTCCTGTGCTCAAAAATGTTGTTTGGCTGTGGCAGCATTGGAAGGGACTGGAAGCAACAAGTAGTCTTTCCAGGTGTGCCTCATTGCTGTGAATGCAGAGCTAGAGTCATGCATTCGCCCAAGGCCCGTGTGCAGCAGCAAGTTGAGGAAAAATAGAGGGTGGGAGGCTCTCCCTTGATGAGGCCGGGTCAGAGACAACCATAAAGCACAAGCGTGATGATCCCAAGAGTGCCCGAAGCAGGAGGAGAAGAAATCAAGCCAAGAAGCAGCAGCAGTCAGCAACCGCTGTAATTGGGAGTCGGAAAAGAAGCTCCGTACTCCTGAACAATAGAAATACTTTGCTGGTAACTGTAACCAGCTGTAATTGCTCTTGCGCATACATCTCAGCGAGTAGAAGTTAACCGCAGAAGTGGGAAGTCTTTATGAGGAGGGAAATGTAACACACACTTCTATGAAAGGCTTGCATGCAGTGAAAGTCTTTCTTTTCCGCAACATCAGAATTACCTTGTTGCTGAGCGGTCGCATGGCTCCTGTTAACACGGAGAATGTTGCTGGTAGCACAATTGAAGTTAAATTGACATTCTTGAAGTATTGACAGTGTTAACACACAATGTTTACCGATACCTTGGAAGCTGAATGCTGACTGAAAGGTGGGAACACGTCTCCCCTTTGAAGCGGCAGTTTATACGTGAACCAAAATTGCGTGTCCTTAATTTCGTTTTCAGGATGAAGTCCACATCTTGCAACATATTAGAAGCAGAAGTTGTAGAATTGGTTGAAGCTGAAGCCAGAAACATTACCCAAGCCCATAGAGCGAACTCTATAAAAGTGAATCCTGCTCAATTAAGAACTATACACCAGTGTTCTGAAGTTATTGAAATTAGTGTTGCACAAGAATCCTCTGAATTAAATGTGACAAGATCTGAAGCTGGAAGAGTGGCACAACCGCTTTGGGGTAACCACTGGAGGTTATTTGTATTTGATGCTGGGGAAAGGAGCTGGGTAATTGTTAAAAGGAGCTGTTTTTGAATCGGCATGGCTGAGCCTATTTGAAAGGAGAAGTGTTCTAAAAGCTCGAAGCAGATTGTGTGGTAGCTACAAGACAGGCAGAGAGGCTGCCCTTTCTTTCCTTACAAGAGAGAAGATTGCCTTGCCAACCTGTATAGGCAGACACAGTCTAGTTGAAGTTGCTGAATATTAAAGTTGCAGTTGCAGCAGCAAACATATCTAAATTAGAAGTTGTAGAAGCAGCAGCAGAACTGTGGTCGTCTGTATTCAGAAGCTGAAGCAAACTGTGTGCAAGGGAGCCTGCTCTCACAGTTGTAAAGTAGAAGGAAGTTGCTGAAGGGATGGCAAACCACAAGTAGAAGCATCCTGACAAACTGTGTATATAAGACATCGCAGAAGATGAAAAGTAGAGAAGTTGGTACAAGCAGAAGTTTTACTTTTGTCTTCAAATGTACCTGTTCTTTCCTGGAAGGAAGTCATCCAGGGAAACTCCATTGGTGCTATTTTTTTTGTGGAACTGTAAAAGGAGGATCTTTTCATAAAGCAAGGAAGAGACTTTCTCCAGTGGATCATTTGTGTGAACATTTGTTTCTTTGGAACTTTTTCAAGACATTGGTTAAGACTTTCTGTTCCTTGGAGGAAAGTGACGTTGGGGCATTCCTGGGGGAGCAGGATCTGCCCAGGATTACTAGAAGTCATCCAAGACGCTGGGTGTTGGGTAACCTTTTACATATGTTGTTTTAATGTTGTTTTGAATGTTTATGTTGTTTAGTGTGAGGGTTAGTTTTGTGAACGCTAGGTGGTTTTCCCATATATCTTAGAATAGGTAGGGAATCCCTTGATAGAGTAGGTTTAGTTAGGGTTTCTTTTATAATTTTATGTATAATAAAATGGCAAATCCTGAGAAAACTAAACACAGTTTTGTGTCTCACATAACTGACCCGTCACAGTGCTGCATAACGTCTTTAAGGTTAGGTTGTCATGCTTATGCATTTTGCATCAACATTTTTCTTGTGTTTGGATACTGTGCTCGTCAGACCGTTATTGGGTACACCAGGTGGGTTGAGGGTTTAATCTTGGTCTGACATCATTACAGAGAGGCATGCAAGTCTATGTTCTTAGATCCAATGGGCTGTTTGGCATGGTTTGAAAACGTCAGGCAATTTATGTTCACTAGCATGGACCACTGAGATGCACAACCTGAGCCTATGAAAGGCCAGTCTGCCATCAAGAATTTTTCTGCGGGTTCACTCATGTGAGGCGAAGATACGCACTTCAGCGGTTGTTTGCAAAGTCATTCCGTCATGGTTTCCTTCACTTGGCCATGCTATGGTGGGACAAACTGTTGACTCGTGAACATTCTTAGCTTGATCACATGTAAAGAGGGTATCATTTGTAAAAATAAGTATTTAACAGGCGAGTAAGTCCCCTAGTTAGGTCATCACCATGAAGGGAACAAATCCGGACAGGTCCTTAATGGAGCAGTAGGTAGATTTTGTCATATGGCGAGCCATTAAAGCAGGTGTTATGGGGAAGACCAGAGGATCCTCCAAACACCATCTGGGCCCTGCAGCACAAGACCCATAAGGTCATTCCCCATCCCAAAGATTCAGCAGGGGACATAGTCGTAAAAAGTCGAGAAGTAGGGTGACAAGGGTTTATTAGGAAAAGACAAAATACCATGGGATCAGTTTTAAGTGAGGTCAGAGGGTAGATGTTCACAGAAATGTCAACGGAAGCAGCACTTGCTAAGATCTGTTCAATCACTGATCCTTCTTGAGGCATTGATCCCTAGAGCTCAGGAGGGAATGTGACGAGTTGGATGAACACTCCTTTATATGTGATGGGAGCGAGCCACTGGGGACGGGGTTGGTCCAGCCGCTAACCAAAGTGCCTCGCATAGGGTAGAAGTGGGATCACTCAGGATAGTATCCCCCGATAATGCACAATATTACATTGTCAAGGATGTTGAAGAACCCTCTATCTCATGCACAGACATCTACCATCAGAGAAAAAATCTTCAACATTCCCTAATTAGGGATGACCAACCCCACCTCCCCACCCCCTGGCAAGTCCCGCATTCATCCTTGTATGAGAAAATGAAACCTGAACAGCTGGAGTTTATCCCAATAAGAATTTACCCCAAGATCCCCAGAGAAAGACACTACCTGGCTGTATGTTCACAAGGCCCTGTGAGACCAGCACAAAGTTAATCAACGCTAGCACAAAGACAGAAATATGAAGAAGTTCCTGAAGTCACTGAGCAAGGGAATGGAGCAACTGCAAACAACTCATGGTTGGAGGGAGATACAGTGAGACGGAGTGTGTCACTTTCCAATTGAATTATCAAACCCCTGAGAAAGTGTAAAGAGAAGGGTAAACCTGTAAATGGCAGAATAAAGGAAGCAAGCAAACTGACCTCTTGATGTTCCCTGGATACTTAGGGAAACCGCTACCTGAGACAAGGTAGAACCCATTTTAGGAGCAGTACAGGAGGTACTCTGGAAAAGGAGGTGAAAGAGACCTGACCCACCAAGAAGGTATTCTGAAGAAAGGACTGGCTCTAAAAAGGACCCAGAGCCAAACTGCAAAACCAGAAGAGTGCCTGAAGGCGGGAGACTTCCATGAGACTTTTAAGAGAGAGCCATGGGCAGAAGGTAAATGCAAAATCTGAAAGGGACCTAGAGTAGAAGAGGAGGGGGTATTGAGGGAAGACCCCTTTTTGCTATAGAGAATGTCTAGAAACTCAAATGTCTGAGAAACCCACTTAAGAGATGTCCTATGAGGTATAATGGAAGCATGAAGACTAAAATGTCCAGACTGAGTATCCCTTGGAAGAGCCTCCGAGGAGAAACTTCTGTTATGCTGGACTCAGGCTTGATATTCAAGGGCAAGATTTGTGAACTCTTGTTGGGCACCACTTGGAACGTTTGGGGTTACAGCTTAAGTAACCAGAAGGCTATGCACTATTAACAACAGGGTTTGAAATTTCCATTGGCCACATCCTTGTGATCCTGTATTATGGAATAGGGAGCCCAAGAAGGTAAAAGAACTAGTTATGCCTAATGATTTGGATTTGTGCCACAGGAGGTGGTGGACAGTACAAGGATGCTTCACTTTATGTTGCCCCTTTCCTGGCCTTATTTAAATTAACATGTTCTTGTTCAGTTGTAAAAAAACTAGAATACCTATAGGTGTTGGATGCACCCCCTACATCAAAAATCTTAATAAATGAAACCTCTTATTTTAACCAGAACCAAGTTGCTGTCACTTGTTTCATTTCTCAGTCATCACCACAGGAAAAACAACATGGTAGTTTAAACAGGACTCACAAACTTACCTGATATTCAAACAGGATGTTAAAACAATAAGGTACCTTAAGGCACTATATGATTGGTTTAACTCCTGACAGACTTTGGGGATATTAAGAAAATGCTAGACAAGTACAAGGAGGAAGCAACAAGGTAAGTTGAAATGAAACACAAGCAGATGGCTAGACATAAAAGAGAAAGGCAAACCCTGAGAAGACTTCTTGCCAGGTCCTTCAGGATAGACACCCCAATGAAATAGCAGGTATTGATGATGGTGGGAGACATCAATTCTTGCAATGATGGCATAAATGCAGTTCAACTAAACTCTGCAATCTTCAAAACTAAGACTATGGATAATATCCCCCAATTCCCTCGATAAAGTAAGACTTTGGTGGCTGCTCCAGATGCAGCAAGAAACAATATGCAATATCCACCACTGATATAGCAGTAATTAAATTGTTTCTAACAGCAAAGTACCAGGTTCCGTTGACCTAAGAGTTCAGTTCTATAAAAAATACATTGAAGTATTTGCAAAAAAACAACTACAAATTTAGAAGGCCCCCATGAATTCTGACATGCTATGTGAGACCATGTATACCACCCAAATGACAGTGTTGCTACCTCCCCTTACATCACCCTCCTTCCATGATAAACACACAGCAAAACCCTGACAACAAGTGTAGCATTGCGCCTGCTACGTTTCATATCCTCCTTGGAAGAGTGTGACCAAGTGGGTTCATCCTAGGTAGATCCACTCACACTAATGTCCAGAGACCCTTCTCCCTGTTGCAAAATATAGATTAAGACCCACTAGTCAAACTTGCAAGATTTGATAGCGAGAAGGCTTTTGATTAGGAGGTATGGCCTTTCTACTGAGGTTTTGCTCTGCTCGAGTCCTTGACAACAATAGCATGAGCAATGTTACTCTATCCCCAGCCCAAACTAAGAGTGCTTACGAATACGACCACGTAACCTGAATTCCCACCAGTTTTCCTTAACTACATAACTCTAGCATGCTTTCTGAGAGAATATCATATATATGTGGGCCTTCAAATACTATATGCAAATGATATGCTACTTTATATAAGAAACACAGCACATAACCTTGCTCTCGCAGTGGAAGATATCCAACTGCTTTGGGAACTGGCAAGGCTTTGGGTAAATTGGGAGAAATATTAACTACTTACCTTTAATAATGGCAACAGATTAAGCAGGCATGGAATTGGGTTACTGGTGGAATGAGGCCTTGAACAGATAAGACGGTATAGCCTGGCAATTGCCGCAACATATTTCTAGAACATTATATAAACATGCTGGAAACTCTAGAAGCCAAGTCTGAAGGCAGGACCAACTACTCCCATCAAACTTTGCTATCTGTTAATATCCAAATTGGATGTAATGTCAAATATGTTGCATGGCTATCAAAATGTTCCTGAGACAACCCAGGTATATATTTTGATTGCCTACAAAAAAATCTGATTAAGTGAATTTGGGCCTCCTAACAACCCAGGTTGGCTTATAATACACACATTTACTTAAAAAAATCATTAGTGTGTCATAGTTACAAGAATCTTTCACGCATACATACAAAATCATAATGACGTATTTTATACATAATGTTTGCGTAACATCTATTAAACTAATAAAGTTTAAATACAATAACTATACATGCCCCTATATACACTATTAAAAAATATCAATTATTGTAAATTTAAAAGAGGCATCAGATGAGAAACACACCTCACACAGTCACATAATAATATATATTACAGCTTCAAACTATGTAGCTTCAGAAATCCAGCTAAAAGACATTTAATATCTCTTATTCTTAGGATACACTAATTAAACCTTACAAAACAGGCGGCCTATCAGTCACTTCTTTTCCAGTTCTGCTATTTAGAGAGACAATTCTGCAGGCCCTATTTCGACAGATATCATAATGATCTGATTGTGTGGAACATTCTCGTTTGTTATGAGGAAGGCGTCACCATTATAGATTGACATGTCTATGGGGATTGTCTCTAATGTGTTGAACTGTTTATTGTGAAATGTTATGCGGCTGTAAAGTACTGAACTCTGTGGAGTTGAACCCTGATGGTAATTATAATTTAAAAATCTTTAATAAAGAAAGTTTAAAAATGACTTATCCAAAAGGTGGAAAATGAATTCTGAAAATAAGAGACATAAGAGAATATTTTTATATTTAGTTATTCGAATGAGAACATTTGTCATTCACAAGGTAAATATGAAAAAAGCATGCTAGCAATCATTGGAATAGTGTATGGTTAGCTGGCGGACAGGGTTTTGAACTCATTCAGCCTTCTAGGAAACTAAACGTCAATAAGAAGTCAGTTATACATTGCATCAATGAAATCTCAACGGAAGCCCTTGGTTCAAAGTATATGAGCCACAAGCCAGATTGCGAGGTTGGCCCAGACTTTAGGGAAGCCCATCAATTTTTTTTTTTTACAAAAACCATTTTCTACTGTAGTGTGACAACCGCTAACGTCTGTTTGGAATTGGAAAGCAACTGATTAACCTTTATCATTTTGCATAGCAGCAGTCTGACATTATTCCAGAGGCAAATACCAAAGTCTATGATATACTGTCAACAGTAGATTGTCTTCTTGTAACTTGAATAATACCTAATTCCACAAATTATAAGAAAGAATGATGAGGTGAAGGACTAGACCGGATGGTGGGAAAAAGAGTAAAGAGAGCGTGTGAGATAAGATAAAGAAAGAAAAAGAGAATGAAAAATCGAGAAAGAGAAAGAGTGAATATGAGAATTTGAGAGAAAGAGGCAGAGTGCGAGAAAGAGAAGGACCCTCTGTGTGGAAGGTGCCAAGAAATTATTGCATTTGTTCGATAGGTCATCGAAACATAAGCTATCGGGCCAGGCAGAGGACAAGACTATCGTAATCTATCATATATCTCAACTTGATAAATATCAGAAATAGGAAAAGCTCCCAGAAATGAGTCTCTGAAGCTAGTTAGCTCCATTTAGGAGCAATTATCTCAGCAGCGAGAAATGGTCCTTACTATCCAGAGGCAAAGACTCCAGCAAATCCCAAAGACTTGTACACAAGGAAATGTGATTATTCATGGCCGTTCAAACAAATATATTTCAACATGCAGAGGAGGAGGAGCCATTTTATGCTACTTGTTGACATAAGGTATGTGTTTGGTACAAAGAACAAGCTCCTTAACAGTTGTCAGATAAGCTTTCAATGCCGAACCTATTCGACAGGATTCAAGATAAAAATCCCATCAAGCTGGTAGAAAAGTGACCAGCTAATTTTCTGGATTACTAGGTAGTTACAGGACCCCTATTGGATATTGTTTAAGCAAACTTTTTTTTTTGCAGTAGTAGAGCACCTGAACGCTGCTACGCCATGACAAAGTCACTCAGATATTGTGGTCTGAGTTTGATCCTGGTATGATGTGATCTCAACTTGATTCCATTGCTGCTTCCCTGCCAAAGATTGTCCTGATCGTTCTTCTAATTCTCTTCTTCTTCGCCCAAATATCTCACCTCAAATTGGTGGTAGGCTGCAACAAACCTACATGCCACACACCATGATAAGAACTAAGCAGTTAATCACATTCTCTATCATAGTACATTTTGATCTATGATCCAAGCTCCATTTGGAACTATCCCCAACATCTTAACTGATCCCAAAATGCATACCAACTTCCTCTGGTTGGACATCTTTGATTTAGCTGGCGTTTCACATTTTATTTATACTCACCACAGCACCAGTTTGGCACCAACATCTCAACTACATCGTTCCTTATATGGAAATACCTTCAGGAGCTTTGACTCCTACATATGGCCTCAAAAGATCCTCTTGGAATGGGCATGTCCCATCACACCCATTCCTTCTGGTGCCATTTTGCAGGATTTTCCCCTCTATCCAGCCTGGAGTTATTTTTTCTGACCAGACATCTGGATGCAAAGGCAATGATGGTCTCTGCCATAGTTCTGATCCTGGTTAAAGTTCCACCTATATCCAGGCCTCTCATATCCGTTGTCAGCAAAGTACTGTCACAAAGGTTGAACATGCACACAGTAGGCATGAGGGAGAGACCACCTTAAAATGCATCTTCAAACTACATGGTCACCACACACAGATCATTTTGAATAATGCACTCTCTACATCACACTTTGAAGCAAAGGTTCTTATAAATTGAGAGTGTTACTGGACCCAGGAACAGCCTCAAATATTTTTTGTGAGGGTAGGTGCATCCTTGGCCCCTTCAGCCAAGACCACCTTATCCTGGTTTCTATCACTAACAATACAGACCAAGCACATAACCTTAGATGGGCTGAATGTACACTTTTTCTTCTTAATGGAAAGGCCTGCCTTCCAAAGAATCATTAACATGTAACGCAACACCTTGTTGAAGTCCTTGCTACTCTTCACAAAGATGAATATGTTATGAAGGAAATACTTAAACTACAAATACCCTGGAACAGTTCTTCCATTACCCATTGGAAAACAGCTAATGCAGAGATCAGTCCTAAAATCCCATCCAGCACCAATAACCTCCAACTCTCACATGCCAGTGAATGCAGATTCAACCAAAAGCCGTAATTCAAAGAGGGTAGGTCTTTGCAGAGTCTACTGGAATTATATGTGGGAAACACTGCACCCTCTTTTCTGAGGTTTCATTCTCACAAAACCTCCTTGCTTCTTTTTCCAACGGATGAACAAGTTACTTTCTTACCTGGTAACGTTCTTTCGATGGGATGGTCCGACGACGTATTCCATATCTATGACATGTAATCACCACAGCTGTGCTGCTTCGGAAACTTTTCGGCGTCTGCGTCCTACGTTGATGCGCCGTCGTCGAGGACCTCCTCCGACGTCCGACGTCATCCGATGTGATAAGTAGGACGCACGACGCCCACAGCCTCAGTTGTAGTTTTTTCCCCCAGAACGTGTGACATAAGTCAACTGCCAGTCAGACACAAAGCCTTGCGGAACGTAAGCTGCAATCGCAAAAGAAATTCTGCAGCGGGGAAGGCAGGGCGGGAGCGATATGGAATACGTCGTCGGACCATCCCATCGAAAGAACGTTACCAGGTAAGAAAGTAACTTGTTCTTCGAGGGGATTGGGTCCTCCGACGTATTCCATATCTATGACAGACTCCCAAAGCAGTACCAAAGCAAGGAGGAGGGAAAGAATTTAGAATCAAAATTTAGAATAGCCAATCAAATAGCAGAGCAAAGGACCGCCTTGCCAAAGGCCAGATCCTGTGCTCGGATGGAATCGAGGGAATAGTGACGTACAAATGTATGTACTGAAGCCCAGGTGGCTGCATCACAGATGTTGCGAATAGGAACACCCCTCTGCAGGGCAGTAGACGCAGCCATACCCCTGGTAGAATGGGCCCGCAAGCCAGCCGGTGGATCCTTACCCGCCAAGCGGTAGCACTCCGAGATGGCCAAAATAATCCAGCGAGACAAAGTCTGTTTCGTCACAGCTTGCCCCAAACGCTTTCCAGCGTAACCAATAAAGAGTTGATCATCCACTCTGACCCGGGACATGCGTGAAACATAAAAGCTTAAAGCTCTCCTAGGATCAAGCCTATGGAGCCTCTCCTCTTCCTTACCAGGATGCGGAGGAGGATAGAATGCCGGAAGAACAACCTTCTGGGCCAAATGAAATTCCGTCACTACCTTCGGAAGAAAAGAAGGACGAACTCTAAGGACAACCCTGTCCTTGTTAAATACAGTGAAGGGAGGCTTAACTGAAAGTGCCTGTAACTCACTCACTCTGCGAGCGGAAGTAACCGCAACTAAAAACACAGTTTTCAGAGTTAACAGCCTCAAAGGGCAAGAATGTAAAGGCTCAAACGGAGCACCCATAAGAAACTTGCGGGATGACGGGGACTGGAGGAAATGCGTACAGCAGCGGGAAGGACCACTCCACCACGAACGCGTCTCCTAAGGCTCCTTTTGGAGGAAATTCCCGCGAGCAAAACCTTTCGCACTTCCGGTTGACACTGGAGGCGAAGAGATCCACTTGAGGGGTCCCCCAAAGGGCGAAGATCTCCAGGAGAATCTCCTGAGCCAACTCCCACTCGTGAGAGATCGCGCTCTGCCTGCTCAGAGCGTCCGCCGTCACGTTTTCGGCTCCGGCCAGATGAACTGCCGAGATCGAAACTTCCTGCTGGATGGCCCAGAACTCGGGCTGCATCGCCTCCCTGCACAGAGGAAGTGACCCTGCCCCCCCCTTTTTGTTGAGGTAGTGCATGGCCACTGTGTTGTCCGTCAGGATCAGGACATTCTTCCCTCGCACAGACGGCAGAAAAGCCATCAGGGCTAGCCTGACGGCCTTCAGCTCCAACAGATTGATATGGAGTCTGGACTCCGACGGAGACCAACAACCGCTGACTGTCAGCCCGTTGGCATGAGCTCCAAATCCCGTGAGGGATGCATCCGTCACGATCGTCACCTCCGGCCAGGGAAGCCAAAATGGAGCCCCCCTCATCAAGTTGCCTTCGACGGCCCACCACAGAAGGTCCCGGGCGACCGAGGACGGCACCTGAATCGAGTCCGACATCCTGCCGGAGGACTGCGACCATTGCGTCTTGAGTGCCCACTGCAAAGATCTCATCCGCAGGCGAGCCTCTGGCACCAGAAGAATGCAGGATGCCATGAGGCCGAGCAACCTCAAGAACTCGAACGCTGGGAGCGTCTGGGCATGCTGAAACTTGTGCACCATCTGCTGAATGTGAAGAGCCCTCACCTGGGGAGGAAAACACAGCCCCAGGGAAGTGTCGAGCACTGCTCCGATGTACTGGAGCCGCTGTGTTGGCATCAAATGGGACTTCTGTAAATTGAGGGAGAAGCCCAGCCTGTGAAGGGAGCGACAGGCGACCGACAGATGATCCAGGACTTGCTCGGGAGAGCTCCCCCTGATCAACCAATCGTCCAGGTAGGGGTAGACGTGAATCCCCCCTTGCCTGAGATGCACTGCCACCACCACCATGAGCTTGGTGAAAACCCTCGGGGCGGAGGTCAATCCGAATGGCAGGACCCGAAACTGAAAGTGCGAGTCGCCAACCGCGAACCTCAGGTACTTCTTGTGCTTGGGATGGATCGGCACATGGAAGTAAGCATCCTTGAGGTCGAGTGACACCAACCAGTCCTGAAGCTGAAGGGCCTGGAGGACTTGAGAGAGAGTAACCATCTTGAACTTGTCCTTCCTGAGGAGTTTGTTCAAACCGCGCAAGTCCATGATGGGTCTCAATCCCCCGTCTTTCTACGAAATCAAAAAATAAGGGGAATACCATCACTTGTTCCTCTCCGCTACAGGCACCTGTTCTATGGCGCCTTTCCGCAGCAGGGCTTGAATTTCCTGCGCAAGAGCGGATCCGGACTCTGCAAAGAGAGGTTCCCCGGTGGATTGTCGCGAGGCCTGTGCCGAAAGGGAAGACAGTAGCCATGGTTTATGATCTCCAGAACCCACACATCTGAAGTAATGGCTTGCCACTCTACAAGATGCTGTGCCAGCCTTCCCCCAACCGGCGAACCATGGGACATGGCCTCATGACTGAGTGGGAGCGGCTGCGGTGTTACCTGAGGGCAAAGAGGCAACTGCCCGTTCGGCCTTGGCACCACGGGTACCCTGTCGTCCACCTCTGGTACCCCTGCGTTGGCCTCTGACTGCCAGCTCCTCTCGCTTTACTGAAGGATGAGTAATCGCGAAAGGAACCACCCCTCCACTGCTGTCCCCTAGGACGAAAAGGCGGAGGTTGGCGAACTGCAGCACCCAACGACTTCGCTGCAGCTTTTGAGGTCTGCAACCTCTCAAGGCTCTCGTCAGCCTTGCTGCCAAAAAGGTGTTCACTGTGAAAGGGCATGTTGAGGAGCCGGGACTGCACATAAGAAGCAAACCCTGACTTCCGCAACCACGCAAACCTGCGTATCACAGTGCTCGCCGCCATGGACCTACTGACACATTCAGCTAAATCCAAACCCGACTGAACAGACTCGCACATGGCATCCTTACCATCCTGGACCATAGCAAGGAAACCATCCCGTTCGTCCCCTTCGGGAATATGTTCAGCCGCTAACGCAACACAGTTCCACAGAGTGTGTGTGAAACGAGACAAGGCACAAATGGAGTTGGCCGCCTGAAGCGCCATACCACCAGAAGAAAACACTTTCTTCGCCCAGCCATCAAAAAGTTTGTCGTCCCTATTAGGAGGGATGGTAGGGTACGACACCTGCTTTGCCGGGGCCGTGGCCGCCTGCACCACCAACTCTCCGGAGTGGGGTGCCTGGTCAAGTAGCAGGGGTCGCTACTGGCTTGACGGTATTTTCGCGACAAGGATCTGCCCACCGCCGGGAGGCTCTCCGGAGCAGTCCAAGCCGCCGCCACCCTTCTCTGTAAAGCCATATGGAACGGCAGTACCGGGTCAGTTGGAGGACCAACATCAAGGATGTCAGTTAGATCATCCTGCACAAACTCCCCTGGGGGAGCAGACCATCCCAAGTACTCAGAAACCCTAGCCATAAGGCGCCGGTACGAGGAATCGGCATGAGAGCCAGGCTCAGGCCTATAAAACTCCACCTCCGGAGAGGTGTCCAGTCCACTGGCATCATGCAGTGACTGCCTCAAATCGTCAAACTGACTATGGCCCGAGACAATTTCATCTGGAACCTGACTAGGAACCAGGCCATCAGAATCCTCATCCGCCTCTGAAATAAATTCCAGGTGGCGAAAAGAAGGCACCCGAGAGTGCTTGCTCTTAACCAGAGCCTTCCTAGGGGTTCCCCCGTGCCACGGGGTACTTCCGACACGAAAGGCGTCGAGCGAATCGGCGCCGGCGTCGAGAGAACAGGCATCGGCGCCGAGAGAACAGGCATCGGCGCCGAGAGGATCAGCGTCGGCATCGAGGAAATCGGCGTTGACGTCAGATGCAGCGCCGCCAGCATCGGCGGCGTCGACACAGCCCTCGAAGCCGGAGCCCCGAGCGTGTCCTTCGACGACCTGAGCGTCGACGGCTTCGACAACTTCCTCGGAACCGGAGCCTCGAGAAAGCCTGTCGACGCCCTCGACGCCTCAGACGTCGATGTCTTCCTCGAAGACCTCACAGGTGCACACGGTCTCGAACGCGTCGAGGACCGGGACCTGGAACGGGTACTTCGAGAACGAGTCTCCTTGTCCGAACGGGACCTCTCCCGTGACTCATGCAGACCACTCTTGCGAGCGGTGTCTCTTGACCTCTCACGACCGACCCCACTTGGGGGCGCGGACGTTTTAGTACCCTGCGACTCGAGAATCGCCAGCATTTTCTTCCCGAAGGAAGCCCATTCCTCCGGCGTCGCACGGCTGGTGGGGTAAGCGACGTGCCGGGCAGAGTCCTCCGAAGAGGACCTGGAAGACGACTGGTGTCGGCGCTTCCGAGAATGCCTCGAAGAGGCTGAGGAGTGGCGAGACCGACTCCTAGACGGAGACCCACAAGACTTCTGACGATGACGCGGAGAGTCACCCCTCGAATCATCCGTCGAAAGCCCCGCAGACTTCAACTTCCGGGGCTTGGACACCCGACCTACCGACAACTTCTTCTTACCTTCGCGTAAGGCTTTGGACGTGAGCGACTGGCAGTCGATACAGTCATCCGTGTCGTGGGCCTCCCCGAGGCACCAGAGGCAGGCGTTGTGCGAGTCCGTCACCGACATCTTGGACCCACACTCCCCGCACTTCTTGAAGCCCGGACGCGGGGTCGAAGACGAAGTAGAAGACATCTTCACACGAAGGATTTTCACAAAAACGAACAGGTTCGAAGAACCGAGAAGAACAGAACTCCAAAGAGTCGAGGCGTTAACCGAGATTCACGAAGCAACACGTTCACGGAAAAAAACGGAACTGAGGCTACGGCCGTCGTGCGTCCTACTTATCACATCGGATGACGTCGGAGGATATTCTCGACGACGGCGCATCAACGTCATCGACGCAGGACGCAGACGGCGAAAAAAGTTTCCGAAGCAGCACAGCTGTGGTGATTACATGTCATAGATGTGGAATACGTCGGAGGACCCAATCCCCTCGAAGCACGGGTATGGTTTTGAATTTAGGTGAACGCAAATTAACACATTGTGTAAACATTAACCTTGTGGTTCGAAGTAGTGGTTATGTGTAAGTGTTTGTTATTGGGTTTGTTTTTAGAAAGACGTTCCAGGTTTATGCAGGCCTGATGGAAACACTGGGACCTACATTGGTTTGAATACGTGGCAACACCACAATTGAAGGACTGTTTCTTTTCAGAAGTTTCCAATTGGGAGTGTTACTAAAGAGTTTAGGAGAGACAATTGTGTGTCATCAACCCTGTTGAATGTCAAGCATGTATTGTGTATGATTGAAACATGTTGGGTTTAGGCGTGAACATTATTACGTTTGTTAAAATGTATACTCAATGCTCAGGTGTATCCCTGATTCTGATTCAATTCAAGACAGAGGTATAGGTTATCATAACTTTCAATTTTTTTCAGATTGTAGGATCTCCTTTTATATGTGTAGTTAAAAGTTTGGACACTTCAAAAGTATGTATCCATATAGCTGTGTACAAGTTTTATCAAATTGTGACGCCCTGTATATATTTTGTTGTACTGCAATACATATTATGTGCATTTGTATTTGGATGTTTGAGTAGGCACTACAGGATGAATTGTTGACTTTTGTTTATATTCCAGTGTCAGGGAGCCAAGTCATTTTTCTTTAGTGCTCACTCTGAGCCAAGAACAGCAGCAGACATTTCAGTTTTACGTGGTGCCGACCTTCAAGACTGCTGTACAATTTGACATGGTGTCTGTTTGCGTTAGCCCCACACCACTTAAATCTGGAAGCAAAAGAGCACCAACACGGAAAATGCATATAGCCAACTCACCTTCATATCAAAGTCCATGAAAAATAGAAAACTGCACCCAACCATTGAGAGATAATATCAGGAGAGGCAGGCAACTTAAAAATAGATGACAAGCTCTTACAAAATGTGGTTTAGCACTACACCCTTTAAGGTGCTTCTACCTTGGAGAGCCAATCACAGACTGTGGCTCAATCCTGGACACAGATGCAGACCCTCACAAGAGGTATAGCCTCAAGGGAAGTGCTACATTGTCCACATCACTAGATAAGCCCAAAGCCACAGATAAGCAGTGAGGATGTTTGTGGAAGGATATGGAGAGAGCAGATGGTCAGAGGTGGTAAGAAAAGACAGGAGTCATCAAGAAAGATGCTATAGAGGTCTATACATCAAGCAAAGTTTGGAAAACACCCAGAGGAGGTTTGTAAAGGTCATTACGCAGTTGTAGATAAATCAGGAGGAAGATGGAAAACCTCTCGAGCAGGTTGGGGAAAGCAATTTGGAGGTGCGAGAAAGCCCTTTGGAGAAGGAGGGAAATTAATCAGAAGGAGGTTGGTAAACATCTGGAGGCCCTAGCCAGTAAGATCAGAAAACTATTCATGTGGATGGATAGGATTTTGTCCAAGAAAAGGGTAGGGGAGAGGCACAGACCCGAAAGGACACAGCCCACAGTGAGAGGAGGTACGAGCCAATGGCACAGAAGTGAAGAGAAGCGGGATAAAGTGAGGAGTAGTGAGTTGGTGCAGAGGATTAGAACCTGAACTCAGAGATGGAAGTGGTAGCTCAGAGATGGATGTGGTAGGCGCTTAAAGGAGACAACCTTATAAAGCAGAAAGGCGTGGGAACACCTTTAAGACAGTACTGAGAATCCAGGGACAGAGGGAGGCTGAGGGGCTAGTTCCATGGTGCAGAAACCACTTTAAAACGGGGACTGAAAAACCAGAAACAGAAAGTGAGATAATCGAAGGGCAAAGGAACCCCTTAAACCAAAAACTGAGAAATCCAGGGACGAGGCAGCCTGGGGAAACTAGAGTGGGAAGGCTCTACTCCTCAATTGAGCCAC